>NC_134247.1:31880166-32182041 GCF_965152275.1 Natator depressus
CGCTCTGCGGGGGAGCGCGGCACTGTGTCTGGCTCCGCACCCCAGACACACTGCTCTGAGCAGCAGGGTATGGGGGGCTGGAGAAGGGGCATGGGGTCCCGAGGGGCAGTCAGGGGACAGGGAGCAGGAGGGGTTGGATGGGTCAGGGGTTCTGGGGGGAGCCTGTCAGGGGGTGGGCATATGGAGAGGTGTCGGGGGAGACAAGGGACAGGGAGCAGGGGGGGTTGGATGGGGCAGAGGTTTGGGGGCAATGTCAGGGGCAGGGATCGGGGGGGTTAGATGGGTCGGGGGTTCTGCGAGGGCAGTCAGAGGACAGGGAGTGGTTGGATAGGTGTGGGAGACCCGGGGGTCTGTCAGGGGGCGGGGGTGCGGATAGGGGGCAGGGCAGTCAGGGGACAGGTAGGGGGAAAGTTCGAGGGGGGCAGTTAGGTTGGGGGGGTCAAAGGAGGGGGCAGTTGGAGACAGGGAGAAGGAAGGCTTAGATAGAGAGCAGGGTCCTGGGAGGGGGCGATCAGGGGACAAGGAGCAGCGGGGGTTGTATGGGTTGGCAGTTCTGGGGGGGGGCAGTCAGGGGGCAGGAAGTGGGAGGGAGTAGATAGGGGGCAGGGCTACAACTCCCCCCCCCCCCCCACTCCGGAGTGTCCTCTTTTTTGAAAGTTCAAATATGGTAACCCTACCCTATGGGCCCAGCCTCCATTCCTGAGAGCTCAGGCGAACCTCCCCCTGTTCTCAGGGAGTCTTTGGCTTTCGTGGCTGGGCCTGCCTGCCGAGACAGAGGACTCAGTGTTTCCATCAGGCTGCTCAGTTGCAAATGCAGCCACCCAAAGACGTGAAGAATGGAAGCGAAAGAGCAAAGCTGGACCCTCCGCTGAGCTCCTGCAATCAAGTGAGCCCAGCCTGGGAGAGACGAGGGAAAGCTCCAAGGTGGCTGCAGGGAGCCAGGGGAGGAGAAATAAATAATTAATGATGAATCCTACGGGCTTTGTCTTGTGTGGTGAAGGGTTTAAAATGGGTCTAGTTACGATCACATTCAACTTTACAATCGCTGTGTCTGATTGAAGGGCAGATCTGGAAAGGTCAGAGGTCACTCTAGGAGCTTCAAGTCTCACATTCTGTCCCTATTGCCTCCTTTGACCAGCTGATCTCACCCCAACACATCCCTCAGGTGGTCGCAGTGGTGAGCTCTTTCCCTCTTTTTCTGGAGTAGCCGCCAGCATGGGGACAGGATACATGTGGCCAAGGAAATGGAGAGGCATGGGGGTCACTTGCAGAGGCATGCAGAGAACTTGCAGAGTTGCCTGTTAATGCAGCTCCTATGGGGGAAGCACAGTAGGGTACCGTGCACTCCGGGGCACCATTTCAAATTTTGGTGGTGACGGGGAGGATAATTTCACCATGATTCAAAGGGCTACTTCGGCACCTGAAAACTCTAGTGTTTTGGCAGATAACTTAGCAAAGAGCTGACAGGAACACTTGCCAGACTGCTTTCCGGGGAAGACAGCTATAAGAATGGATCCAGGGAATGGTTCTGTATCTCTGAGCTGTTTGGACACTTTCAGGGAACATTTCAGATGCAAGACAGAGATCCCCAAAGTTATCCTGGGTAAACCTGAGAGACTTCTGGAAAACTAGCAGATCCCACATCTCTGCTGTCACTTTGCACTGACAAACTTGGACTGTCCGAACCTGTTCATGTATTTTACCTGCTTTAACCTCTCAATAACTTTCATATATAAAAGAAAGAAAACTAAATAAATGACATCGTTACACCAATATAGGGCCGTAATGTAAACCCGACCTCAGAGTTGTCCCATTGAAATGGAATTATTCACAGCAGTCATTAAAGTTAAACATGCACGTAAGGGTTTCCAGGGCCGAGATTAAGGCCACAGTTTATGAGAGGTGCAGACGCAAGAAGAGAAGAGCTGTGCAAAAACTGAAATGCCACTTGGAACTTGGCCCAAACAATGCAGCATGACAAATAAACTCATCTTGTTATACAGTAATAGAGCTGGTTCAAAATGGTTTTACACTCACAATGCAACCTTTGAATGAAAAATGCCACTTTGGATTACATTGATCATTTGAAAAAAGTTCCCTTTTTAAAAAAAACATTTTGGATTTCTCTTCCCACTTGAGAGAGAACGTGGAGTTTTTCCCACCAAAACTAAACAAAAATTTGATCATTAAAAACATTTGCAAATAAGTTTGAAGAATATGGGGGGGGGGAAGTGGTTTCTTCTTCAATTTTCATGACCCTCCCCACCCCCGCTATTTTTGACCAGTTCTAATTATGAATAAATGTCTGTCTGTCCATGAATGATAAGTATGTCTGCTACTGAAACATTTACAAACAAGGGCTCTCATCAGGAGCCCTGAGGTCACATGACGCAGAGAAACACCCAGGCCTGCGGGGTTCACGTTCTCAGAGACATAAACCGCCCCAGGACGGGAATGTCACACACAGCACAGCGGGACTGGCCCGGGTTGGTGAGGTGCATGTTTTGCTGTTGCTGGCAAATTGTGCTTTTTTGAGGTGTGTGGGGGGGGAGTTATATTTGAAAGGAGTTCTTCCTCCTCTCCCACTCTCAGCCAGGGGTGCCGGAACAGGGGGGACCAGGGCCCACCACTTTTTACTGGCCATAACTGTGAGCGACTGGATGAAGAGGGAGAGAAGGGAGCGGGTGGGGGGGGCGGGGTTTGGGGACAAGGGGGGGCATGAAGTGGGGGCTCAGGGAGAAAGGCGGCAAGAGGGGGGGCCTCGGAAAGGGGCGGTTTGAGGGGGCCAGATGTCAAGGAGAAGGGATGGCACAGGGGCTAGGCCACAGTTTGGGTGCCAGCAGCCCCCCCTCCACTTGTAGGAAGCTTTTGCCCATTCTGCCGTCGTCTCAAATAAATTTGTTACAGTAAGAAAACTTTGAGCAACAAGAAGACTCAGAGACCCACAATATAACCGCTAAAATCCTCACCCGCCCCTGGAGCTGGGAAAAAACAGAATTTTCTGGTCACTGGCAATTCCAAAAAAAAAGATGGAAAAAAACTGGTTTCAGGTTGAACAAAACATTTTCCAAATTTTTGATGAACCAAAAAGCTTTTTTTAAAAAAAACAAAAAGACCCAGGAACATTTCAAGGGTTGTAACGTTTTGAATTTTTAAAATAAAACTGAAGGACATTTTTAAACAAAAAATTGTTTCAAACTGAAAAATCAAAATGGTTTGTTTGGAAAGTGTCTAAACGAAATGCGTCGACTTTTTAAGAACGGGGGGAGGGGCTGGACGTGAACAATTCAGCAGACTGGATATGAATTCGCAAACTGCTGAATCTAAAATAGGTTTAGATGAAAAGTTTCGCCCAGTCTAGTCCCCACCATTGAGGGGCATCGTAAGAGGGATCAGCTCTTCTAGCTGGTTCCCCAGCCCAAGTCTGTCTCCATTTAATGGGTCTCTCCCCCCCACTCCGGTTTAGGGTTGCCAATTTTAATTGGACGTATTCCTGAAGATTTTATCACATGACATAATCTTTAATTAAAAATTAATCTTTAATTCCTGCAGACTCCCGGTCATCCTGGAGGATTGGCAATGCTACTCCAGTTTCCTGGGCCACACCCGTGTCCCCACCTAATGGATCCCTTCCTCTGGGTTCCTGGGTGAAGCGTCTGTCCTCTATGAGCAGGTCTCCTTCACCATTCTCCAGGGCTGGGTCTCGATTCCTGTTTCTAATTCCCTGGGCCTAGTCCCCGTCCCTGTCACACACTGCGGGGAGCTCAGATTCCTGTGAATCCTGCAGACTTCCAGGCTGCTGGGAGGGATGAGTCAGCAGCTTGCTGAAGACAAGTCGCGGGTAGGCAAACACTTTCCTCTACCTTTTCAAAACCCACATAGGTATAGTGAGACCAGCACCCCCACCACCCCCACCACTCCACGCACCATGAGATGGTTCCAGGACGCTGGCTCTGAAACAAAAGAGAGAGAAAGGCCCCATTACTAAGGGACTCCGTTAAATCATCCCACTGCTGCCATGAGGATCCCAGAAGATGAAAATGTTCCTGGCATACAGTAAGAGCTGAGTTGGGTCGTGTGCACATGGGCAGCACTCAGAGCAGCGGGAATGAGATCTCCAGGCTCATTATCCCCATCGGCCAACCTGACGGAGGGAGAAAGGTGAGCCCGGCAAAGCAGCCCCTGTTCCAAAGTCTGGGAACTGGGATTTTTAAGATGCTCCAGGATGGGGTCCCTCAGGTCTTAAGGTTAGAGGGGAAGGTTATGATCATCTACTCCAGTGTCTCCTGAAGCGTGGGGAAAGGCTAGCCATGGTGGGAAAGGTGGGGTTTGAAGACGAGTACATGAAAATGGGGGGGGTGGGGTCGCTAACACATTGCTGACGGGTGAGGGGCACGATTGGTTTCTTTGCCTTGAGGAGGGAGCTCAGCTTTTAAAAGTTTTGGGAAGAATAATTTAGTCTGAGCCCTGGCATAACCCAGGCCAGAGAACGTCGCCTACTGATTCCTGCATCCAGTCCAGTGATTTATGGCACTGACTTGGCATTGAGAGGGATTTTATCATACGCTGAAATCCAGCTGCAGAAGGGAAAGGGCATTAGAAGCTGAAAGACCCCAGAAGTGGCTCTGGTTTTCTACTCGAAATAACCACCCGGGGCTGATTTTCCCCAGCCCAGCGCCTTGCAGTCATGCACCCAGCGCCTACTGAGTTCGGTGTGCAGGCGGGCTCCCAAATCCAGACAGTGGCACTTCACATCTGCTTTGCCCTGGCGTCAGGGACTGCCCTGAGCGCCCACCATGCAAACACTTACGCACCTGAGCCCTCCCACTGCGATCCAAGGCTACTCCTACGGATGGAGTTAAACACGTGGCTAAAGCGTTTGCAGAGGTTCCAAAGAGCTGAGGCTCTGTGTAAAAGGAACATTACTTCAGTTATTCCAATCTTGGGTTGATGAGATGCTCCTGCCCGCCCCCTCCCTTCACAGCTGAGTCTCCCACCCAGTGGAATTCTCCAAGGAACTTCCCACTCCAAGAGACAGAGGTGCCTGAAGTGGCCATAAGCCTCTTAAGTCCCTTTGTGAATCCAGCCCTAACCATTCATCGGGACAAGTCCTCAGCTCCCTGCAGCTCTCCCGTTACGCAGGTCGCACGGTGCAGGTTTCCTCTCACCCATCAGACTTTGTTTTTAAAGGAAAGCTGAGATGCAGGAGATCAAGGTAGCGCTTCCAATGAACAAGTACCAGGTTGCCCACCCCATGGGATTCAGCCTCGTATGGTCCTTGCTCCAGACCCCCTAACTCTGTGTTTCTCAAGCAGGGGTACACGTATCCCTGGGGTACACAGAGATCTTCCGAGGAGTAGGTCAACTCATCTAGATATTGGCCTAGTTTTACAACGGGCTACATAAAAAGCACTAGCCAAGTCAGTGCAAACTAAAATTTCAGACAGACACTGACTTGTTTACACTGTTCTATACGCTATATACGGATATGTAAGTACAATACTTATTTCCAGTGGATTTATTTTATAATTGTATGGTACAAATGAGAGTCAGCAATTTTTCAGCAATAGTGGCTGTGGCAACATTTGTATTTTTAGGTCTGATTTTCTAAGCAAGTCGTTTTTAAGTCAGGTGAAACTTGGGGTAAGCAAGTCAAATCAGACTCCTGAAAGGGGTGCAGTAGTCTGGAAAGGTTGAGAGCCACTGCCCTAACTCACCTCACAGCCTGGGACGTCTTCTCGACTGACCCTCTGCAGGAAAGTTAGAGATGAAGGACAATACCAGAGCCCAGCTTCCCATTAGGGGGAGGGGAAGGAAAGACTCACCCCTGGGCCTTTCCTTGTTACAGGGACCCACAGTGACACGGACTCTCTCTCACTCTGCAGCTTCTCAGGCTCTGCTGGTGGGAACAGCTGCGGGTGGATAAAAGGCAGCCAGGTTCTGTCTGAGACGTGTGCTGCGGAGCTGAAATGGATCTGCCAGAAAGAAGCGGCCGTGATATAAACAGTGCAACTGAGGATCCACATTTGTGTATCTGTAATGTGAAGTACCCCCCTGTTTAGTCTCATGGGTAGGGACCTACCAAATTCACCCATCCAGTTTGGTAAATTTCATGGTCATGAGATTTTTAAAAGTCTTTTAAATTTCACAGTTTTAGCTATTTCAATCTGAAATGTCACCCTGTTGTAACTGTGTGGATCCCATCCCAAGAGAGGGTCAAGGGGGGGGTCTCAAGGCTATTGGGGGAGGGGTGTCACGGTACTGCTCCCCTTACTTCGGCACTGCTCCTGGCAGTGGTGCTACCTTCAGAGCTGGGCTCCCGGCCGGCAGCCACGTAGCTTTCTGCTGCTGGGGGAGGTTCCTGGCGGTGGCTCTGATCTGGCCCTGGGAGCAGCCCATGCAGGGGACGAGGTCCTGTTCCTCCCCAGCCCAGCCCGAACTTGCAGCTAGAGCCTGGCACACGGTATGAGCCCCTGCCCGGGACGCTCCCAGCCCTGCCCCTCCCCCGTTCCAGGGTCCAGCACTCAGAGGTTACAAAGGCCTGGAGCTGGCGGTTGGCGGGGTTCCCTCCTGACCACCGTGCTCAGGGCAGTTGCCCGCATCACCCACCCGTAAGGTTGGCCCTTCCCCCCCCCTCCCCCAACCTCCCACCCTCACTTCTGCACTGTTGCTGGCAGCAGTGCTGCCTTCAGAGCTGGGCACCAGACCAGCAGCTGCTGCTCTCTGGCCGCCCAGCTCTGAAGGCAGCGTAGACGTAAGGGTGGCAGTTCTGTGCCATATCCCCCCCTCCCCCGCTGAGCCAGATTTCACAGGGGAGACCAGATTTCAGTGTCTGTGATGCATTTTTCATGGTCATGAATTTGGTAAAGCCCTACTCACGGGGCGGGACTGTGGCTTTAGGCAGAGCGGAACTCTGGGCGGTGCTGGGACTCAGGTGCCCCGCGCAGTCACAGTTCCTCTCCTCGGTCCTCCTCACTGGGCTGGGGCCTTGGGGTGTAATTTTTAACTGCCCCAAACCTGCAGTAAGTTAATACCCTGCAATGTACCCGGGTACCTGGGGCTGGGAGGCACCTCGCCACCACCTGCCCTTTGCCTGAGGGAGCCTTGTCTGTGCCTGCCAGGGGTCAGCTCCCCAACTCCACTGGCCACACGCACTCGCTGCTGGGCCTGCCGTCACTGCAGGGGAGCAACAGGCCCACTCTGCCCTCAAGCCTTCTGAGCATCAGTCTGGAGCGTCCAGTCCCTGGTCCCCTGGGCACTGGCAGGATTCACAGATTCACTGTTTCCAAAGAAACAGTAACATCCTCTGCCCCAGCTTACCAGCTCCAGCTCAGATCACTGCTCCACTTAACACACAGCGCTGCCATAGGCTCACAGCGAAATCACGCCTCAGTTCAACAAAGCCAAGAGTCAAGTGGAAGGGTTGGAAACAAATGGTTACATATAACAAAGTCATAACATGCGTTCTAGAGCCGAGACTGAACTAACAAGATATTCTCCTGTCTAACCAAGTACAGCTCACCCAAAATCCTTGCAGCACTTCACAGCCAGGCAGGCTCGGACCCTTCTTTCATGAGACATGTGTACTGTCAGTTTGTCTCCGAGGGGAAGGATCCAGCATGTCTCTGCACACCAAGAGAGATCAGACCAATCCTTTGTCTTTATGCTTAAATACGACAGATGGACACACACACAGCCCCCTGCTGTTAATTTCTTCCTGTAGATTTCCCTTTTTTGTGGATTTTGCAATCTAATTTTGCACCTGGCTCAGTGTGCAAAGAGACATCCAACATCAGGCACACAATACACGGATGGCCAGACAGGGAGGTAACCTCAGTTGCCTCCTGTCTGAAAGGAGGATCTGAGGTACATCACCTCCCGTGACCTGCCTTGACTCCAAGACCTTAAGGGCATCATTGTCAGTCTAGAGACACAGCTCCTTACATAGTATCTGTACAGAGGTCTTGCTCCGATTATGGTGACCATTGGGTTACTGGCCCTTGATACAGACCTCACATGCCCCCTTTGGTGAACTATTATGTAGACCACTGGTTCTCCACCGGGGTACATGTACTCCTGGTGATATGCAGAGGTCTTCCAGGGGATACATCAACTCATCCAGATATTTACCTAGTTTTAAAACAAGCTACATAAAAAGCACTAGCCAAGTCAGTACAAACTAAAATTTCAGATAGTGACTTTTTTACACTGCTCTATAGCCTGTACACTGAAATGGAAGTACAATATTTATATTTCCATTGACTTATTTTATTATATGGTAACAATGAGAACGTCAGCCATTATTTTCAGTAATAGTGGCTGTGACGCTTCTGTATTTTTTGTCTGTTTTTGTAAGCGAGTAGTTTTTAAGTGAGATGAAACTGGAGTTTCACTTTCTAAGTGAGGTGACAAATCAGACTCCTGAAAGAGGTACAGTCATCTGGAAAGGTTTAAAACTACTGATGTAAAGATCAGACCCAGGGGATTCCTGTAAAACCTTCTGTGCTGCCTGCCACTTGGCACCAAGGGGTCCCCGGGTCACATACGTCTTTCCCCCAAACTGCATCTCTGGGCAGGCTCAGCGCCTCTCTCCTGGAAGGAGGGAACTGGAGCCAAGGCCGTGCAGTAGTGCTGTCTGCAGTGTCTTGAGAGAGTGCGCGCCAACCTCAGGGCAGACTGCTGGGAACCAGGGCACAAATCCAAACTGGCTGAGAATTCTAGACATAGATTTCACCAACCAAACATGCAGGGTAACCTCCTCCGGCATCGTAACAGCCTAGCCATGCAGTCCCCTTGGGTACTCCGAGCTGTCTCGCAACCCAGGTGAGCCTGCCTTTGTGAGACAGATGGTCTCTTGCACTCAGAATCACAACAGTATTCAGGTTACTCCCAGTCCCACAGGTCCAGGACCCCCAGGTGAACTGCACCTTAGACATCACACCAAAGACAGCGCATGTAGCCAGTCTTATTCTAGGATAATGTATTAAAAAGGAAATAAGATTTATTTACAAGGTTAAAGCGGGTGAACATATCTACACAACTCAGCTACAAAGTTTCAAAAAGGTAACAGAAGCATCTATAGCAGTGATGCTCTGAGCTCAGTGGTTCAGGAGCGAAATTAGTGATCAACCTTACCCAAAAGAGCCACAGTAGCGTGAATTCCTTGTTTCATTTACTATAGTACTACTCCTATTTAAACAAGGGAAATATTTAGTTTTTTATATAAATGCTTGCAGCAAATAACTTAGTGGCTAATAACATAGTAAAAGCATCCTGACTGGTTAACAATTAAATCACAGTGTTTTAATATCATGTGCTACAAAGAGCGGCAGGAGACACATTAAAGAGTGACTTGCAGCTCATGAGCCGCAGTCTGTGTATCACTGGTCCATTATAAACTCTGTGTCCTTTAGGGCTAACCCAGGCTAAGCAGGTGGGGATCTCTTGCTTATGCCTAGAAAACCTTGCCCCCCAGCATCAACGAGCTAGATTCAGTTCCTTCTTGTATCCCACCTCCTCCCTTGTGCTCTGAGCTGCTGGAGATCAGCACTTCATACTCCTTAATGCCTTCATTCACTCTCCTGTCTGGTGATTTACACAGTCACAGAGGCTCCCAAAACAAACGCTCCAATATTACCTTACAATGTGGGATACAGAGGTCAGAAGAAATGAGATGAATGCTGCAGCAGCTCACAAGCATTCAATAAAGGCTGAACACAGTCTTATAACGCTAATACCTATCTTAACACACAGGTGAGCCAGCCTGATCCCAGCTGAGTATTTCTCAGGGTCCCCTTGAGACATGGGGACTTTGGCATGACCTGGCACCTGGTCTGTCCGTGTCACACCTACCCCCTCCCTGCCCTTTTCAAGCCCACTGGGCTCCAGGAAGGGAGAGAACAGACATTTCTCCTCTTACTCCTACGTTCCAGGCCCCTCCCTTGGCAGGTGCAGCGCTCTTAAAACTAAAAGTGGAAAATTAAAACCAGATTAAAACGTTCGTGCTTTCATCCAAAAGCAATATCTGGCAACAAAAACCAGGAACGGGTGGTGTAAACTTGCAAACTTCAAAATCAATTGGGTTTTCAAAACACCCCAAAAACTGACCCATAAAAAAATCTTGTTAAAAAGTTGCTGGGGCGGGGCGGGGGGGGGGGATTGAAAACATCCTCCCTCAGCTCTATTCCAGACCATAAAATGGGAATGATGAATATTTTTAAAAGATTCCATAGATAATTTTCTAGAGTAAAAAGCTTCTGTGGGGGAATGTCATGGCAGTGAAAGCTGAGGCTGGTGCCTTGGCTCAGTTAGGCAGAGTTCCTGGTCCAGCTGAGGGAGGTTGGAAAGGCTGGATTTGAGCCGTTCCACTGGCGGAAAAAGAGACGGCGCGGGTGGGGGGACAAGATGTGCAAATAGCATCTCTGGTTTTCACCTGCATCCACAGTGCTCTGCCCAGTGATGCGCAGAGCATTCCCCGATATTCTGGAATTGCTCAGATGTGATCTTGTAAAGAGATCAGTCCCGCTTTTCCGGGACTAATTCCACAGTACTCTCCTTATGAGCCCCCTACCACGGCAGCCTCCTGTGCCTGTGTAAATGCATCGCGTTTGGTGCAGATCCAGTGTCTCTCACCGGCGCATCGCAAGCTGCTGACCCCATTCGCATCATTCAGATACACGCAGTCTCCTCCTCCTCTTATCACAAACCTGCAAGACAGAAGCCAGGGAGCTGGTGTCAGGTAGGAGTTGAACATTTCCCATCAGTCACAGGCAGGGAGAGACGCTCTCGCACAGTGCAGGGAGCTGCTGCACTCACAGCCCCTCACGATTCCCCTTCCTGCACCTGCCACAGGCCCCAGCTAGAAAGGGGGCAGTGGGGCAGCAAGGCCAGGAAAGGTTCGAAGATCAACTGACCTCCATGGACCATTTATGCCGGGTGGGTATTAATCCAATTCCTACTCTCTCCCCCGCGCCCCACCCCCCAGCTGGGTCTGGATGGGCCCCTGCAGGCCCAACCCACCCAAACTGCCCCGGGTGCAGGTTCCAGGTGACTCTCAGCGTGGCGAGGAGCAGCAGTAACGCCGCACAGAGGAGCTGGGTCCCGGGCTCCCTGGACAGTTTACATCAGCACTCAGGCCAGAGGCCTGTCAGGACAGGCTGTATTGCAGGGGGCGGCTGGAGTGAAATGCCAGCAGCACAAACCCGCGGCCATGGTGTGACCCCAGCCACTCACACAGAGCTTCCCGTGAGAGCTGGAGGCCAGCGCTTCCCACCTGGAAACAGGGTGGGATCCAGGCCCACAGGCAAATCCTCCCCCATGGTCCCATCCTGGCTACTCACAGTAGTCATGTGCTGGGCTGGGAGGAGGCCCAGCACTACTCTTTGGGCAGGCCGGGATCTCCCTGCCCTCAGGCCACCAGCCTCTGGCTCGGGGTGAGATCTGTCCCAGAGAAGGGAGAGCCCAGCCCACAGCCACCTGAGCAGATGGCTGTGGGTGGCTCCCCCACCTGCATCACCCCAGAAGAGCTCTGATGGGATGGCAATGATGCACCCAGAGCCTTCTGGTGGGGTGGGCGCCCGCAGGGTGGCAGATTTCAGGGTTAACACCCCACTGAGATGCCTGTTTACCCAGTTCGCGTAAATTGGCGTCACATTAGCTATCCTCTAGTCATCGGGTACAGAAGCGGATTTCAATGATAGGTTACAGACTACAGTTAGTAGTCCTGCAATTTCACATTTGAGTTCCTGGTCCTGGTGACTTGTTACTGTTTAGTTTCTCAATTTGTTCCAAAACCTCCTCTAATGACACCTCCATCTGGGACAGTTCCTCAGATTTGTCACCTAAAAAGGACGGCTCAGGTTTGGGAATCTCCCTCACATGCTCAGCCATGAAGACTGCTGCAAAGAATTCATTTAGTTTCTCTGCAATGGCATGGTGCCAGCTGCGGTGTGGACAGACTCCAAACAGGCCTGCTAACAGATGGGCTCATGATGCAATCACAAAGACAGACTGCTGCCGACATCAGGGCATCCTTGCTGGAATATGTGAAAATATCTGACTGGGATCAAACAACAGGTCATCAACTGACTTGTTTTCTAAGCCTCCTCTGGGCACATTTTCCAGCTTCCCATCAATCGCAAAGGGCTTTTTTAAAAATGCCATTCAGCTGTAAGTACCTAAGACTGGTCACACTGGGTCAGACCAATGGCCCAGCTAGCCGAGTGTCCTTTCCTCCGATACTGGCCAGTGATAGGTGCTTCCGAGGGAATGAACAGAACAGGGTCAGTATCGAGTGATCCATCCCATTCACACCCAGCTTCTGGCAGTCAGATGTTTATGGACACTCAGAGCATGGGGTTGCATCCCTGACCATCCTGGCTAATAGGAACTAGTCGAGCTATCCTCTGTGAACTTGTCTACTTCTTGTTTGAACAGAGTTATACTATTGGCCTTCACAACATCCCCTGGCAACAAGCTCCACAGGTTGACTGTGTATTGTGTGAAGAAATACTTCCTTTTGTTTGTTTCAAACCTGCTGCCTATTCATTTAATTGTGGCAGGTTTCAGAGTAGCAGCCGTGTTAGTCTGTATTCGCAAAGAGAAAAGGAGGACTTGTGGCATCTTAGAGACTAACCAATTTAGTTGAGCATAAGCTTTCGTGAGCTACAGCTCACTTCATCGGATGCATTCAGTGGAAAATAACAGTGAGTAAATTTATATATACACAGAACATGAAAAAATGGGTGTTTAAAACTATTTCCCCTTGTTTATTTCTCCCCCCGCTCCCCCACTCTTCCTCAGACGCTCATGTTAACTCCTGGAAATGGACTGGAAATGGCTCACCTTGATTATCACTTCAAAAGGTTTTCTCTCTCTCCCCCCACCCCACTCCTCTGCTGGTAATAGCTCATCTTAAGTGATCACACTCCTTACAGTATGCATGTTGAACACCCATTTTTTCATGTTCTGTGTGTATATAAATTTACTCACTGTTATTTTCCACTGAATGCATCCAATGAAGTGAGCTGTAGCTCACGAAAGCTTATGCTCAACTAAATTGGTTAGTCTCTAAGGTGCCACAAGTCCTCCTTTTCTTTTTTCATTTAATTGTGTGACTGCCAGTTCTTGCATTATGTGAAGGAGTAAATAACACTTCCCTCTTCACTTTCTCGACCCCACTCATGATTTTATAGACCTCTTATATCCCCCCCTTAGTCGTCTCCCCTCATATGCAAGCTGTTCCATATCTCTAATCATTTTCGTTGCCTGCCTCTGTACTATTTCCAGTTCTCATAGATCCTTTTTGAGATGGGGCAACCAGATCTGCACACAGTGTTCCAGGTGTGGGGGTACCATGGATTTATACAGTGGCATGATGATATTTTATGCCTTTTTCCCTATCCCTTTCCTAACGTTTTTTAAAGGATGCTCGTTTTTTGCCTCTAACCACCTGGCATTTCCCCCCCACACAAGGATGTTAAATTTAATTACATTATGGTCACTATTACCGAGCAGTTCAGCTACATTCCCCACTTGGACCGGCCCCTGTGCTCCGCTTAGGCCTAAATCAAGAATTGCCCCTTCCCTTGTGGGTGCCAGGATTAGCTGCTCCAACAAGCCGTCATTGATGGTGTCTAAAAATCACTTCTCTGCATCCCATCCAGAGGGGACATGTTCCCAGACAATATGGGGATAGTTGAAAACCCCCATTATTATTCGGTTTTCTGCTTTTATAGCCTCTCTAATCTCTGTAAATTTCACACAGTCACCATCCTGGTCAGTAGTATACTCCTGCTGCTAGATTCTTATTCTTCAAGTGTGGAATTCCTGTTGTTAGAGATGCTAGGATACAGTTGGGTTCGTTTAAGATTTTTACTGTACTTTACTCTATGCTTTCCTGGACATATAGTGCCACTCTCCCGCCAGCGTAACCTACTCTGCCGTTCTTTCAGTGCTGATGGTCCAGGGTCAAACCCTGCTATGGGCTCAACCTTAAGACCTGAGGGACCCCATCCTGGAGCATCTTAAAAATCCCACTTCCCAGACTCTGGAACAGGGGCTGCTTTGCCGGGCTCACCTTTCTCCCTCCGTCAGGTTGGCCGATGGGGATAATGAGCCTGGAGATCTCATTCCCGCTGCTCTGAGTGCTGCCCATGTGCACATGACCCAGCTCAGCTCTTACTGTATCCCAGGAACGTCTTCATCTTCTGGGATCCTCATGGCAGCAGTGGGATGATTTAACGGAGTCCCTTAGTAATGGGGCCTTTCTCTCTCTTTTGTTTCAGAGCCAGCGTCCTGGAATCGTCTCATGGTGCGTGGAGTGGTGGGGGTGGTGGGGGTGCTGGTCTCACTATACCTATGTGGGTTTTGAAAAGGTAGAGGGAAAGTGTATGCCTACCCGCGACTCGTCTTCAGCAAGCTGCTGACTCATCCCTCCCAGCAGCCTGGAAGTCTGTAGGATTCACAGGAATCTGAGCTCCCCGCAGTGTGTGACAGGGATGGGGACTAGGCCCAGGGAATTAGAAACAGGAATCGAGACCCAGCCCTGGAGCATGGTGAAGGAGACCTGCTCATGGAGGACAGACGCTTCACCCAGGAACCCAGAGGAAGGGATCCATTAGGTGGGGACACGGGTGTGGCCCAGGAAACTGGAGTAGCATTGCCAGTCCTCCAGGATGACCGGGAGTCTGCAGGAATTAAAGATTAATTTTTAATTAAAGATTATGTCATGTGATAAAATCTTCAGGAATACGTCCAATTAAAATTGGCAACCCTAAACCGGAGTGGGGGGAGGGACCCATTAAATGGAGACAGACTTGGGCTGGGGAACCAGCTAGAAGAGCTGATCCCTCTTACGATGCCCTCAATGGTGGGGACTAGACTGGGCGAAACTTTTCATCTAAACCTATTTTAGATTCAGCAGTTTGCGAATTCATATCCAGTCTGCTGAATTGTTCACGTCCAGCCCCTCCCCCCGTTCTTAAAAAGTCGAAGCATTTCGTTTAGACACTTTCCAAACAAACCATTTTGATTTTTCAGTTTGAAACAATTTTTTGTTTAAAAATGTCCTTCAGTTTTATTTTAAAAATTCAAAATGTTACAACCCTTGAAATGTTCCTGGGTCTTTTTGGTTTTTTTTAAAAAAAGCTTTTTGGTTCATCAAAAATTTGGAAAAATGTTTTGTTCAACCTGAAACCAGTTTTTTTCCATCTTTTTTTTTGGAATTGCCAGTGACCAGAAAATTCTGTTTGCCCAGCTCCAGGGGTGGGTGAGGATTTTAGCGGTTCTATTGTGGGTCTCTGAGTCTCCTTGTTGCTCAAAGTTTTCTTATTGTAACAAATTTATTTGAGACGACGGCAGAATGGGCAAAAGCTTCCTACAAGTGGGGGGGGGCTGCTGGCACCCAAACTGTGGCCTAGCCCCTGTGCCATCCCTTCTCCTTGACGTCTGGCCCCCTCAAACCGCCCCTTTCCGAGCCCCCCCCGCCGCCTTTCTCCCTGAGCCCCCACTTCATGCCCCCCCTTCCCCCTCCGCCCCGCTCCCTTCTCTCCCTCTTCATCCAGTCGCTCACAGTTATGGCCAGTAAAAAGTGGTGGGCCCTGGTCCCCCCTGTTCCGGCACCCCTGGCTGAGAGTGGGAGAGGAGGAAGAACTCCTTTCAAATATAACTCCCCCCCCACACACCTCAAAAAAGCACAATTTGCCAGCAACAGCAAAACATGCACCTCACCAACCCGGGCCAGTCCCGCTGTGCTGTGTGTGACATTCCCGTCCTGGGGCGGTTTATGTCTCTGAGAACGTGAACCCCGCAGGCCTGGGTGTTTCTCTGCGTCATGTGACCTCAGGGCTCCTGATGAGAGCCCTTGTTTGTAAATGTTTCAGTAGCAGACATACTTATCATTCATGGACAGACAGACATTTATTCATAATTAGAACTGGTCAAAAATAGCGGGGGTGGGGAGGGTCATGAAAATTGAAGAAGAAACCACTTCCCCCCCCCCCATATTCTTCAAACTTATTTGCAAATGTTTTTAATGATCAAATTTTTGTTTAGTTTTGGTGGGAAAAACTCCACGTTCTCTCTCAAGTGGGAAGAGAAATCCAAAATGTTTTTTTTAAAAAGGGAACTTTTTTCAAATGATCAATGTAATCCAAAGTGGCATTTTTCATTCAAAGGTTGCATTGTGAGTGTAAAACCATTTTGAACCAGCTCTATTACTGTATAACAAGATGAGTTTATTTGTCATGCTGCATTGTTTGGGCCAAGTTCCAAGTGGCATTTCAGTTTTTGCACAGCTCTTCTCTTCTTGCGTCTGCACCTCTCATAAACTGTGGCCTTAATCTCGGCCCTGGAAACCCTTACGTGCATGTTTAACTTTAATGACTGCTGTGAATAATTCCATTTCAATGGGACAACTCTGAGGTCGGGTTTACATTACGGCCCTATATCGGTGTAACGATGTCATTTATTTAGTTTTCTTTCTTTTATATATGAAAGTTATTGAGAGGTTAAAGCAGGTAAAATACATGAACAGGTTCGGACAGTCCAAGTTTGTCAGTGCAAAGTGACAGCAGAGATGTGGGATCTGCTAGTTTTCCAGAAGTCTCTCAGGTTTACCCAGGATAACTTTGGGGATCTCTGTCTTGCATCTGAAATGTTCCCTGAAAGTGTCCAAACAGCTCAGAGATACAGAACCATTCCCTGGATCCATTCTTATAGCTGTCTTCCCCGGAAAGCAGTCTGGCAAGTGTTCCTGTCAGCTCTTTGCTAAGTTATCTGCCAAAACACTAGAGTTTTCAGGTGCCGAAGTAGCCCTTTGAATCATGGTGAAATTATCCTCCCCGTCACCACCAAAATTTGAAATGGTGCCCCGGAGTGCACGGTACCCTACTGTGCTTCCCCCATAGGAGCTGCATTAACAGGCAACTCTGCAAGTTCTCTGCATGCCTCTGCAAGTGACCCCCATGCCTCTCCATTTCCTTGGCCACATGTATCCTGTCCCCATGCTGGCGGCTACTCCAGAAAAAGAGGGAAAGAGCTCACCACTGCGACCACCTGAGGGATGTGTTGGGGTGAGATCAGCTGGTCAAAGGAGGCAATAGGGACAGAATGTGAGACTTGAAGCTCCTAGAGTGACCTCTGACCTTTCCAGATCTGCCCTTCAATCAGACACAGCGATTGTAAAGTTGAATGTGATCGTAACTAGACCCATTTTAAACCCTTCACCACACAAGACAAAGCCCGTAGGATTCATCATTAATTATTTATTTCTCCTCCCCTGGCTCCCTGCAGCCACCTTGGAGCTTTCCCTCGTCTCTCCCAGGCTGGGCTCACTTGATTGCAGGAGCTCAGCGGAGGGTCCAGCTTTGCTCTTTCGCTTCCATTCTTCACGTCTTTGGGTGGCTGCATTTGCAACTGAGCAGCCTGATGGAAACACTGAGTCCTCTGTCTCGGCAGGCAGGCCCAGCCACGAAAGCCAAAGACTCCCTGAGAACAGGGGGAGGTTCGCCTGAGCTCTCAGGAATGGAGGCTGGGCCCATAGGGTAGGGTTACCATATTTGAACTTTCAAAAAAGAGGACACTCCGGAGTGGGGGGGGGGGGAGTTGTAGCCCTGCCCCCTATCTACTCCCTCCCACTTCCTGCCCCCTGACTGCCCCCCCCCAGAACTGCCAACCCATACAACCCCCGCTGCTCCTTGTCCCCTGATCGCCCCCTCCCAGGACCCTGCTCTCTATCTAAGCCTTCCTTCTCCCTGTCTCCAACTGCCCCCTCCTTTGACCCCCCCAACCTAACTGCCCCCCTCGAACTTTCCCCCTACCTGTCCCCTGACTGCCCTGCCCCCTATCCGCACCCCCGCCCCCTGACAGACCCCCGGGTCTCCCACACCTATCCAACCACTCCCTGTCCTCTGACTGCCCTCGCAGAACCCCCGACCCATCTAACCCCCCCGATCCCTGCCCCTGACATTGCCCCCAAACCTCTGCCCCATCCAACCCCCCCTGCTCCCTGTCCCTTGTCTCCCCCGACACCTCTCCATATGCCCACCCCCTGACAGGCTCCCCCCAGAACCCCTGACCCATCCAACCCCTCCTGCTCCCTGTCCCCTGACTGCCCCTCGGGACCCCATGCCCCTTCTCCAGCCCCCCATACCCTGCTGCTCAGAGCAGTGTGTCTGGGGTGCGGAGCCAGACACAGTGCCGCGCTCCCCCGCAGAGCGCGCAGCTCCCCCACCACCACCCCCAGAGTGCTGCATTGGGAGGGAAATCCCGGCCCTTTGGAGAGTTTTACAAATTCCTCCCGGAGGGCGATTTAAAACCCCAAAAGCGGGACATGTCCGGGAAAATCTGGCCGCATGGTAACCCGACCACAGCGACTCCAGGATCTGCAGCTGCTGCCACCTCTATGGTGAATCCTCCGACTCATCACCAACCAGCTCTTCCCCATTCTGCCAGCCGGCCCCACGGTCTGACCGTGCAGGAGAACAGAAACCCTTTGGGACAGCAGGAGAGTCTCCTCAATGCCACACTCTTTGCATGGCTTCCCGCGGTCACCGGGAAACACGACTACCCTGCCCCAGCAGTCTCTCAAGGAGCTGCCGGCGCAGTCACTGGGCACCCACTCGTAATGGTCTCGGGCAGTGGCATTGCAGAGGGAGCTGAGCAGACCGTCCCTTCCGTGACTTCCTGAATTGCTGCCAGGACGGATTCTCTTCTGCGCTACGGAGAGTCCCCGAGGAAAAGCAGCTGTGGTAGGGGAGGGGGCAAGAAAAGCACTCCCCCTGTGCCCTTGACTAGCAGGCAAGCAGGACTCTGGGAGCAAAGGCATCGGTGTGTCTTGCTGGGAGAGCAGAGCTGGAGAGCAGAAAAGGGCACTGGAGGAATGTAGAAAAGTCAGTGTCACGGCCGGGTCATGGGCAGCCAGACCTAGTGGTCAGAGGCAGAGTCCACACTCACGAGACAGGAGTCGAGAGTGAGCTGGGTCAGGACACTGGAAGAGCAGAAGCAAAAGACCAAATTGTGTTCAGCACCTCAAGTCAGATGAGTCACCCCGAGTCCGCATGCCAGGAAATCAAGCCTGGGGAGTGGGAGCAGGAACAGCCAACACACGGTCCAGAGCCGGGGAGCAGCTCGGGTGTTCAGACAGCTTCTTGTTCCTGCTGCTGGTTTAAGGAGGTCCTGGGGGCCGATTAGCTGCTCTGGGACTCTGCCAATAGGAGCCTCAAACTGGGTCTGGACTTCGTCAGTCCTAGGTAAGCAGTTTTTCGTAGGCTTCCAGGTGGCGTGCTGGAGGGTGGCTGGTCCCAGGAACCCTGCAGACCCGGGTTAATGACCCATGGGTCATGACAGGGAGTGATATCTCCCAGCTCAAACCTCCTGCACAAAACAGTCTGCAGGGTCCCGGCCGCATCCTCTGAGAATAAAAAAACACAGTCACGATGACAAATAGGCTATGGAACAGGAGCCCCCTCTTTCTTGCAACAGCCCCAAGTGCCCGGAAGAGTGCATGGTTCTTACCTCCAGGAGATGCCTGGGATCTTCCATCTAAGCCTCAATGGGACCCTTGTTTCTTGGTCTGACAGGATGAGATCATCTGTCCCCACTGCTCCCTGCGCTGGCCTGGCTGCAGCACACATTTGTGTAAGAGGCTGGGCCAGAGAGATGTTACAGTCAGGGTCCAGGCAGCCCAGAAGGAGAACAGAGGGTCTGAAACCAGAAGACGAAGCAATCAAATCAGCGGATTCGACAGAGAAGTTTTGTACCCTACAGGGACATCAAAGAAGGTCTGTTAGGAAAGCTGAGATGTTAGTCAGGAAACTGCTAAGGCAAAGATTGTGACTTGTTAAGATTCAGTTTAAGTCACTACAAAGTGTGTTGTGTTCTGTTTGTCTGTTTGAAATTTGTCTCTTTCTCTTGCTTAGTTTCACTTCAATCTCTTCTTTGTTACTGTGCTTCCCAAAGCACCTCTGGGTTGTGTGTTTGAGTGAAGTGTGAGTCTCCAGCCTACCCAACAGGCTGAGCTGTGCCCTGTCTCTCTGAAGGTAGCGAATAATTTCTGAGCGGTGCTGGGCCCAGAGTCCAAGGGCAGTTCACCAGACATCTCCTGTGAAGCCCAAAGAGACCAAAGGAGCAGGAGAGATTCAGGCCCCACTGATCCATGGGAACTTCCCACAGAAGAGGCTACACAGGGCTCCAGACACAGCCAGCAGGATCCCTCCCACAAGCTGGGCCATGTCCTTCCCCTCCCAGCCCCACAGCTTCCTCCCCACCCCAGTCTCAGGAACCCCTCCCACCTCCCTGCTCTCCCCACCCACTCTCCAATACCAGGCTGTTTCCAGAATGGAAGCAAGTGTTTACCAGAGTTCACTCACCGCTAGATGCTGGCCAGGCTTCGAGTCATCGCTTTCTAGCTGGGCTAGCAACCCCGCTGATACTCACTCTTTCAGTTTGTTGGCTGGGAACTCAGCCCTCCAACCAGGTGACTGGCCTTTACTCCACTCCTTCCTGGGTCGTGCTCCTTCCAAACAAAGTCCAAAAATGTCTTGAACAGAAACAAGGCCTTCCACCCTCGAGGGGAGTTCTGTCTCAGCCTGATTTCGGCTCGGCCTGCCCTTCTTGGGTTTCTAGGGTCTTCTATGTCCCCTTCCTTAGGGACGGTGAGAGAAGCCGGTCCTACCCTGGACTCCAGGGTTTGGCCCAAGGCCGTCGACTGAACAGCTCGCTCTGCTTCTGTACTTTTGCTGCTGTTTCCTCTTGTTTCCTCTCAGGTTGGGCTCACTTGGTCATCAATTTGGCCTAGCCCCAGGCTAGGCAGCCATAGGCCAAGCCACCCTCTGAGATACCCTCCTCCTTCAAATCCGGTCCAGCCCAGCTGACAGGTTTGCTGAGGGGATGGTGAAACCCCATTGCTGATCAGAAGGAGGTCAGAGTCTGTTCTCTAGGAGCTGAAGGTCCGTTTGTCCTGCTGCGGGAAGTGGAGCTGGAGAGCGGAGATGTTAGGTGAAAGAGACTGCATGATGGAGTTGGAGACTGAGGGATGGGAGCCTCCTCCCACAAACGCTTCCAGGAGAACAGGTTTGAGGAGTTCTCTGGGGAGTCTCTTGCTAGGAAAAGAACAAGGGTGGCACATTGATGGAGATGTCTCTGTCCCAGGGATGGGGGAAGCTCCCAGCCAGCCTATGCAGCAGAGATCCCATTTCTCCCCCAAGAAACCCAGATGCCCAAAGAAGTCAATGACTCTTACCTCCGTGAGGGAGCGGGGTCTTCCCTCTCAGCCTCTTTGAGACCTACCACTGCTTGGTTTCCTCGGACCAGGGACCTGCCCCGACTGCTCCCTGAGGTGGTTCATCTTCTGACTGCACCCATCTGGGAGGCTGTCACACACCCCACGGCCTACAAGACACGGGGGGAGCAGGCTCCTCTTCATCTCAGACTCGCAGAGTCCAGAGAAGGGCCAAAGGAAGAATAAAGGGCAGGAGATGAAGCTAGCCCTGAACCTCTGTCCCATCCTCACCTCCTCAAATGTGGAGCTTCCTGAGCTTCAGTTGGGCAGACAGTCTGTCGCTCTGACACAAAGGTCCTTCTGCGCCACATGGGGCAGGAAGATCTCTACCTGGGAGCACGGAGAATGGGATGGGGGTGAGATCAAGGAAAGAGGGGAGGGGTATGGGTGTGAGGGAAAGAGCTCCTACCCCAGATGAAGGAATTTGGGGGGCCGAGGGAAGGACACGGCTCCACAGAGAGGGGAGAGAATTTCTGTGAGTGCCAGGGGCCTCCATTTCCTCTTCCACTAGCCCCCCATTTACAGTGAGACAGAGCAGTACCTGCAGCAGGGAGTGGGACTTGCTGAACAGGGAGGGGAACCTTTAAGAGCATCAGATGAGCCACAGCCCTTGCAGCGCCTCGGGCATCTGGTGCAAGTGCCTGATTATGTGAAGCTGGCACATGACCTTGGCTGTGACATCCTCGTGCTGCAGGGGAACAAGAACATGTCAGAGACGGAGACACTCCCCAGGAATCAGGGAGGATTAAGGGCACCTGGAACCAGCACCATCATTTCCACCCAGCAGCTGCTCATGTCTGAGTGGTGGATTCACCCTCCCGACCCCCAGGATGGAGGCTTGCTGTCCTCTCTAGTGACCTCCAGTGCCAACTCCCCTCCTTGTCGGCTGAACTCCTGCCACCTCCCCATCCGTGCCCCTGACAGCTGTTCCACCTCCAACCCACCTGGGGACACCGCTCAAGTTCCTAGAACCCTCTCCTCCACCCCTACCTCCATCCCCACTCAGCTAGGGAAGGGAGGGGGATCTAGCAGGGTGGCGGGGGGCAGGAGGGATTCTGGCAGCAGTGAAGTGGGATGGGGAGAGCTTGAGACCTTTCCCTAAGTCACCCCAGTGACAAAAGCTGAAGCCACAGGATGGCAGCCCTGGGGAACGGGGCAGGTCAGCAGCCCCTGCTGACTGAATCCTCCCAATCTCTCGAGAGCGGGTCCAGCCCTACCAGCAACAAGGCCAGCTTCCCACGCCCATGTGCCTCAGCCCTTCCTGCTCAGTCGACATCACCAGTCAGTCCTTGGCCTCCCAGGCTGCCAGGGAAGGGAGTAACTCTCGATGGTGGCTCAGGTGACATGGACACTAGGCTATGGGGAAATGGGTGCAGCTCTGTGGGGCAGGAAAGGTTCCCAGAGGCACTTAGGGGACTCTCCTGTCCTTCCCAGGAGTGATAGCAGAGCACCACATCCTAAGAAGAGAAGTCCATGAAGTCCAGAAGTCCCCACTAGGCTCCTTGCCACCAGGCCAGCGAATGGCGATAGGATGGGAATGAGGCCCCGGCCCCCACCCCAAGCTCCTGAGTCGATTGCAGCTGCTTACCGTGACCCCCATCAGTTGCTGGGCTTCCCCCAGGAGGGAGTAGACGAGCACCAGCCCAGCCTGGCTGACACGCAGCAGGGGGTGGTGGATGGCCTGCACTGCTGTCTGCAGGAAGGATCTTTTCAGCCCGATGGAGAAGAATTTTCCAAAGACCTAAAACCAAGAGGACACAAGGCTCGAGCAGATTGCCCACAGCCAGCCTCCAAGTCCTGGCGGTACAGTGGCCTCTAGTGCCCCAAAGGGCGGGGAAGAGAGCTGCTGTGGCCAAGGCACTTCATTCCCCAGGAGGCTTTCAGGCTCCCAGGGCTCAGGGAAGCCCCTTTATTAAAAGGTCGCAGATGCTTAGGGACCAAAGCCTCCAGTGGCTCTTTCAGGAGGGCAATTTATGGCAGGGGCCAGGATGTGCTGGAAATGGATCTCTAATGTGTGTGAGCAGGCCCACTCTGCTGTGCAGGGCACAGAGACCACAGGGGACCCTGTGTTGTTTCCAGCAGCGAGATCTCCTGAACCTCAGCGGCTAGAGGAGTGTGTGTGTGTTGTGGGGGGCAAGGGGGTTGGAGCTGACAGACCAAAGGTCTCTTCCCCGCAGCTTAGTGATTTCTCTCCTCGCTGGGAATGGCCTCTGCAGCTCCTTGGTTTCTTCACAGGGAATCCAACCTGCAGCCTGACAAGGACAAGGAGACTCATGGCCCAGTCCCCATCCCAGACGCTCCTCGGAGACTTTTCTTCTGCTGCAGCAATTCAGCTTGTGGGAGGCGGGACAAGCTCACACAGTCTCTCTCACGGGGTGTCTGTGGAGCAGCGTTCTGTCGATGCCCTTCTCGATCCAGGAGCCACTCCAAGGCCTCCTCTGTGATGTTGTGGAAATCACCCATCTCACCTTTGACTCCAGTCTGGGGGCACTGTGTTACGGTGTGTTCGAAGGTTTGGATATTCTCACCACAGTTGTGAGACGGGGGCGGGGGGGTGTCTTTGATTTTCTACTTGTGCAGCAAGTAGCCGCAACTTGGCTCAGTGACAATGTGCTTCTTTGGAACAGTGGCTGAGGTCCAGATACTCTGCCATTCCCTGGCCGGGTCTGGAGACATGAGGGGGGCGCATGTGTTCCATATTGGCTCTGGAGCTCCCTATGTCCCCTACCCAGTTCCCAGGTTGGGGCGTTCTGCTTCCTGACCGCAATGGAATTGGGCAAAGCCCACCTCCTTTCTCTGCTTCTACAGGGTGCAGGGAATTAAACAAGGGTCTGATCAAGCAATCGTGACTGACTGACTCAGGGCTCTCCTCTCAGAAACTTGGCGATCAGCCAGGAGGTCAAGGAGTACAGAGACACCCAGAGCTATAATCCTATATTAACTCACCCACCCGGGGATCCTCCTTATGCCACGTAGCAATGCAGCCATGTAAGACACTCAAATCACGGCAACTAGCGAGGTTCCAATGTGGGACCTTTCGCACCAGCCTGTCCCACTGGTTGCTGGATGAGGAACTCTGAGCTGGAAATAAGGAGTGGGCTCTTTTCCTGTCTCCAGGAGGCATCCGCTGCAGGGAACCCAGCCAGCCACACTCCCTGAGCTGTCTCATGCCCTGGCACAGTGTCCTTACCTCCCCCACTCTGGCTGTATTCTTGTAGCCCAAGAGCCTTCTGTCCTGGTGCCAGTCATAGCACCAGAGATCTTCCGCGTCATGTATGGTCAGGCCTGGAAGAAAGAAAGAAAGAAAGAAAGAAAGAAAGAAAGAAAGAGAGAGAGAGAGAGAGAGAGAGAGAGAGAGAGAGAGAGAGAGAGAGAGAGAGAGAGAGACTTTTCTCATTCTGGTTGCAGTTTCTGTGTCCTTCCAATCCCATTGGTGGCTCCACAGTGGAGTGGAGAAGAACAGAGGCAGAGAGAGACTTGTCCTCCAGCTGGGGTCAGTCTGAGAGAACTGGTCTGGGGTCCCATTATCCACCTGTGGTCACTTATAGTCCCCTGTTGGGTTCCGTGTCCCAGCTGGATTCCTTACCCCTCTGTTGGAGCAGCAGTTGGTAGAGCCGGTAAGTCCCCTCCCTGGCCTGCCGGCTGATGTCCTTGTCTGGATCGCTGACAAATAGAGCCAGCTGGGCCACATGGTGACCCATCCTAGGGAATTCAGCTGAGATCTAATGGAAGGGAGAGGAGAGGGGACTCCATCAGCATTTTCCTCTCAGCTCCCCTGGGCCAGAGGGCTCCTTCCCCTTAGCCCCTCTGCAGGAGATGCTGGGGGAGAGGAGCTTGAGATCGACCCTTCATTTGCTCTGCTGCCAAGGGAGCCCGGAGCTGCTTTGCGATGCCAAGCAGGGGCTGGAGCATGGTCCCCTTAAAGGCCCAGGGACAACACTGAACCAGGACAAGAAGAACTTGACTCAAGCCTAGCTCAGTCCCTGCTCTCACTCTGCCTCCCCATGAAGAACCCTCCTAAGCCACAGCCCCGGCAGCAGCAGATCCTGCAGCCTGCTGGAGCCAGCCCGCCTCCGCCTGGAGCCAGCAAGCTGGGCTCGGAGCTCACTTATGTCAAACTCAGGGAGGGTGACTGTGTATCTCAGCAGGGCTGTGCTGCTCCTGATAGCCCTGGCTCGCTCCTGCGACACCCTGGACACGACCCACAAGTTGAAATGCTGTGGGGAAAGGAGGCAGGTCAGACTCAGTGGCCAGGTGCACCTGCTTTGCAAATGAGCCCCACGCCCCCAGCCCCAGGGGCCTGAGACATTCTGCGCAGGGGGGAATATGTGAGCCCTTGATGGCAGAGCTTTAGAAGGGGATTCTTTCCCCCAGGACGCAGCTTGTACCCTGCAGGTCACAGCTTCTCAGCGTCTCTCTAGATTGGGACAATGTTTGGGGTCGGGGCTGGTCCCATCCTCCCAGAACTCCTGATTCCTGAACAGTTCACCAGAAAGGAGACTGAACCCTCGGCCCTTCCCTGCTACGAAAATCCTTGCGGGGATGTAGGGAGTGACTGAGAACACAATCCCCCCAGGAATTTCAGAGCAGATAAGAGGGAAGGGCTGATTCCCTGGGATCCTCCTGTTTCTCTAGGAAGGAGCCTGTGCCTCTTCTCTGAGAACCGTCTCCCAAATCTCATGCGGTGTGTGTGTTGGAGGGGTGGGTGAAGGGTGGGTTTTCAGACTCTCACTCCCCAAGACAGCCAGGAGCCCTGTGCTTAGTGCTCAGCAGAACCAGGCAGAGCTCTGGCTTGAAGTCCCAGCTCCTTCCTCTGTCCCTCAAGAAGGAAGGACCTGACACTGCATTGCACTGACCTCCCCAACCAAGGACGGCCCACTGGGGACCCAGCTAGGAGGACAGAGTAGAAAATGGATCTTCCAGTCTCTCCTTACCAGTCCCCCAAAGAGTTACGGTCAAATGGGGCTCACCTCCAAGATGAAGTGGAGCCTGTCTGTGTCTGGGGACTCTGCCAGCAGGTTCCCCAGCATGGCATCCAGGACCTCTGGGATGACTTTGTGCAGAGCCTGCAAAGCATGGTCAGAGTTAGGGAACCTGGGCCTACACCTGCCTCAGGCTGGGAAGAGGGGTCTCTGGGAAGAACTGGGGAGACTCCCAAACACATCTCCTGACTTCTCTCCTTCACATCCCACTGCAGGCAATTCGCAAGAATTGATGACCCCTGGACCTTTGATCCATGAGCTTAGCAGGTCTCTGCAGAGGGCCTTGTAGGCAGAAGAGTATGATTCAGCCAAGTTGTTATGGATGGAAGCTGGGCTTCTGGGCAAAACACGGCTTATGGAAGAAAGAAAGAAAGAAAGAAAGAAAGAAAGAAAGAAAGAAAGAAAGAAAGAAAGAAAGAAAGAAAGAAAGAAAGAAAGAAAGAAAGAAAGAAAGAAATCCCCCAGGGAGGGGTAATCTCTTCCCTGCTGGAGGGAAGGATCCAACCCTGCAGCTTGTTCCATCTCCGCCACCCCACCCCTAAATCTGGAGCTCCAGCGAATCAAGGGAGCAGGGACCAAGGACTACGCTGGAAAAGTAAGAGGACGGAGGAGGAGGAGGTACCTGGATGTCGGTGGTGTCCTTCTCCGTGCCCAGGGTGAAGACGGAGTGAAGGGCAGCTCGAAAGAGGTGGGTCTCTAGGGCTGGCTCCAGGGCAGGTTTCATGGTGCTGGCAAGAGAGAGGAGCTGGTATTAGACTGTGCAGTACGGGCGTGGGACTGTCGCCAACACGGACACCAACCCACAGGGATAGAGGCACAGGCTGGCGAGAATGGAAACTGAGGCACTTAGCTAGGGAATGACAAGGCCAAGGCGTCCCAGACAGACAGCGGCAGGACAGGAATAGCTCCTGTTCCTGGAGCCTGCTGCCCCTCCTGTATCTGAGCCGGGGAGTGAGCCCCTCCCCAAGGCCCCTGTCATGTTATGGGAGTGAAAAGAACAGCCCTGCCAGGAGAGAGTGACCCTTCCCACCCCACCATCTCTGCCAGAGGCGCCACTCTTGGGAGGTGACCTGGGAGGGACAGTGATGGTGACTCCCAGCCTTGGGCCTGAGCAGCACTGGGGTGAGGGGAGCCGGCGGGGTTGGGAGTGGGGCTGTCTCAGTACCAGAGGTTGCCCACTGCAGCCAGGGAGTGGGCGAGGATGGCGCTGGGTGACGAGTCATCGGGAAGCTCCTCGATGAGCTCCTGTGAGATGCGAAGGAGACAAAGGAGCGTGTGAGATTCAGGCCCGACTCACACCTCCCAGTGAGGAGATGACACAGCCAGTGCCCCACATGGCCAGCAGGATCCCCCACCACCTCCCGCTCCTCCCATTCCTTCCTGCCCATCAGACTTGTCCCCCTTCCCGGATTCCTGCAAAGCTCACTCCCAATCCCCTTCTCTCCTCCTCCCTCTCAAAACTGCCCCCATTCAGCCCCATCCCGACGACCGAGCTGGGACCATGTGATTCCTTGGCCCCCACTCTCAGCTGCCCTCCAGCCCCACAATTCCCCCCCTGCCCACTACTGACCAATCTCACAATTTCTCCCTTCTCTTATCCCAAGTCTTGAGCCCCAGCAATCCTTGTCCTCTGCTGCCCCCTCCAACACCACCCAGCCCCCACCCATTAGCCCAGCCATACCCCTGCCAATCCCGTGTCTCTCTCCTCCCTCCAGCTGCAATATGGCGTGTCTCACTCACCACGATCCTCTTCACCACAGCCGCCTTGCAGCAGCGCGGCTCCAGAGTGTCCTCCCCTCTCTCCCGTGCAGCCAGACATGGGGGGTAGATGGCCTGAAGGAACAGGAGCTGCTGCCCCTCATCCTGGACCCACCAGGAGTGGGGTATAGCGAGAGAGAACCTGTTAGCTAGGGAACTTCCTGCCCCACCCACACCAGCTCCAGGGCTCAGGACTCAATGGGGGATTGTGGGGACCCGCCTATTGTCCAAATTCCCCACCACTCCTACACAAGCAGGATCAGGAACTGGGACAGTATCTGTGGGGGGAGATGACCTCGGCTGTTGTGGGACAAACACCCCCATCTTGGGGGTCCCACATCATGGATGTAAAAGGGCCCCATTAGGGGTGGTGGATCAGGAGGGACAAGGCCCTCGGCAGGGGGTGGGGATGCTGGGAAGGGACAGGGCAATCTTGCTTCCAGCCCAGGTGGGGAACATTTGTACCTTATCTCTGCACTGGAGCTGCTCTCGGATGACCTTGACAGCAGCTTCATCTTTGGCCATGTCCACCCCTTCCTCCTGCTCCGAATCCAGGGGGGTCCCTGCACCAGGGAGGGAAGGACAGGGGTGTGGTGGGCAGAGCAGGATTCAAGACCCCCCTTCCCACCTCAGGCACCCAGGACAGATCGGGCCCCAAACCTCCCTCTCAGGGATGCCTTCAGCCCCCAACAGCTTCAGAAGCCCAGAGCAGAGCCCCCCTCCCCTGCCCAGGACTCCAGGGGAGGTGCCTGTTCCCCCCGCCCGGAGCAGCAAGGACCAACGTGGCAGCAGCTCTTCACGCCCCCACCCCCAGGTCCCCGTGCGGAAGGGGCAGCTGTGTGATGGCTGCTGCTGTCCGTGGGGTTCGCGGGGCTCCGGTCAAACACCTGGGCTGGGGAACCCCCCGTATCCCTGGGAGAGCGTCTGGGCCCAGGGTGTTCACATCCCGTCCTCAGCCCTCCCTCAAACCAGCCTGGCTCCTCACCTGGAACAAAGCAGTGGCGCCCATCGGCCTGGCTGCTGCCAGAGGCCCAGGTGCTGCCGCTGTCCCAGGCTGAGTTGCCGGTGCTGGGACAGGGACCTTCCCCCTCCTGGCCGGTGGGGGCTGGAAGGGCCTCAGAGACCGGGCAGGGCGATGCCTCCTGATGGGAAGGAGGGCTGGGCTCCTGGGGCCGCTGCTGCCCACACAACAAGCCCCAGAGCCACCCTGCCCGGCGCCCCTCCTGGGGTGGGTCCTGTCTGCGAAACCGCAGCCTGGGCCAGCTCCACTGGGGCCTGGTCGGGGCCTCTCCCAGCTCGGCGCCTGCGCCGGGAGCCGGGTTCCTTTTCCAGAAGGCGGGGCACTTCCTCCGTCTGGCCTGGACGGGAGCTGCTTCCCCGCCAGCGGGGACGCAGGGCTTGCTCTGCCCCTTGGGAAGGTGGCAGCTGCTTCCCTCAGGCTCTGGGGCCACCTGCAGAGCCTTCCTCCGGACCATCCGCAGGAGCCTGGCCATCCTGGAACCGAGCGGGGAGCAGGGGTGAGTCTGGGCTCAAGGCAGCCTTTCACTCCTGGGCCTTTTCCGTCCCTCCTCCTCCCTGCTCCAACCACACCAGCCCCCTCTGCCCCCACAGGAGTGCAGGGAGTGCCATCTACACACACGAAAAGAGTTCATTGCATGATCTGCTCCCAACATTCCCCCTCGTAATCCCTGCTGCTGCAATAGCCAGGAAGTCTCATCCTTTTCCAGCAAGGGGGTCAGTCCCAAAGACCATCGGTTACTCTGGACAAGCAGCCCCCTCCTGTCGTCCCAGGCCACTCTCCCGCCCAGGCTAGAGAAGGAACAGAACCCAGGAGCCCGGACTTCTCCTGCAAAACCATTCTCCACGTCAAAGTCACAAAGACCCTAAGCACAGGAAGACCAGGGCCCTCCTCGTTCCCCATTGATTTCCAGACTCAGCAGCTCACAGGGTCTGGCCCAGCTCAGAGACTCTCAGCCTGGGGAACAGTGTCCCACAAGGGAAGGGCTGGGAGCCCCATTGCTGGAACCTTTCCAAACACACCGGAGACGGCTCTGGAGAAGCCCCTGCCCGGTCTAAGAGTGAGGGGCTCTTGGGGGCTGTTTGCAACTGAAATCCCCCTTTGGAGATAGTCTCTCCCCCTGTTTCTCCTCTCCCCAGACAGACAGGGGAAGACACGGAGGAACCCGAATGCCACTCACTTGCTCTCAGTGATGGGATGATGGATGGTGGATGTTCAGGGTCAGCAGATGTCCCTCGCCCTCCTCCTCACTCTCCAAGCCCAAGGCAGGCTGGAGAGGGTGGTGACCTCAGGAGTTACCCTGCCCAGCCAGCAGGCAGGGTGATGACACGAGGGCGATCGACTGGCTGTGAAAACAAGAGTCTGTCTTATTGTCAAGGGATGGAGAAACTCAGCCAGCAGCAGGGGGGTGCAGAACACTGCCCTAGGGCGGAGGTGACAGCGCCTCCAGGATCCTGACATCCCAGCACTTTACACACCTTCCTGGAGCCTCCCAACCCCGCTGGGCTGTAGCGATGGGACCCCAACCCTACTGATAGCAAACGGGCCTCAGCTACCGGCTCAGGGTCACACTGAGTGTCAGAGCCATGGATGGACTCCTTCACTAACCACTGCCGCACACTCCCTCCCACAGCTGGCAATTGCAACCAGGCCCAATGTCTGGTCCCCCTGCCTTTGAGAGGGAGGGTCACTCTTGCTTCCATTGCTGCTTCTTGATCTGTGGGACTTTGGGCAAGTTGCTTCCCCTCTCTATGGCTCTCTGGGACTCACATCCCTGAATGGCCTTTAAAAAAGACAATGGTTAAAGTTTGGCCCCAACTAGTTCTTGTTTCTCGAGACTAGCCATTTTAGCAAAGTTTAGAGTTCTTGACATTCAGCACCTGGAAACATCCCTTTCTCCTTCTCAGACGGCCTTAACATCCCTTATCTCACCCAGGCTCACTGCTGCCTGGAGTTAGAGAATTGACCCTGTTCCCATTGGACCTACCCAAGGTGTCACACAGCAAAGCGGTGACGGAGCCAGAAAGAGAAGACAACAGTCCTGACTCCTGTTCTAACAGACAACAACCCCCCCCGGAGGCAGGGATAAAGCCCAGGAAATAAGGTGTGAACATTTGCATGGAAACCGTTTTCTGTCAGAAAATCCATTCAGACGAAACCACTTTGTTTCTTGAAATCGTAACAAGTAGGATGAAAATTCTTTGCAAAAATATTTGTTTGCAAAACAAGAGCATCTCCTGTCCGACACAGCGCATTAAACTGTCTCATCGTACACAAAGGGGAGACACTATGCTCTAGAAAATTAGATGAGATGCTTCAGTCTGAGCTAAGTAGTTGCTGCTTTTCACAATTTCAAAACAATAAAATACAAATGAAATCGAATATTAGGTCATAATCTGCTATGGCTCAGCGTGATAGGACACCCCCTAGTCTGCACTGCTCCGAGTGACACTCTTCAGTGGATCCCCAGCATCCACCCATGGCGAGGTAGGTGGGAGAGGATTGTTATTCGTACTTGACAGAAGGAGAAACGAAGGCTGAGAAAGGAGCAGTGACTTGTCTTAGCTGATGCAGCCAGTCAGTAGCAGAGTTGCTCTCAAATGAGCTACAGACCAACAATTGTTCCTAGTAATTATTCAGCAATTATTTCAGAAGAATTGGAATGTTCGAGAGGATCATGAACTGCTCCGAGACAATGAATGGAGAGCAACGTCAACATTGGTCACACATAGAACTGGTTGTGACTTATTTGCTTGGTCATAAAAGAGAACAACAAAGACCAGAGTTTCCTCCCTGTCAATAGCCCCCTCCTCAGCCAATCAAGGTTGGGACTTTGAGGGGTGGGAGGCTAAGGGTTCTCATTAAATAGCCCAAAGAATGGCCCTGGTCACCACCAAGGGGATCACTCTCGGAGCACTAGTCCAGTCTCACCTCTCTGTGAGGGCCTCCCACAACCTCCCGCCCCCCGGCCCCCGCTCCACCCACAGAGCTCCTGGTGGTGGGAGGAGAGCAGAGGAAAAGGACAAAGGAAGCAAGAAGAGAAAGGTAGGAGGGACAGAGGAAAAGGGAAAACAAAAAGGAGAAACCCCAGTGTCCCCAGTAATTCTAAGGGACAAAGTCCTAGGTCGGAAATAAAATGCTGCCCCCACAATCTAATGTTTTTCTTTCCTAAAAATCAGCCAGCACCTGATGGATCAGACTGAACAGGTTCCAAACCTCTCCAAGGCTCTTACCTTCTCTACAGGGACGTCTGTTTTCGAGCAAAACCACTGAAAGAAAAGGAGAAAACTCCGAAGAGGGTCCTCCTTGCGCTCACGAATGTGAAAGTGAATGCTCTCTCAGTCCTCCAGGAGAGACCTCGAGAAGGAGACGTGCTGAAGCAAAGCCACAGGGATCTCCCAGGTTGCCCCTGTCCTGCACCCCTGTCCTGCCTGGCTGATGTCAAGATCTCTCTGTGAGGTCATCGCCTCCCCACCACCTTTGTCCAATAGGCTGAGGTCCTGCCAAAGGCCCTTGTGATGTCACTGCCACACCCACCCCTCCCCTGCAGTGCTGATGTCCTGCCCCTGTCCAGCTACATTGGATGTTTCAGCTGCTTCCCCTGGATCACCCCACTCAATGACACTTCCTTGTGGGGTGACACCGACTACACAGTAGAACACAGAGGTTCTTCCCCAGGCCACAATTAGGTTTCACAAGTTAGTCGACTTTATGGCCAGAAGGAACCGTTCGAGCATTTAATCTCATCCCCTGCGTATCCTGAGGCCTCCTGTATGTCAGAAGAGCTGGGCTTTTCTTTTACTCAAACATTTTCCAGAAAGGCATCTAGTCTTTATTCGAAGAGATCAAGAGATGGAGTAGCCATCGTTTCTCTTGGTTCTTTGTGCCAATGACGAACCACCCTCTTACAAATCTGGGTCTTATTGTCATTATACTTTTTCTGATTTCTGCTTCCATCCATGGGGTCTTGTCATGCCTTTCTCTGCGACATAAAAGAGCCCTTTTATACTCAACATTTTCTCTCCATGAAGTCAAGCAACTCACTTCTCATTCTTCTCTTGTAGATACTAAACAGATTGAGGTTTTTCAATGTCTCATTATAGGGCATCATCCCCATCACTCAGTTATGAATCTTTTCTGCACCCTCTCCAATTGTTTTAACATAATATTCAAAATGTGCACACAAGAACTGGATTCAACATTCCAACATCAGTCTCACCAATGCTCTTTCACTTCCATTTCCATCCTCACTACTCTATCCAGCCAAGAATGGCTTTAACCTTTTTTAACACAGTTTCACATTGACAGCTCATGTTGAGCAGCTCGTCCACTATGGCCCCAAAATCCTTTTCAGGGTCACTGCTTTCCAGCGGATTGTCCCCAATTCTCTAGGGTGCCGCCTGACTCCTTTGTTACTGGAGGTATGGGGTTGCATTTGGCTTGATTAAAACCTAATTATTTAGTAAGTATTTGAGAAGAACTAGCCCATTAGAGAGAGAATCGTGAATTACTCAAAGACAATGAATGGAGAAAAGCGGCAAGAGCAATCAAATACATATTTGGTTACGGCCTATTTCCTTGGTCTTAAAAGAGGGTAACAAGGACCTGAGCCTCCTCCCTCACAATAGCCCCAAGCTCCCCCAATCAGCATTGAGACTCTGAGAAGCAGAAAGCTGAGAGTTCTCACCAGATGTCCCGGGTCACCACCGGAGGGAGTCACTCTTAGAGCACCATTCCAGCCACATGTCTTTGGGAGGGCCTCCCGCAATGAGAGTTGGAGTGCAACCCCTCCCGCCCCCCCTCCGTCCCCAACTCCACACCCACAGACAGGTCCTGGTGGTGAAAGGAAAGCAGGGGAAAAGGACAAAGATGCAAGAGAAGACGAGAAAGGAGGGAGAGACAGGAAAAGGGAAAACAAAAAGGAGAAACCCCAATGTCCCCAGTAATTCTAAGGGACAAAGTCCTAGGTCGGAAATAAAATGCTGCCCCCACAATCTAGTGTTTTGCATTCCTAAAAATCAGCCGGCACCTGATGGATCAGACTGAACAGGTTCCAAACCTCTCCGAGGCTCTTACCTTCTATACAGGGACGTCTGTTTTCAAGCAAAACCACTACAAGAAAAGGAGAAAACTCCGAAGAGGGTCCTCCTTGCGCTCACAAATGTGAAAGTGAATGCTCTCTCAGTCCTCCAGGAGAATCCTCGAGAAGGAGACGTGCTGAAGCAAAGCCACAGGGATCTCTGAGCTTGCCCCTGTCCTGCACCCCTGTCCTGCCTGGCTGATGTCAAGATCTCTCTGTGAGGTCACCGCCTCCCCACCACCTTTGTCCAATAGGCTGAGGTCCTGCCAAAGGCCCTTGTGATGTCACAGCCACACCCACCCCTCCCCTGCAGTGCTTATGTCCTGCCCCTGTCCAGCCACATTGGATGTTTCAGCCGCTTCCCCTGGATCACCCCTCTCAATGAGCGTTCATTGTGGGCTCAAGCCGAACACAGTAAAACATCAGAGGCTTCTCCCCATGCTACGCTCAGTTTTTCATAAATTAGCAGACTTTATGGACAGAAGAGACAATTAGAGCATGTCATCCGACCCCCCGCATATCACATGCTTTCTGTAGAGCATAGGAGCTAGTTTTTGACTACACACGTTCAAGAAAGGCATCTAGTCTTCATTAGAAGACATCAAGAGGTGGGGAATTCCCACCACTTCCCTTTCTAGTTTGTTCCTTTGGTGATTCATCCTCACTGTTGAATATGTGTGCCCTCTTTCGAATACGAATTGGTCTCTTTTGAGTTTCCAGCCACTGGGTCTTGTTATGCTTTTCTCTGCTAGATTAATGAGCCCTTTAATACCAGATATTTTCTCTCCATGAAGTCACTTCAACACTTCAATGACGTCACCTCCCGATCTTTTTTATCATCTAAATAGGCTGAGCTCTTTCAATAGCTCATTCCCAGGCATTTTTCTCCAGCCCTCAAAACGTTTCGTTGCTTTTTCCTGCTCCATCTCCAATATTTCAAAATCTTTTTTCAAAGGTTTACGCCAAAACTGGATGCAGTATTCCATGATCAGTCTTCCTCATGGTGTGTCACCTCCCTCTGCGCCTCACTGCTCTTTTCATACATCTAATGATGTCTTTAGCCCTGTTCACCACAGCATCACCCTGGGTGCTCATGTTGAATGGCTTGCCCAGCATGGCCCCGAAATCCTCTTCACAGTCAGTGCTTTCCTGGATACACTTCCCCACTCTGTAGGTGTGGCCTGCATGCTTTGTTGTTAGCTATAGGACCCTTCCTTTGGTTATTTTCAAACTTGTTTTCTTTGAATGGGTCCAGCTTCTCAAGGGATCCGATTTCTCTGTGTCACTGCCCTGTCCTCATCATTAGTTACCACTCTGCTACTATTTTATCACCCACCAATGTTAGCAGCAGTGATTTTTTATTTGGGTTGCAGTTCATTGATATTTATTTTCAAGAATTAGTCCCCGACAGCCTCTTCATATCCCTAGTGCCTAGAACCTGCTCTACACAGCACAGTGAGAAAAGGCCGCCCGGCCCAGCTGTGCCCTAGGGGCTAAGCACAGAACAACCTTAGGAGCTTCTGTCATCCATAGCTTCTGAACAACATGTGGGGGTCATCAGCTTACAAATACATTCTAGACCGGTAGCGTAGACAGGCCCCAAATGTATCTAAGTGTCCCGCCTTGAAAAAGAGGAGAAAAAAACAGAACCTTGATTAGCTTTATTTTATAGTCGTGGAAACTGAGGCACAGAGAAGCAAAGAGATTCGCTCATGGTCAAAAAGCCAGGAATAGAAAACGGCAGATCTGCTGGTAGTCAGTCCTGGGCCCTAGCCGTGTTTGTCCTGGCCTCTCTGCTTCAGCTCCAGCAATAACCCGAGGCGAGGTTTTCTTCATCTCCATGTCCTTTAACTTCACGTCACTGCAGAAGAAAGATTGTTTCTGACCAGCTGGCTCTAATGCATGGAGATGTCTTTCCAGAAGACGTGCTCTGGCTCAGTCCCATGTCGTAGGTTTTCTGGAGGAAGCGCTCGGTGATGTTCTAGGGCCTGTGTTACACAGAAGATGGACAGAATGGTCCTTTCTGACCTTAATTCTTTTCTTTCGCTAGGAGGGTAACGCTGGACATTTTCTCTCATTCACTTTCCTTTGGAATAATTTCAATCCAGTCCAAAGGATTTCCTCTTCCATTGTGTCTTCAGCACCTTCCCTAGCAAACAGTTCCTGTTCGAGCACAGGTTTCCAGTTTCAGGCTGTCCCAGGGGGAGATGGCCATGAAAGGGGTAGTAGCTCAACTGAACCTATCCCCAGGTGAAGGGAATAAGTGCAGGGGCAGAAGGAGAGGCCCCGAGATAGGACAGATTCTTCTGCTGGGCTAAGAGTATAGTTGGATGCACTTCACTTCACTTCATCGGATGCATTCAGTGGAAAATACAGTGAGGAGATTTATATACACACAGAACGTGAAAAAATGGGTGTTATCATACACACTCACTTCAGATGAGCGATTACCAGCGGGGCGGGGGGGCGGGGTGGAGAAAACCTTTTGTAGTGATAATCAAGGTGGGCCATTTCCAGCAGTTAACAAGAACATCTGAGGAACAGTGGGGGGTGGGGGTGGGGGAATAAACATGGGGAAATAGTTTTACTTTGTGTAATGACTCATCCATTCCCAGTCTTTATTCAAGCCTAAATTAATTGTATCCAGTTTGCAAATTAACTCCAATTCAGCAGTCTCTCCTTGGAGTCTGTTTTTGAAGTCTTTTTGTTGTAATATAGCAACTTTTAGGTCAGAGATCAAGTGACCAGAGAGATTGAAGTGTTCTCCGACTAGTTTATGAACGTTATAATTCTTGACATCTGATTTGTGTCCATTTATTCTTTTACGTAGAGACTGTCCGGTTTGGCCAATGTACATGGCAGGGGGCATTGCTGGCACATGATGGCATAGATCACATTTGTAGATGTGCAGGTGAACGAGCCTCTGATAGTGTGGCTGATGTGATTAGGCCCTATGATGGTGTCCCCTGAATAGATATGTGGACACAGTTGGCAACGGGCTTTGTTGCAAGGATAGGTTCCTGGGTTAGTGGTTCTGTTGTGTGGTGTGTGGTTGCTGGTGAGTATTTGCTTCAGGTTGGGGGGCTGTCTGTAGTCAAGGACTGGCCTGTCTCCCAAGATTTGTGAGAGTGAAATGGCCCACCTTGATTATCACTACAAAAGGTTTTCTTTCCCCCCCTCCACTCTCCTGCTGGTAATAGCTCATCTGAAGTGAGTGTGTATGATAACACCCATTTTTTCACGTTCTGTGTGTATATAAATCTCCTCACTGTATTTTCCACTGAATGCATCGATGAAGTGAGCTGTAGCTCACGAAAGCTTATGCTCAACTAAATTGGTTAGTCTCTAAGGTGCCACAAGTCCTCCTTTTCTTTTTGCTTAGATGAATGGGTCTGGAGTTGCCTGGATCACTTTTTTCCCTCTTGCTTTACTATCATCGGACACTAGATGGGGAGGAAGAGCCTCACCAGCTCTATAAAACCAGCTGGGGGAAGGCTGGGAACAACAGATATCAGAATAAGCTAGACCCGGGCTTCTCAAACTTTTGTTTTTGCTGGCCCCACTTTGAAAGTATTTCAGGCTATGACAACCCCCGACCCCCAAACAGTCATAGAAAGTTACTGTACGGACTCATAGAAACATACGCATGGTATTGCCACCCTTACTTCTGGGCTGCTACGGGCGGGGCACTGCCCTCAGAGCTGGGCAGCTGGAGAGGGGCAGCTGTTGTAGCCCTCTTCCCCTCCTGCCCCCCTCCCCTGAGAATATTTTTGTGATCTCTTGACCCCCCCTTCTCCCCGCCATAGCCTTGCAACCCCCTTTTGGGTCAGGACTCCCAGTTGGACAAATGCCGAGCTAGACAATCTCAAACCATGAACTAGTTCCCAGGTGTCTCTGGGCCGATTCTCAGAGGAGGCAGCTCCCAGAATCAGGCCCTCGATGGCTCTCCCAGTGCAGCAGGCCCTGGGTGCAGCGATCGGTTTGAAACAGGAACCCCTGCAAGATGCTCTCTACCTTCAGTTCCTGACCCCTCCAGGGGCCGAGTGCATCTCCCCCATCCTCAGGCAGAGCTCAGAGCAGAGTCAGCAGCAGCAGCCCCTCCCCGGTGAGAGCTCCAAGCGAAGGCAGGGGCCTGGCAGAGAGAGCAGAGGGGCACAGGCAGGTCAGCGGAGGGGTGGAAGGTGGATTCCACCCCAGGAGATTTAACAGAGAGAGGAAAGCGGGGCTGTGAGAGCGCAGAACAGAGACAGCCCCCAGCAAATCCCCCCACCCCAGACACCGAGATCCCGGCCTGGGAGAGGGGTTCGTTCCCCAACACTTACTCACGACAGCTGTGGGGCGGGAGGAGCTTCCACCCCGCTCCGGCTGGCTGGATCTGGAAAGAGAGAGAGAGAACAGGGAGAGGAGAGTGCGGTGAGGAGTTGGTGCCCAGGGGTCCCCCTCCCCCGCTCCTAGCTCTGGACCCCCATTGCAGGGGTATCTGTGGGTGTGTTCAGGGAAGGGCCGGGGGCTCTGCTCCATCAGGGCTGAGAGTGTCAGAGCAAAGTAACTGTAACACTGTTGAGTATTTTCAATGTTGCCTCACCCTGAATGTCACTGATCCCCCAGTTTAGAATGCGTCTCCCCGGCCGCTTCTCTTGCTAATTTGAACCTCAGGGAACACATCAAATCTCTCTCCTGTCCCCCACAGCTGCTGGGTTTGGGCCACTGCCAGGGCCCTCTACACCGGGGTTAACATCTGGATCCTGGCCAAGCTGGTTCTAGCCCATGTGGCCAACCCCCAGTGACCAAAAATCACAAGTCAGAGCCCCCCAAAACCATCAGATTGGCTTAAACAAGATGAGATTTTGAAAACAACTGTGGGTTCTGTTCTTGATCTCCTGGTGGTGGAGCCTTTAGGGGTCACCTTTTCAAGCTTTTCTCCCCATCCAGGAGGGCTAGAACAAGAAAAACTTCTGACAAAAATGGCCAACCCCGCCAAAATCTTCTACCAGAATCAGAAAAAATTAGTCCAGAATGATTGAAAACAGAACAATTTTTGGTTTTTGAATTTTCCAAGAAGACAGTGAATGTTTTTTATTTAAGACGACACTTTCCACAAAAGGTTGCCTTGAATCAAACACCCAATTTTTCCGAAAAAAAAAAAAAATTAATTGAACCATTTCAGTGGTTCTCAAACTTTTGTCCTGGTGACCCCTTCCACACATCAAGCCTCTGAGTGCAACCCCCCGTTATAAATTATTAAACCACTTTAATATATTTAACACTGTTATAATGGCTGGGGATGAAGCAGGGTTTGGGGGTGGAGGCTGACAGCTCATGACCCCCACATAATAAGCTCACGACCCCCAGTTTGAGGACCCCTGGACTACACTGAGCATGCCCAGAAAGAGAGCCAGAGGGTTGAAAGGCCGCTGGGATGGACAAGACTTGTGGGGGAGACTGTCCCCCCCGTCCACCCCGCAGCAGTGTGAATTCAGCTCCAACCAGGGGCAGGAATCTGAAATCAGTTAAACAACAGAGACTTCATGCAGGCAGAGGTCCGGCTTGCCAGGCAGGGACAGCTCCTTCCCTCTTAGAACGTGGGCATCAGCAAAACTCAAGCATCAGAAACCTGGGAATTAGAGGCGAGGGACAGAGGGGCCCCCCACCCCCCAGCCTGGAGAGGGGGAAGGGACGGGGGACCCCCCCAGCCCGGAGAGGGGGAAGGGGAGGGGAGAGGGGTAACAGAGGCCCCCCCCAGCTCGAAGAGGGGGAGGGGGCCCCTTAGGGGGAGCGGTCGCCAAACGGCGATGCCCAGCCCATGAGTCGGGGTTCCGGCGGGGGGGGGGGCTCTGGAGGGGGGGGTTCCAGCCCCTGCCCCCCAGTGTCCCGGAGCTCCCCCAGCGAGCCCGGCGTGGGTTGCACGTTTCTCACCGGCTCAAGACCCTGAGGGGAAAAGGACCCTGCCAGATTTACTTGGGGGTGGGTCTTTTGCTCATGGGTTGTGTTATGAATCCCGTGGGTGGTGTTTCCCCAGCATAATGCCGCATTGTTTCCCTCCTTTATTAAAAGGCTTTTGCTACACTCAGACTCTGTGCTTGCGAGAGGGGAAGTATTGCCTCTTGGAGGCACCCGGGGGTGGTTTGTAATTGTCCCAGGTCTCTGGGTGGGGGCTCGAGCTGGTTTTGTATTGCGTTATTGAAACCCCTAGATACTCAACCTGGCCCTTGTTGCTGCTAACTCTGACGTGCAGAAGGGTTACAGTTACATAGGAATTAGATACAGTGCTCCTGTCAGCTAATTTCCAAGTTATCTGCAAAAAAAACCCTAGATTTTTCAGATGCCTAAGTAGTAACTGTTAAAGTTGCCCCCCCATCTGAAATGGCACCCCAGCACCCCCCCCAGCATGTACTGAGAGTTGGTCAGTCCCTGTCCCAACACATAACACCCCCCCCATGTATCTCTACTTTTCTCCAGCTCCCTCCATCCTACCCCCATTTTCCCTGCACCCCTGGGTCTCTCCCTGCCCCCAGATGTCTATGGGGCTGTCTCTCCGAGGCCCCATTCCGGAGAGAAGCGTGTGGCAGAGTTGAGAATGAATGGCAAGTGATAGTTACATTCCACAATTTTCCAGGGAAACTTTGTTCCCTTGGGTTTGTGGCTGGCTGCTTCTTGGCTCTGTTCCCAGCACTGACGTGCTCCCTGGGCTGCTTTTCTGGCCCCCCTGGCTGGCATGACCCTGTTCCGCAGCTCAGCTTGGACCCCTGCTTTCTCCTTAGCTCGGCCCCTCTCTCTCTGACCCAGGCAATTCTGGCTCACACAGAGGATGGGACCCCCTGGCCTCCTGACTCCCTGATTAACCTGCCCGCCCTGTCAATCAGGCTGACCTGGCGCATTGGCCTCTCCCCATTGTTCCTGGGGACTGGCAGTCTCAGGGTCCTGATTTCCCATTGACCCTTCCCCTTCCTTTTGGTACTGGGAGCTAGCTAACCCAAACACCCCCACTGAGTTTTAGGAAGTGGACAACAGTCGCCTTACATCAGGAAGACTTGTACCCCCAAAGGGAGCAATGTACCCCCAACTTCCTTAAACTGATGTGGCTCTCAGCCACTGTTGTAAAAGCAGGAGGGTTTATTAGCTGTCTGGAACACAGCGTAGAGAGTCCTTGGTTAGAACAGAGAGTTCCGGCATGGTCCATCCGCGTCAACCGAGAGCCCTTTGACCCCTTTGTTGTCCCAGTTCAGGAGAGCGTCCCCGATTCCAGCGGCCCCACACTGGACAACCCCCAACGTGGCTCCTCTTCAGCCCTTTGTTTTTGTTCCTGAGCAAACCTTGTCCCCTGGCCTTCCTCCTCAGCCCTTTGTTTTCCAGCTGGTCCCATCCCACTGGCTTCCTGCAGAGGGTGGGCCATCCATGGTCGTTAGTTGCTGGGTGCCAAATGTCTGGGCAATTGGAGTGGCCATTGTCTTCTGGGGGTCTCCATGGGCATGGGGCCCCAGGGCCCAGGCATCTAGGCGTCGGCCACGTCTGTATCTCTGGGTCTCTACAAAGGATAAACAACCTTTTCCCACCGCCTACTTAACCATGCAGCACATAGGGGAAACTGAGGCACATAGTATTCATACAAAATAGTACAGAAAATTCCCACTCTGTCACAGTTCCAACCCTCCCCCAGTCTGTGCCCGGGGCAGAGAGGCCCTTCTTTGCCCCTTCTCCCCCCGTCCCACCAGTCTCTGCCCCTGCTCGCCCAAGGATTGCAGTGGCTCTCAACTTTTCCATACTACTGTACCCCTTTCAGGACTCTGATTTACAGACCCCAAGTTACACCTCACTTAAAAACCATTCGCTTACAAAGCCGGACATAAAAATACAAAAGTGTCACACAGCCACTATTACGGAAAAATTGCTGACTCTCTCATCGTTACCATATAATTATAAAATAAATCAGCTGGAAATGTACATGTCGGTGTACACTCCATAGAGCAAGATGAAGAAGTCACTGTCTGGAATGTTGGTTTGCACTGATGTCACTAGGCCACTAGCGAGATGAGCAGAGGCGGAGGAGGGTTTCCTGGGGCCCTGGGCCAGAGCAAGTGGACCCTCCTCCCCCTCCGGCGCTCCTGCCCCTTGTCCAATCAGAAGCAATATGCTAATAAGGCGTAGGATCTCCCCCGCGCTGTGTAGTTTCATTCTCCTCGCGGCTGGCTTTTTCGCGCGCTTTCCCTTGCATGAGCAATGGGGGAAGACATGATGTGTGTGAAGGGGGGAGTTGGGGCTCCCCGCTCAGCTAATGCGCATAGATGGGGAGATGGAGCAGGGACCTGCCTTGCAAAGGATGCTGCAGGCATGGAGTCCCTGGAGGAGGTAAGCTGTGATCTTCCTCCAGAGCAGTGCCCTGGGAACCTGACTCCCACCCTGGCTCTGCAATGGGGGACTGGGGTTAGGGTGGAGACGGGGGGTTATTCTGAAGATCCCAGAGTCATCGCAGCCCTGTGATTATTGTTACAGCCCCCACAGGCAGGCTGCAGGGCCTCGCAGTGTCTGTGAATAACGTACGATTTGTACTGCAGCCGCTGTTGAATTGTGTGGCCATTCTTCGGCAACAAATTGAGCTTGAAGATTTTCGTTTCCCCCAAAGTGAGGTGTTGGGTTAAGGGGAGACTGGGGGGGGGGGGTTTCCAGGAAATGAACAGGAGCTTTTAGACGTGCCAGAAAACCCAGTAAAACACCCAGAATTGCTCCCAAGTCGGCGAGACGTCCTGCCTTTCAGAAAGGGCTCCTGTTCTCTGGCAAATCCTCCCTTCGGGGGACAAATCGACCCCGTGTGCAGACGTCACTTCTCCCTTCCCGAGGAGCCTGGCCCAGAGTGCGGCACGCATCGCTTGGCCCTCCTGCCCCGGTCCCTCCAACCTCTGGGGTCCCATGCTCGTGGCTGGGGGGGGGGGGTGTTACGGCAGCTGGGGGGGGGCAGGCTCCTGGGGGACAGGGTAGCCGGGGTCTTTGCAGGAGCCTTCGTGAGAGAAGCTCACCCCTGAGCAACCCGACAGCTGCGCTCGCCCCTCGGGGGCTGCGAGCAGGAGCCGCGAACAGGCCATGTGGCCGGGGAGCTCTCCGGGTGAAGGGCAGAGGTTGTCTGACCCTGCATTGGCCTGGCTGGGGCGGGCGGGCTCGCTCTGCTCGTAACTCCAGCAGGAGAACAATGGTCCGCCGCCAGGGTGATGTTTAAGTTGAGGGTGGGGGCGGGGGGAGAGACACCTTTAAATCTGCTTGAATGCTCTGGGTGCCGTTGTGATGCGCTGTCACCCCCAGCGCCCCTGTCTTCTTTCACTTCATCTCTCCCAGGCGGTGGGTGCAAGACCCAGGCTGTGGCTGCCTTTGTCTGTGCCCCGATGGCTGGGTTCCTCTCCCTTCTCGGGGGCAGCGGCGTTGTGGCCGGGCTGGTCCCGGAATGTGAGAGAGACAAGGCGGGGAGCTGACAGCTTTTCTTGGACCAACTTCTGGTGGTGAAAGGTACAAACTCTGGAGCTCCACAGAGCTCTTCTTCGGGTTTCCTCTGATGGCCTCCCCCAGCCCTGAAGACGAGCTCTGTGGAGCTCCGAGTTTGTATCTTCCACCAGTGGAAGTTAGTCCAGGAACAGGAATTACCCAGCTGGTCTCTCTCTTGCCTTGTTGCCGTCCTCCTCTTTCTCTCCACTCGTTTCACATCAGATGTTTAGGCTGGGAGCTCTTTGTGGCAGAGATTGTCTTACTATCTGTGCGCAGCATCCCTAGACCAACCCCTAACCCGATCCAGGACAGGACCTCTCAGCTCTACCCTATTTCTTTCCACTGCAGTCCTGCCTCAGGGATGGAGGCCCCATTGTGCCAGACGCCATCAAAAACACATCACAGAAAGACAATCCTTTCCCCAGGGAGTGTGCAGGCGAAGCACAATAAGTAATTCTCAGCCGTTTGTGCAGAGGAGCAGCAGTGACCTCTAGTGGGACGAGGAATTCCCATTGCTGGAGCACAGACAATCATAACAATAGTGTAATAAAGAATACAACTGCTCTAGAGGTTGGATCCCAAAGTGCTTGTCATACTCATGGGAATCCTTTCCCCCCACTACTGACATGCAGCCACCTCTGGAGTGAAACTCCACAACTGTTCAGCAGCACACAACACGGGCAGACGATGTCTTAGGGGAATGGTTGAAGCAGAATCCACTCACCTATTGGAATTTCACAGGGCATTTGAGAGAGGCAAATTGTAGTCCCCCGAACTGTCATTTGAACCGACTCAGATCTCCACCATTAAAGAAGAGCCATAGGATTTGTAATGACCACAATGGGACCTTGCTTTTAATTCCCAGCTGAATCCTGACACCAGCAGAGGTACAGCGCCCCCAGCTGCCAGGTTGAGTCTCTAGGTTCAGTTCTGCCTTAGTCGGGGGTGTCATCCTTCTTATTTGTTTCAACACTGAGTTTCCCTTGAGGTTTCCCATTGGGAAACAGCCTGGGTCTGACTCTGTTCAGCTTTTATAAGCTCACACGGTCAAACCTCAAGGAATTACATTTGAATGCACCAAGCCAGAGATTTCTCCCAGCCGGTAATTCCTGCATCGAGCCCAGAACTTGTGACTGAGTTAGAGCAGATGATTCGTAAGAGAGCAACTCCGTGTAAAGACTTGGAGTGAATTCTCTCCTCTCTGGCCTCCCAGCACCTTGCTTTCCTGACCTACAGCATGCCCGGCTGTTTGAGTGCTGACCCTGAGAAAAGCCCTCACTACTACATTGAGCCTGAAGGCTTTTTACTAGGGCTGGCAAGCGATTAAAAAAATTAATCGCGCTTAATCGCACTGTTAAACCATAAGAGAATATCATTTCTTTAAATATTTTTGGATGGTTTCTACATTTTCAAATATATTGATTTCAATTCCAACGGAATACAAAGTGTACGGTGCTCACTTTATATTTTTGGTTACCAATATTTGCACTGTAAAAAACAAAAGAAAGAGAATATTTCAATTCACCTAATACAAGTACTGGAGTGCAATCTCTTTATCATGAAAGTTGAACTTACAAATGTAGCATTATGTGCAAAAAATAACTGCATTCAAAAATAAAACAATGTAAAACTTTCAAGCCTACAAGTCCACTCAGTCCTACTTCAGCCAATCGCTCAGACAAACAAGTTTGCTTACAATTTGCAGGAGATAATGTTGCCCACTTCTTATTTACAATATGAGCTGAAAGTGGGAACAGACGTTCGCCTGGCACTGTTGTAGCCGGCATCACAAGATATTTATGTGCCAGATGCGCTAAAGATTCATATGTCCCTCCATGCTTAAACCACCATTCCGGAGGCCATGCGTCCATGCTGATGAGGGGTTCTGCTCAATAACGATCCATGGCAGAGCAGACCGAGGCATGTTCATTTTCATCATCTGAGTCAGATGCCACCAGCAGAGGGTTGATTTTCTTTTTTGGTGGTTTGGGTTCTGTAGTTTCCGTATCAGAGTGTTGCTCTTTGAAGACATCTGACAGCATGCTCCACACCCCGTCCCGATCAGATTTTGGAAGGGACTTCAGATTCTTAAACCTTGGCTTGAGTGCTGAATCTATCTTTAGAAATCTCACACTGGTACCTTCTTTGCATTTTGTCAAATCTGCTGTGAAAGTGTTCTTTAAATGAACATGTGTTGGGTCATCAGCCGAGACTGCTATAGCATGAACTATAGGGCAGAATGTGGGTAAAACAGAACAGGAGACCTACAATTCTCCCCCAAGGAGTTCAATCACAAATTTAATTAACGCATTTATTTTTTTTAACGAGCATTATCAGCATGGAAGCATGTCCTCTGGAATGGTGGCCGAAGCATGAAGGGAGAGATGAATGTTTAGCATATCTGGCACATAAATACCTTGCAATGCCGGCTACAAAAGTGCCATGCGAATGCCTGTTCTCACTTTCAGGTGACATTGTAAATAAGAAGGGGGCAGCAGTATCTCCTGTCAATGTAAACAAAACTTGTTTGTCTTAGCGATTGGCTGAACAAGAAGTAGGACTGACTGGACTTGTAGGCTCTAAAGTTTTACAGTGTTTCGTTTTTGAGTGCAGTTATGTAAGAAAAAAATCCACATCTGTAAGTTACACTTTCATGATAAAGAGATTGCACTACAGGACTTGTATGAGGTGAATTGAAAAATACTATTTCTTTTATCATTTTTACAGTGCAAATATTTGTAATCAAAAATAATCATGTAAAGTGAGCACTGTGCCCTTTGTGTTCGGTGTTGTAATAGCAATCAATATATTTGCAAATGTAGAAAAACATCCAAAAATATTTAATCAATTTCAATTGGTATTCTATTGTTTAACAGTGAGATTAATCACGATTAATTTTTTTAATCACAGTTGATTTTTTGAGTTAATCACGTGAGTTAACGGCGATTAATTGACAGCCCTGCTTTTTACACAACTGTAGGGGACACTTCAGCAATGTCTAGAACTAGAGCGGATACAGTGTAAGCCTCGTTCATGAAAAACGTGAAAAGAAATGACACTTTGATGTCCTTTGAAGGAAGCAGAAAAGTGAAAGTCCTCCTCCACTTTTCAAATGGAGGGAACTGTTAAGAGTAAATGTTTATTTCCCCTCCAAAAATGAATGAAATCCTCCCTCCCACCCTCAAAACCAGTATTTCCATTTTAAGTCCACTCCCCCATCAAAAAATGAAAAATGGCAATCAGAATAAAAACTTTCATTTGGGTCAAAATGGCATTTTCCATTAAAAAACAACTTTGAACAAGAGTTTTCATCCAGCTGTAGTTTGAAGGTTCAGAATTAATGACACCTCAGTTCTCATCTCTCCCTCCAGAGGGATCCGGGTGCAAACTCTGCCCCAGGGACCGGCTGCTGCATGGGGACAAGTGCTACTGGCTGTCTAAGGAGCGTAAAGACTGGACTGGGAGCCGTGACGACTGCTCGGGGAAGAGCTCTCGCATGCTCGTGACCCAGAACCGGGAGGAGATGGTAACATAAAATACAGGCTCATCCAACTCCAGCTGGAGAAAGACGTGTGTCACTAGTTACAATCCCAGGGTAGCCTGACTCTACCCCCCACCCCCACCCCAATCAAACTGCACACTGGGGTGTTTTCTCCCCTTCTGGGGCTCTGGCTTATTAACATACAGTTCAGAACAAGAACCCTACAGCTTTCCCACCCCAGACTGCCCAGCTGGCTCTTGCAGGCGTTTCACTCCCAGGCCCTCTGTCTGAGAGCTCAGCAGAGCCCTTCTGCATAGAGCTAATCACACAAACCTCCTACCCCATCAAATCTCTCCCTGCCCAGACTGGCTGCCCTTGTAGCCCCACCAGGCCTGGCTCCTGGTCACCTGCTTCCATCACCTTTGCCTCTGAGCCCAGGGGCACCTAGTCACAGGTGAGGCTCAACCCAGGACTCCCTTAAAGGGCCAGCTCACCCTGTGCCACCAAGGACTGGTGCTGATGTTACCATGTCTGCATAGAGAGAGCCACGTTTACCTGCACTGGGACCCTGCCCACCCAGGGGAGAGGGTGAACTAACTCAGGGGCTGGTGGGGTCTCCTGCTGGCATTATGGGCAGAGCTACTGAAGGAGAGAGCAGGCACTTCATGGGATCACTAAGGGAATTCTAGCATGTTACAGGATACTCATCCCCACCCCCTCTGCTTTGCCCATCACAGGATTTCATACAAGATGTTGTACAAGATGCAAACCACATCTGGATTGGCCTTAAAGTGACACCCCCAGGGGGGAAGTGGACCTGGGTGGACGGTTCCCCATTAGATCCAGTGCGGTGAGTGCTGCTTGACGTTTACTCTTTGAGATGTTTGGGGAAAGCTCCCATTGTATAACTTGCTCGTGTTAAATGTCCAGCGTCTGTCTGAGGCCTGGTCTACACTGAAAAGTCTTCCCAGCGTAACTACGTGGGCTAAGGGTATTTCCCTAACAGAGGGGTGCCAGCAAAGGCCCTGGTGTAACGGCAGTTCTACCAATAGCTCTGTGTGTAGAGCAGTGTAGCTTAGGGGGATCGGGGAGCTGGCATAAGCGATAGCGGTAGAAGCAGTTGTATATGGATATAACTGTACTTATCCTGAGGGGACCCAGCTATTTTCCTCTTTCCATGGTGAAAACTGAGCATTTATTCCTGTTGTTTCCTATCTTTTAACCAGTTACTGATCCATGAGAGGACCTTCCCCCTTATCCCATGACAGCTTCCTTTGCTTAAAAGCCTTTGGTGAGGGACCTTATATTTTCCTACTTCTAATGTACTTAATTTTTTTAGGTTTTGCATCTTTAGGAAGTTGCTTCTCAAACTCTTCCTTGGCCTGCCTCCTTATACTTTACAATTTACTTGCTGGAGTTTGTGCTCCGTCCTAGTTTCCTCATTAGGTTTAGACTTCCAGTTTTTCAAGGATGCTTTTTGCCTCTAATGGCCTCCATTACTCTGCTGTTTAGCCAGGATAGCATTTTTTTGCTCCTCCTCCTGTCTTTTTTTATTTGGGGTACACACTTAGCCCTGGTCTACACTGGGTGTGTGTGTGTGCGGGGGGATCGACCTAAGATATGCAACTTCAGCTAGGAGACTAGCATAGCTGAAGTGGACGTATCTAGCTCGACTAACCTTGGCATCTTCACGGCACTCCCCCCTCCACTCCGCCTGCACCTCTCGCGGCGCTGGAGTGCCGGAGTCGACGGGAGAGCGCTCAGGGTTCGATTTATCGCGTCTAGACTAGACGTGATAAATTGACCCCCAATAGATAGATCGCTACCTGCATTTCCGTCGGGTAGCGTAGACCTGCCCATTACAGACTTATGACGGTATAACTATGTTGCTCAAGGGTGTGAAAAATCCACCCCCCAAGCGATACAGGTATCCTGACCTCACCCCCAGTGTAGACAGCGCTACGTTGAGGGGAGCGCTTCTCCTGTCACCATAGCTATGGCCCTTGGGGAGGGGGATTGGCTCTGCTGATGGGAGAAGCTCTCTGGTCAGCGTAGGTAGCGTCTTCACTGCAGCGCTGTGAATGTAGACAAGCCCCTCGTCTGAGCCTCTCATGCTGTTTTTAAGTCATGTCTGTGATACTAGGAGACATTTGACCCTGGTGACAGCTCTGTGCAATTTCCATCCAACAAGCATCCACATGGTTTTGTGGTTCCCCTTTTAGAAGTGAAATGTGGGGGCTAGAAATCATCTCTCTGCATCATGCCCCGAGGTGACAGTTAGTCTGTCTGCTCCAATCACTCTTCATCCCGAGTCTGGAACAGGGTTAACAGGAGAGAATAAGGGACCCCCCCACCACCACCACCACCTCAGACTGTCCGCTAGCTCAGTGGCGTGAGCCTACTCCTAAGAGGTGAGAGACGCCTGTTCAAATCCCTTCTCCTACCCAGCTACAAGGGGGACTTGAGTTGGGGTCTCCTACTTTCCAGGTGAGTGCCAGAACCCCTGGGCTAAATGTTACCAGGAAGCGCTTGCTCCTCTCTGGTTTCAGAGTAGCAGCCGTGTTAGTCTGTATGCGCAAAAAGAAAAGGAGGACTTGTGGCACCTTAGAGACTAACCAATTTATTTGAGCATAAGCTTTCGTGAGCTACAGCTCACTTCATCGGCTGCATTCATCGGCTGCATGCTCCTCGCTGCCAGTCTGTGGACGCTCACCTGTGGGGCCCAAGCTGGTACGGGTCCTTTGAACATGCCCACTGGCTTGGGGCCCCAAGGCAAGTCAGGCGGAGACTGGCTCCTGGATCGTACTGGGGCTTAGGCAGCCAGCAGCCTAGAGGGAGGGAGCAGCACAGGTGCTCGGGGCGCACACAGACGCCTCGTAAACTTTGACTCAGAAAATTGAGGCACCGAGCAAGTTCAGGCACTTCCAGGGTTTGGTGGCAACTGAGCTGGGGTTTGGTGAATCCCAGGGGGATGCGGTTCTGGGACGGAGGTGTCTGAAGTGGCCATTAGCCTCTTAAGTCTCTTTGTGAATCCAGCCCTAACCGTTCATCGGGACAAGTCCTCAGCTCCCTGCAGCTGTCCCATTACCCAGGTCTCACGGTGCAGGTTTCCTCTCACCCATCAGACTTTGTTTTTAAAGGAAAGCTGAGATGTAGGAGATCAAGGTGGCGCTTCCAATGAACAAGTACTAGGTCACCAACCCCATGGGATTCAGCCTCGTATGGTCCTTGCTCCAGACCCCCTAACTCTGTGGGTCTCAAGCAGGGCTACATGTATCCCTGGGGTACACAGAGGTCTTCCGAGGAGTAGGTCAACTCATCTAGATATTGGTCTAGTTTTACAACGGGCTACATAAAAAGCACTAGCGAAGTCAGTGCAAACTAAAATTTCAGACAGACACTGACTTGTTTACACTGTTCTATACGCTACACCCTGACATGTAAGTACAATACTTATTTCCAATGGATTTATTTTATAATTGTGTGGTACAAATGAGAGTCAGCAATTTTTCAGCAATAGTGGCTGTGGCAACATTTGTATTTTTAGGTCTGATTTTCTAAGCAAGTCGTTTTTAAGTCAGGTGAAACTTGGGGTACGCAAGACAAATCAGACTCCTGAAAGGGGTGCAGTGGTCTGGAAAGGTTGAGAGCCACTGCCCTAACTCACCTCACAGCCTGGGACGTCTTCTCGACTGACGCTCTGCAGGAAAGTTAGAGATGAAGGACAACACCAGAGCCCAGCTTCCCATTAGGGGGAGGGGGAGGAAAGACTCACCCCTGGCCCTTTCCTTGTTTCAGGGACCCACAGTGACACGGACTCTCTCTCACTCTGCAGCTTCTCAGGCTCTGCTGATGGGAACAGCTGCGGGTGGATAAAAGGCAGCCAGGTTCTGTCTGAGACGTGTGCCGCGGAGCTCAAATGGATCTGCCAGAAAGAAGCGGCCGTGATATAAACAGTGCAACTGAGGATCCACATTTGTGTATCTGTAATGTGAAGTACCCCCCTGTTCAGTTTCATGGGTATGGCCCTACCAAATTCACCCATCCAGTTGATAAATTTCATGGTCATGAGATTTTTAAAAGTCTTTTAAATTTCACAGTTTTAGCTATTTCAATCTGAAATGTCACCCTGTTGTAACTGTGTGGATCCCATCCCAGAAGAGGGTCATGGGGGGGGGGGGCGGTCTCAAGGCTATTGGGGGAGGGGTGTCACGGTATTGCTCCCCTTACTTCAGCACTGCTCCTGGCAGTGGTGCTACCTTCAGAACTGGGCTCCCGGCCGGCAGCCACGGAGCTTTCTGCTGCTGGGGGAGGTTCCTGGCGGTGGCTCTGATCTGGCCCTGGGAGCAGCCCATGCAGGGGACGAGGTCCTGTTCCTCCCCAGCCCAGCCCGAACTTGCAGCTAGAGCCTGGCACATGGTAGGAGCCCCTGCCCAGGACACTCCCAGCCCTGCCCCTCCCCCGTTCCAGGGTCCAGCACTCAGAGGTTAAAAGGGCCTGGAGCTGGCGGTTGGCGGGGTTTCCTCCTGACCACCGTCCTCTGGGCAGTTGCCCGCATCACCCACCCATAAGGTTGGCCCTTCCCCCCCCCCATGCCACCCTCACTTCTGCACTGTTGCTGGCAGCAGTGCTGCCTTCAGAGCTGGGCACCAGACCAGCAGCTGCTGCTCTCTGGCCACCCAGCTCTGAAGGCAGCGTAGACGTAAGGGTGGCAGTACTGTGACATATTTCCCCCACCCCCACCCCCACAGCAAGATTGCACAGGGGAGACCAGATTTCACAGTCTGTGATGCATTTTTCATGGTCATGAATTTGGTAAAGCCCTACTCACAGGGTGGGACTGTGGCTTTAGGCAGAGCAGAACTCTGGGCGGTGCTGGGACTCAGGTGCCCCCCCCACAGTCACAGTTCCTCTCCTCGGTCCTCCTCACTGGACTGGGGCCTTGGGGTGTGTCATAAATATAAAGGGAAGGGTAAACCCCTTTAAAATCCCTCCTGGCCAGAGGAAATCTCCTCTCACCTGTAAAGGGTTAAGAAGCTAAAGGTAACCTCGCTGGCACCTGACCAAAATGACCAATGAGGAGACAAGATACTTTCAAAAGCTGGGAGGAGGGAGAGAAACAAAGGGTCTGTGTGTCTGTCTATATTCTGTCTTTGCCGGGGATAGACGAGGAATGGAGTCTTAGAACTTTTAGTAAGTAATCTAGCTAGGTACGTGTTAGATTATGATTTCTTTAAATGGCTGAGAAAAGAATTGTGCTGAATAGAATAACTATTTCTGTCTGTGTATCTTTTTTGTAACTTAACTTTGCCTAGAGGGGTTCTCTATGTTTTGAATCTAATTACCCTGTAAGGTATCTACCATCCTGATTTTACAGGGGGGATTTCTTATTTCTAATTACTTCTATTTTTATTAAAAGTCTTCTTGTAAGAAAACTGAATGCTTTTTCATTGTTCTCAGATCCAAGGGTCTGGGTCTGTAGTCACCTAGGCAAATTGGTGAGGCTTTTTATCCAACATTTCCCAGGAAAGGGTGGGTGTAAGTGTCGGGAGGATTGTTCATTGTTCTTAGGATCCAAGGGTCTGGGTCTGTAGTCACCTAGGCAAATTGGTGAGGCTTTTTACCCAACCTTGTCCAGAAAGTGGGGTGCAAGATTTTGGGAAGTATTTTGGGGGGAAAGACGTGTCCAAACAGCTCTTCCCCAGTAACCAGTATTTGTTTGGTGGTGGTAGCGGCCAATCCAAGGACAAAGGGTGGAATATTTTGTACCTTGGGGAAGTTTTGACCTAAGCTGGTAAAGATAAGCTTAGGAGGTTTTTCATGCAGGTCCCCACATCTGTACCCTAGAGTTCAGAGTGGGGGAGGAACCTTGACATGGTGGCATAGTGGTGGGATTAACCTGAAATCATTTTGAAATCCAGTTGAGATTTTTTGAACTAGAAATACAGATTTTAAAAAGGAATTTTTTTTTCCTTTGGAAAGGAAGTCCAAAAAGCAGCTGAAACTGAAAGCAGCTTGTTTTATCTCTGCTTTGTGGCCAAGCAGAGACAAAAGGGGATTATCTTTGTGAATTGCAGGTTTTCTTTGCCTGGAGGCAGGGTACTTAACTCCTGCAGGGAAATTCACAGTCTTCCAAGCCAGAGTTTTATTTTTTTTCCCTAAAAGTAAATAGGGGGGGTGTGTTCTACCCATTTGCTTTTTCTTTGAGCTGGGTAAGCAGGTTTCCAAGTAGTTGGAGGTTTTTTGCTTTGATTTGGGCCCAGAGCAGAGACAAGGGAATTGTCTTTTTCTGTAGGCTGACAATCACTATCAGAGAATAGGTATTCTATTCCAGCACAGCAAAATTTTACAGCCAAGTTTTGTTTGTTTATTTCTAAACCTCGGGTGTAAAGTTAGTTAAAAACAGAGAGGTTAGAATGACAAAATCCGCGGCTCGACTACAGCTGGAATTAGCCAAATTTCAGGCTGAGGAAAAACAAAGGGAACATGAAAGACAGATAGAACTCATGCGGCTGGAGAAGGAGGTACAGGAAGCTGCCCCCAAGAGGGAAATGGAGGCAAGGAAGCATGTGGAGGAGGAGAAGGAAAAAGAGAGGAAGCATGTGGAGGAGGTGGAGAAGATAAAGGCTCAGCAGAATATACCAACAAACCCTAGCAATCCTTCTCCAGGTACCACTTCCCATCCCAGAAAGTTCCCCACCTACAAGGCAGGTGATGATACTGAGGCCTTCTTAGAAAACTTCGAAAGGGCCTGCCTTGGGTACAGCATCTCTACCGACCAATACATGGTAGAGCTGAGGCCACAGCTCAGTGGACCCTTAGCTGAGGTGGCGGCTGAAATGCCTAGAGAACACATGAACGAGTATGAACTGTTTAAATCCAAGGCGAGAGTCAGAATGGGGATAACACCCGAGCATTCTCGTCGGAGGTTCAGAGCCCTAAGGTGGAAACCAGACGTGTCATTTACCCGACATGCCTACCACACTGTGAAACATTGGGATGCCTGGATATCAGGAGCAAGTGTTGAATCTCCAGTAGATGTGCCCTTCCTCATGCAAATGGAACAATTCTTAGAGGGTGTTCCTGAGGAAATAGAAAGATCCATCCTAGATGGGAAGCCCAAAACTGTAATTGAGGCAGGAGAGATTGGAGCCAGGTGGGTGGAGGTGGCAGAGAAGAAGAAAACTGGTCGCAGTTGGAGCGGAGACCAGAAGGGACAACCCCAGACCCCACCCTATTACCGGGGGCCGCCCAAAGCCCCACCTACCTCCCAAAGAACCCTCCAGACCCCTTATCGTCCCACCACCCCGTTCTCCAGCAACCCTCCTCGCCCCAGTGATCCGTCAGCTGGACGATGTTTTAAATGTAACGAGCTGGGGCATGTAAAGGCCAACTGCCCCAAGAACCCCAACAGATTACAGTTCATTGCACCGGAATCACACCAGAGGTCCACAGGCCCAGATACCTCCCAGATACCCTTGGAGCGGAGGGAAACTGTGAGTGTGGGCGGGAAGAAGGTCACCGCGTGGAGGGACACCGGAGCACAAGTGTCAGCTATCCATGCTTCCTTAGTGGACCCCAATTTAATCAATCCAGAGATCCAAGTGACGATTCAACCCTTCAAGTCCAACTCTTTCGATTTGCCTACAGCCAAGTTGCCTGTCCAGTACAAGGGCTGGTCAGGAATGTGGACTTTTGCAGTCTATGATGATTATCCCATCCCCATGCTGTTGGGGGAAGACTTGGCCAATCATGTGAAGCAGGCCAAGAGGGTGGGAACGGTCACCCGCAGCCAGGCTAAACAAGCCGTGAGGCCTAGCTCTGTTCCGGAAACTTCTATCAGGACCCGGTCAGAGGTGATGGACCCGGACCCCAGGCCAATGTCTGCAACAGCAGTAGTGGATCCAGTCCCAGAGACCCAGACGGAACCAGTCCCAGAACCGGAACCAGCCGAACAACCAACACCAGACCCATTGTCAGCACTGAATCCAGTACTTGCAACCTCAACACCAGAGGGCCCCACCGACCCTGAACTGGCAGCAGCCGATAACCCGACACAAGAGGCTCAGCCGGAGCCTGAATCCCAACATAGTGCACCAGCGGAGAGCGGTTCACAGTCAACAGAAACAGCTCCATCCCCTATATCGCTTCCAGAGGGACCAAGCCTAGGTCCACAATCCAATGAGGAACTGATGTCTCCAGCATCAAGGGAACAGTTCCAGACCGAACAGGAAGCAGATGAAAGCCTCCAGAGAGCTTGGACGGCGGCATGGAGCAACCCACCGCCTCTCAGCTCTTCTAATCGATCCAGGTTTGTTGTAGAAAGAGGACTTTTATACAAGGAAACTCTTTCTGGTGGGCACCAGGAAGACTGGCATCCTCGGAGACAGTTGGTAGTTCCAACTAAATACCGGGCCAAGCTCTTGAGCTTAGCCCATGATCACCCTAGTGGCCATGCTGGGGTGAACAGGACCAAAGACCGTTTGGGGGGGTCATTCCACTGGGAGGGAATGGACAAGGATGTTTCTACCTATGTCCAGTCTTGTGAGGTGTGCCAAAGAGTGGGAAAGCCCCAAGACCAGGTCAAAGCCCCTCTCCAGCCACTCCCCATCATTGAAGTTCCATTTCAGCGAGTAGCTGTGGATATTCTGGGTCCTTTTCCGAAAAAGACACCCAGAGGAAAGCAGTACATACTGACCTTCACGGATTTTGCCACCCGATGGCCGGAAGCAGTAGCTCTAAGCAACACCAGGGCTAAAAGTGTGTGCCAGGCACTAGCAGACATTTTTGCCAGGGTAGGTTGGCCCTCCGACATCCTCACAGATGCAGGGACTAAATTCCTGGCAGGAACTATGAAAAACCTTTGGGAAGCTCATGGGGTAAATCACTTGGTTGCCACTCCTTACCACCATCAAACAAATGGCATGGTGGAGAAGTTTAATGGAACTTTGAGGGCCATGATACGTAAATTCGTAAGTGAGCACTCCAATGATTGGGACCTAGTGTTGCAGCAGTTGCTCTTTGCCTACAGAGCTGTACCACACTCCAGTTTAGGGTTTTCCCCATTTGAACTTGTATATGGCCGTGAGGTTAAGGGGCCATTGCAGTTGGTGAAGCAGCAATGGGAGGGATTTACACCTTCTCCAGGAACTAACATTCTGGACTTTGTAACCAACCTACAAAACACCCTCTGAACCTCTTTAGCCCTTGCTAAAGAAAACTTACAGGATGCTCAAAAAGAGCAAAAAGCCTGGTATGATAAACATGCCAGAGAGCGTTCCTTCAAAGTAGGGGACCAGGTCATGGTCTTAAAGGCGCTCCAGGCCCATAAAATGGAAGCATCGTGGGAAGGGCCATTCACGGTCCAGGAGCGCCTGGGAGCTGTTAATTATCTCATACCATTCCCCACCTCCAACCGAAAACCTAAGGTGTACCATATTAATTCTCTAAAGCCCTTTTATTGCAGAGAATTAAGGGTTTGTCAGTTTACAGCCCAGGGAGGAGACGACGCTGAGTGGCCTGAAGGTGTCTACTACGAAGGAAAATGTGCTGGTGGTGTGGAAGAGGTGAACCTCTCCATGACCCTTGGGCGTATGCAGCGACAGCAGTTCCAGGAGCTGTGCACTAGCTACGCGCCAGCGTTCTCAGCCACCCCAGGACTGACTGAACGGGCATACCACTCCATTGACACAGGTAATGCTCACCCAATTAGGGTCCAACCTTACCGAGTGTCTCCTCAAGCTAAAACTGCTATAGAACGGGAGATCCAGGATATGTCACAGATGGGTGTAATCCGCCCCTCTGAAAGTGCATGGGCATCTCCAGTGGTTCTAGTTCCCAAATCAGATGGGGAAATACGTTTTTGCGTGGACTACCGTAAGCTAAATGCTGTAACTCGCCCAGACAACTATCCAATGCCACGCACAGATGAACTATTAGAGAAACTGGGACAGGCCCAGTTCATCTCTGCCTCGGACTTAACCAAGGGGTACTGGCAGGTACCGCTAGATGAATCTGCCAAGGAAAGGTCAGCCTTCACCACACATCTCGGGCTGTATGAATTTAATGTACTCCCTTTCGGGCTGCGAAATGCACCCGCCACCTTCCAAAGACTTGTAGATGGTCTCCTAGCGGGATTAGGAGAATATGCAGTCGCCTACCTTGACGATGTGGCCACATTTTCGGATTCCTGGGCAGACCACCTAGAACATCTACAAAAAGTCCTTGAGCGCATAAGGGAGGCAGGACTAACTGTTAAGGCTAAGAAGTGTCAAATAGGCCTAAACAGAGTGACTTACCTTGGACACCAGGTGGGTCAAGGAACTATCAGCCCCCTACAGGCCAAAGTGGATGCTATCCAAAAGTGGCCTGTCCCAAAGTCAAAGAAACAGGTTCAATCCTTCTTAGGCTTGGCCGGTTATTACAGACGATTTGTACCGCACTATAGCCAAATCGCCGCCCCACTGACAGACCTAACCAAAAACAAACAGCCAAATGCTGTTCAGTGGACCGAAAAGTGTCAGAAGGCCTTTAACAAGCTTAAAGCGACACTCATGTCTGACCCTGTACTAAGGGCCCCAGACTTTGACAAACCGTTCCTAGTAACCACAGATGCGTCCGAGCGTGGTGTGGGAGCAGTTTTAATGCAGAAAGGACCTGATCAAGAATTCCACCCTGTAGTGTTTCTCAGCAAAAAACTGTCTGAGAGGGAAAGCAACTGGTCAACCACCGAAAAAGAATGTTACGCCATTGTCTACGCTCTGGAAAAGCTACGCCCATATGTTTGGGGACGGCGTTTCCCCCTGCAAACCGACCATGCTGCACTGAAGTGGCTTCACACCGTCAAAGAAACTAACAAAAAACTTCTTCGGTGGAGTTTAGCTCTCCAAGATTTTGATTTCGACATCCAACACATCTCAGGAGCTTCTAACAAAGTGGCTGATGCACTCTCCCGTGAAAGTTTCCCAGAATCAACTGGTTAAAATCGTCCTTGAGATGTAGAAAATATTGTTAGTCTTTATGTACTTGGTAGTATATTTAGAGATGCATGCGTCTTATTAACTCTGTTTGTCCTAGAGCTCCAGGAAGAAATCCCAGCCAGTGTTTCACCCTAGCTGAGATTTGGGGGGCGTGTCATAAATATAAAGGGAAGGGTAAACCCCTTTAAAATCCCTCCTGGCCAGAGGAAATCTCCGCTCACCTGTAAAGGGTTAAGAAGCTAAAGGTAACCTCACTGGCACCTGACCAAAATGACCAATGAGGAGACAAGATACTTTCAAAAGCTGGGAGGAGGGAGAGAAACAAAGGGTCTGTGTGTCTGTCTATATTCTGTCTTTGCCGGGGATAGACCAGGAATGGAGTCTTAGAACTTTTAGCTAGTAGAGCGGAACTCTGGGCGGTGCTGGGACTCAGGTGCCCCTCGCAGTCACAGTTCTTCTCCTCGGTCCTCCTCACTGGGCTGGGGCCTTGGGGTGTAATTTTTAACTGCCCCAAACCTGCAGTAAGTTAATACCCTGCAATGTACCCGGGTACCCGGGGCTGGGAGGCACCTCGCCACCACCTGCCCTTTGCCTGAGGGAGCCTTGTCTGTGCCTGCCAGGGGTCAGCTCCCCAACTCCACTGGCCACACGCACTCGCTGCTGGGCCTGCCGTCACTGCAGGGTAGCAATAGGCCCACTCTGCCCTCAAGTCCTTTGAGAATCTGTCTGGAGCATCCAGTCCCTGGTCCCCTGGGCACCGGTAGTATTCACAGATTCACTGTTTCCAAAGGAACAGTCACATCCTCGGCCCCAGCTTACCAGCTCCAGCTCAGATCACTGCTCCACGTAACACACAGCGCTGCCATAGGCTCACAGCGAAATCACGCCTCAGTTCAACAAAGCCAAGAGTCGAGTGAAAGTGTTGGAAACAAATGGTTACATATAACAAAGTCATAACATGCGTTCTAGAGCCTAGACTGAACTAACAAGGTATTCTCCTGTCTAACCAAGTACAGCTCACCCGAAATCCTTGCAGCACTTTACAGCCAGGCAGGCTCGGACCCTTCTTTTAGGAGACATGCATACCGTCAGTTTGTCTCCGAGGGGAAGGATCCAGTATGTCTCTGCACACCGAGAGAGATCAGACCGATCCTTTGTCTTTATGCTTAAACACCACAGATGGACACACACACAGCCCCGTGCTGTAAGTTTCTTCCTGTAGATTTCCTTTTCTGTGGATTTTGCAATCTAATTTTGCACCTGGCTCAGTGTGCAAAGAGACATCCAACATCAGGCACACAATACACAGATGGCCAGACAGGGAAGTAACCCAGTGATGCGCAGAGCATTCCCTGATATTCTGGAATTGCTCAGATGTGATGGTCACAAGAAATCACAGTCAGGCTTTTCCAGGGCTAGATTCTATAATACTGTTGTTACCAGCCCCTTCCACGGCAGCCTCCTGTGCCTGTGTAAATGCGTCGGGTTTGGTGCAGATCCAGGGTCTCTCACTGGCGCATCGCAAGCTGCTGACCGCACTCACACCATTCAGATACGCGCGGTCTCCTCCTTCTCCTATTGGAAACCTGCAAGAGAGAAGCCAGGGAGCTGGTGTCAGGTAGGAGTTGGACATTTCCCATCAGTCACAGGCAGGGAGAGACGCTCTCGCACAGTGCAGGGAGCTGCTGCACTCACAGCCCCTCACGATTCCCCTTCCTGCACCTGCCACAGGCCCCAGCTAGAAAGGGGGCAGTGGGGCAGCAAGGCCAGGAAAGGTTTGAAGATCAACTGACCTCCATGGACCATTTATGCTGGGTGGGCATTAACCCAGGTCCTACTCTCCCCCCCACCACACACCCAGCTGGGTCTGGATGGGCCCCTGCAGGCCCAACCCACCCAAACTGCCCCGGGCACAGGTTCCAGGTGACTCTCAGCGTGGCGAGGAGTAGCAGTAACGCCTCACAGAAGAGCTGGGTCCAGGTCTCCCTGGACAGTTTACATCAGCTCTCAGGCCAGAGGCCTGTCAGTACAGGCTGTATTGCAGGGGGTGGCTGGAGTGAAATGCCAGCAGCACAAACCCAGCGGCCATGGGGTGACCCCAGCCACTCACACAGAGCTTCCCGTGAGAGCTGGAGGCCAGCGCTTCCCACCTGGGAACAGGGTGGGATCCAGGCCCACAGGCAAATCCTCCCCCATGGTCCCATCCTGGCCTCTCACAGTAGCCATGTGCTGGGCTGGGAGGAGGCCCAGCACTACTCTTTGGGCAGGCCGGGATCTCCCTGCCCTCAGGCCACCAGCCTCTGGCTCGGGGTGAGATCTGTCCCAGAGAAGGGAGAGCCCAGCCCAAAGCCACCTGAGCAGATGGCTGTGGGTGGCTCCCCCACCAGCATCACCCCAGAAGAGCTCTGATGGGATGGCAATGATGCACCCAGAGCCTTCTGCTGGGGTGGGCGCCCGCAGGGTGGCAGATTTCAGGGTTAACACCCCACTGAGATGCCTGTTTACCCAGTTCAGGTAAACTGGCGTCACAGTAGCTATCCTCCAGTCATCGGGTACAGAAGCGGATTTCAATGATAGGTTACAGACTACAGTTAGTAGTCCTGCAATTTCACCTTTGAGTTCCTGGTCCTGGTGACTTGTTACTGTTTAGTTTCTCAATTTGTTCCAAAACCTCCTCTAATGACATCTCAATCTGGGACAGTTCCTCAGATTTGTCACCTAAAAAGGATGGCTCAGGTTTGGGAATCTCCCTCACATGCTCAGCCATGAAGACTGCTGCAAAGAATTCATTTAGTTTCTCTGCAGTGGCATGGTGCCAGCTGCGGTGTGGACAGACCCCAAACAGGCCTGCTAACAGATGGGCTCATGATGCAATCACAAAGACAGACTGCTGCCTACATTAGGGCATCCTTGCTGGAATATGTGAAAATATCTGACTGGGATCAAACAACAGGTCATCAAGTGACTTGTTTCCTAAGCCTCCTCTGGGCACATTTTCCAGCTTCCCATCAATCGCAAAGGGCTTTTTTAAAAACACCATTCAGCTGTAAGTACACAAGACTGGCCACATGGGTGAGACCAATGGTCCATCTAGCCCAGTGTCCTGTCCTGCGATACTGGCCAGCGGTAGGTGCTTCCGAGGGAATGAACAGAACAGGGTCAGTATCGAGTGATCCATCCCATTCACACCCAGCTTCTGGCAGTCAGATGTATATGGACACTCAGAGCATGGGGTTGCATCCCTGACCATCCTGGCTGATAGGAACTGGTCGAGCTATCCTCTGTGAACTTATCTACTTCTTGTTTGAACAGAGTTACACTCTTGGCCTTCACAACATCCCCTGGCAACAAGCTCCACAGGTTGACTGTGTTGTGTGAAGAAATACTTCCTTTTGTTTGTGTCAGACCTGCTGCCTATTCATTTAATTGTGTGACCGCTAGGCCTTGCGGTACGTGAAGGCGTAAATAACACTTCCCTCTTCACTTTCTCGACGCCACTCATGATTTTATCGACCTCCTATATCCCCCCCTTAGTCGTCTCCCCTCCTATGGAAGCTGTTCCATATCTCTAATCATATGGGGATAGTTGAAAACCCCCATTATTATTGGGTTTTCTGCTTTTGTAGCCTCTCTAATCTCGGTGAATTTCATAGTCACCATCCTGGTCAGTAGTATATTCCTGCTGCTAGATTCTTATTCTTCAAGTGTGGAATTCCTGTTCTTAGAGATGCCAGGATACAGTTGGGTTCGTTTAAGATTTTTACTGTTCTTTACTCTATGCTTTCCTGGACATGTAGTGCCCCTCCCCCCAGCGTGACCTACTCTGCCGTTCTTTCAGTGCTGATGGTCCAGGGTCAAACCCTGCTATCGGCTCAACTGGGGGTTGGTTATTTGATCCCTCCCAGATCCCACTGAAATCCCTCTTGGGATGTCGTCTGGGCCATCTCTACTGTACCCCACTTCTCATGGCAGCCCCAGGCACTCAGCATTTGTGACTATCAGATGTGCATCTTTAACGCAGATGGCCCCACTAAAGCCAGACAGATCTGAAAGCTTTGGCCAGTCTCCCAGCAGACAACACTTGCTTCCACCCATCACTAATACACAGAGTACATAGCACTGACTGGTGAGTCGGCTGAACTCACTATCTCAGACGCCAGGGACCCAAAGCCCAGGGAATTCACAGAGGACTTACAGGTTGTTGAATTTGGTGCCATTGGCCCATTTCCAGAGCTGCCCAGGGTCCCTCCGGAGGCCAATCCAGTGGTCAAATTTGCCTTTATAGCGCAGCAGGAAAGCCTAAAAACAGCAGAGGGAGAGGTGGGGTCAGAGCACAGGCTCTGTGCACCAGAGACTCACAGGTATACACTGAAGGGCTCTGTTTTCAGGGAACGGCTGGGGATTTTCACCTCCCTCTTGCCCAGCTCTGGGTAATTCAGTATTAACTTTCCCATCCCAAACCTCGCCTCGCCTTAGAGAACAGCTGAGCTCCCCTCCCCATCACAGGGGAAGGGGAAGGAAAGAGCCCAGCTGATCTCAATAAGGGATGCTGGGAAGGGCCAGGGATGAGAGAAGAGCCACCAAATCCTCAGCCAGAAGGGGCCAGGGCTAAGAGGAGCCCCCCCCCATCCTCATCTGGCTACCCAAGAGCACTGGCTCTTCAAGTCAATCTGGGATCTCAGTACCCCTTTGGCCCGATGCCACCCAGAAGACACTCAAGCCAGCCTTGCCCTCGAGAGGGGCGGTCTCCTTTTGAGAGGGCTGACAGCGAGTGATCCCTGCAGTCAGACACGGACACTAGAGGTGCCCCGGGCCAGCCAGCCAGGCCTGACATTCAGCAACTGGAAGCTCATTTACTCAGAGCTGCTCCTCGAGCCCAGGTTCTCCTGCAGCAGCTGCTGAGCCAAGACCAGAACGTTGCAATTCGAGCATCTCTCACCATTTCCTGCTCACTGTTGATCTCAGCCAGGGAGGCGCTGAGCGCAGAGCAGTAGGTCAGGCTGTAGGTCCAGTTCCTTTCGGCCTCAGAGAAATAGTAGCATTTCCCTCGGTATCCGATCCAGCAACGGGCCCCGGTTCAGCTGACGGAAGCTTAGGTCTCCACACTGAGAATGAGACAGCGACACGTGGTGTGAGGGAGACCCGCCACCCGCCAACGAGGAGAACAGGGGGAGATCAGCCCCTGCGCCCCAGGCATCTGAGACACCTCGAACCAGGGTGGGTACTGAAAGGCCGTGAGGGAGCCAGGAGGATGCTGGGAATCCAGCCCCAGAGGGGGGTTATCTGACTCTGCTCTCCCTCTCTTGGGTTCACATTCAACAGGGATGCAGCTGACAAGCAGCTTATGCCAGGAAGCCCAGGACAGAGAGCTGGGCCCAAGCTCAGTGTTACAACACGGGGTGGGCAGAGAGCCGCAGAGGGAGGGGACAGTTACCAGGGGGCCAGCAGGGGGGCAATAATTAATGGGTAGGAGATTAACTTCAACATGATTTGCCAGGTCTAGTATCCCAAGGAGTTCTGCTAGCCTGGACTGCTGCCCCCTCCCCCTGCTCTGCGCTTTGCTTCCCTGGACAGGCAGGTTGAGATGAAGATGGGAACAAACTCCCTTCCCTTCAGGAGACCGAACGCCCGCTGCCTGGCCTGTCCAGCGCAGCCAGCCAGGTTCACGGTCACCATAAACAGCTGCCATCTGCGCTCGCACAAGCTGTCTGTGCAGGCGGGGACGTCAACAGCGCGACGAGACCCTGCCTGCCGAGGTCACCAATGGGTGGGTTTCACACTGCGTTAAGGGAGGTGTCGGTACTGCGTTCCACAGCTCATTTCAGTGACACGCCAGCACCTGCCCAGCACTGGGCACCACCCGGGGATGCAGGAAGGCCAGGCTGGCACCTCAGGGCGACACGCTGCAGGCAGAGGGCCCAGCTCATTGCTGCCCTGCACCATCAGTCACCCCCACTCTGCACGGGTATCAGTGACCGTGCCTGGGGCCCGGCAACAGTGACTTGGACCCAAAGTGCTCAGAGATGGGCTGGGGGGAGCTAATTTCAGTCCCAACACAGAGAGTGCCCAGGTGCAGGGGTCTGGGAGGGAGCAGGAGGAGGGTCTTGGAGGAGCATCCCCCAGGAATCCTCTGTCCCAGGGGCAGAAGCCAGACAGGCCAGGAGGAGAGACTGACTGTGGTGGCTCCAGGGGGAATGGGATGTGCAGAGAGGGGGAAGGGAAGGGTAAGAACTCACCTGCCAGGACAATGATGAGAACTAAGAACATGGTTGCGAGGGCGACTGTGAGCACAATTGTACATTTCTTGTAGTTACGATGAGGGTCTGAAACAGAAAGACTCGTCAGGCAGGGCCGCGAGGACACGTCTCCCCGACAGCACCAGGGCTGGAGCTGCCTTAGAACAGTGGTTCTCACCCACCGGTTCGTGTACCCCTGGGGCTAAAAAGAGGTCTTCCACGGGGCACATCAACTCATCGAGACATTTGCCTTGTGTTACGACAGGCTACATAAAAAGCACTAAGTCAATACAAGCTAAAATTTCATACAGACAATGGCTTGTTTATACTGCTCGATAGACTATACACGGAAAGGTACAGCGTTGATAGTCCAATCGATCTATTTCATAATTAAATACGCAACAATCAGAGAGAGTCAGCAATTTTTCCGGAATAGTGGCTGTGACACTTTTGTATTTTTATGTCCGATTTTGGAAGCAAGTCGTTTTTTTAGGTGAGATGAAACTTAGCAGAGGGCAAGACAAATCAGCCTGCTGACAGGGCGACAGTCGTCTGGAAAGGCTGAGAACCACTGGACTCGAACATGCACCGTCCTGTCGATTGCTCCTTCCGTCAGACGCTCTGGGAGAGGAGCCCGGAGGGTCAGGCCGGCTGGGGCTCGCAGAACAGCCCCTCTTTCCCCTCAGCCCAGTGCCCTCCCCTGGGCACTCCCAGTCCAGCTGCCAGGAGGCCTGGTGAGCTCAGGGGCACAGAGATAAGGACCCGCATGTGCTGGTGGCAGTTGCTCCAACTGCCCCCCCACCATCCCCACCCCCATTCTGCCCCCTGCCGAGCGCTGGCTGGGCCCACACTGCCGAGTGCCCCTGTCCCCGCACACTGGGGTCTCACACTGGCCATACACAGCAGAAGGGGGGAGAACGAACCAGGCAGAGATGGGCCAGGGCTGTCACAGGGGGTCTGACACAGGGGGCCTGAACAGCCCCACGGCCACCGCTGTGTGCGCCAGACAGCAGCTGTGAGCCAGGGATCAGTGCCCTGAGAGCCCCTGGGGGTGATCCAGTCCCTGCTGCCCACAGACAGGGTGTTGCTGGGCACTGGCTGCTGCCACTGAGAGCCTGGCCCCATGTGGGGCAGCCTCAGTGTCTCTCTCCAGCCTGTTCCCAGGCAGCGACACCCCATTACCTGGCTCCCCGCCAGTCTCCAGGTGTCCATGGCCCTCAACAGGCCACTCCTGCAGTGGCTCTTCGCCCCCAGCAGGTCCAGCTGCTGGCCCCATCGTCTCTCTCAGTGACACTCGGGCCGCACACGCTGCTGGAGACGCTGGGCTGGGGTCGGCTCCTCTCTGTCACTGGGTCCGATTCAGCAGCAGCGAAGCCGAGCTGGGGCCAGGGTCCTGGCCCTGGCTCCCCGCACACCCTGCTCCGGACTCTCCGGCCGATCTGAAAGTCGAGACGGACCCAGCAGGACAGGTCAGTGGGGGGTGGGGCACGATTTGTGGTTTCTCGTTCCCTGTCCAGCAGCCCAACCCCCAGCCAGAGGCGGTGCCATGATGATTGAACCCCCTTAAACGCCATCGGCCCCTCCACCCCCCAGGGCTTCAGAGACCTGATCTGCCACAGACCCCACCCACCGCGCACCACCCACATGTTACAGGCACCCAGCTGGGGTTGACAGGAGGAAAAAACCCTCCCTCCCCACACATACCTCCCGCAATCGAGAGCAAGTCGAGAATCCTAACAAGACCGGGGAGTTGGTGGGCGGGGGAGAGAACCAGGATGGACTGAGTAAAATCAAGGCAATTAAATCACCAAGTCCAATGCCTCAATTGAAATGATCAATTTTAATCAACTTTTCCATTTACACTTCAGTAATTTTCTAAGGTCAAGTGTCCACCCAGTGGGTGACAGAACCATTAAAACTTCATGTCCAAAACTTCCCCCATGGGGGGAGGGGTGGGGAAATTGTGGGAGTGGCCCTTTCCTTCCCCGTTTTTCATTGGGAACGCAGGCAGGGGGAGGATGCCCGTGGGAAACCACGGTTGGGGGCCCAGGGGTACAAGGTTGGGGGTACAGGGAGCAACAGTGCGCTGATGACCTCCCCCGCAACTGGCTTGGGGCCATGGGAGGGGAAGGGCCCAGGTAGCTCCATGCTCCACACAGGTGCCCCATCCACAGCGAGCAGACCAGGGGTTGGGGTGGGGGGAGCCACCAGACAGGCCCAGCCCGAGGAAGGGGGACGGGGGGGTGCCCTCCCCAGCCCGGGAAGGGGGGGAAGGTAGAGGGGACACTCAGGGCCCCCCCCAGCCCGGGAAATGGGGGGGAAGGAAGAGGGGGGACACAGGGCCCCCCCCAGCCCTGGAAAGGGAGGGAAGGGAAAGGGGGGACAGAGGGCCCACCCAGCTCGGGAAAGGGGGAAAGGGAAAGGGGGGACAGAGGGCCCCCCCAGCTCAGGAAAGGGGGGAAGGGAAAGGGGGGACACAGGGCCCCCCCAGCCCAGGAAAGGGGGGGAAGGGAAATGGGGTACAGAGGGCCCCCCAGCCCGGGAAAGGGGGGGAAGAGAAAGGGGGGACAGAGGGCCCCCCACCCAGCCTGGGAAAGGGGGGAAGATGGACAGAGGGCCCCCCCCAGCCCGGGAAAGGGGGGAAGGGAAAAGGGGAACAGAGGGCCCCCCCAGCCCGGGAAAGGGGAGAAGAGGGACACAGAGGGCCCCCCCAGCCCGGGAAAGGGGGGGAAGGGGGACACAGGGCCCCCCCTAGCCCGGGAAAGGTGGGACACAGGGCCCCCCCCAGCCCGGGAAGGGGGGGAAGGGAGAGGGGGCACACAGGGCCCCCCCAAAGCCCGGGAAAGGGGGGGAAAGGGGATATACGCCCCCCCCCAGCTTGGGAAAGGGGGGGAAGGGGGAATACAGGGCCCCCCCAGCCTGGGAAATTGGGGGAAGGGAGAGGGGGGACACAGGGCCCCCCAGCTGGGGAAAGGGGGGGAAGGGGGACAAAGGGCCCCCCCAGCCCAGGAAAGGGGGGGAAGGGAGAGGGGGGACACAGGCCCCCCCAGCCCGGGAAAGGGGGGAAAGGGAAAGGGGGGTGTCATGGAGTGTGGGGGAGTCCAGGCCCTGCACCCCTCTTCATGGGATTCACTGAGACTCTCAGCCAGCCAGTAAAACAGAAGGTTTATTGGACAACAGGAACACAGTCCAAAACAGAGCTTGTGGGGACACCCAGGACCCCTCAGTCAAGTCCTTCTGGGGGAGCAGAGTCCTGGGGTCCCTGCGTTCCTCCACCCAGCCCCAAACTGAAACTAAACCCCCCCAGCAGGCTCCCTTCCGCAGCCTGTCTTCACATTCCTGGGCAGAGGTGTCACCTCCCCCTCCCCCTCCTGGCTCAGGTGACAGGCTCTCAGGTCTCCCACCCCCAGGGCACATTCCCAGGTCAACACTCCCCCCTCCCTGCTGCGTCACATCGTCACACCCCACCTTTCCCAGGCTGGGGGGGGGGTCCTGTGTCCCCCTTCCCCCCTTTCCCGGCCGGGGGGGGGGCTGTGTCCCCTTTCCACCCTTTCCCAGGCTGGGGGGGGGGCCCTGTGTCCCTCTTCCCCCCTTTGCTGGGTGGGGGGGGCCCTCTGTCCCCCTTCCCCTTTCCCCCCCCGTTCCCGTTCTGTGGGGGACCCTGTGTCACCCTTCCCCACCTTTCCCGGGCTGGGGAGGGCCCTGTGTCCCCCTTCCCCCCTTACCCGGGCTGGGGAAGGGCCCTGTGTCCCCCTTCCCCCCCCTTTCTCGGGCTGGGGGGGGCCGTGTCTCCCCTTCCCCCCTTCCCCGGGCCTGGGGGGGGCCCTGTGTCCCCATTATCCCCCTTTCCCGGTCTGGGGGGCGCTCTCTGTGCCCCCTTCCCCCCCCTTTCCTGGGCTGGGGGGGCCCTCTGTGCCCCCTTCCCCCCCCCCATTCCTGGGCTGGGGTTGGCCCTCTGTGACCCCTCTCCCTTCCCCCCCTTTACCAGGTTGGGGGGGCCCTTTGTTACCCCTTCACCCCCTCTCCCGGGCTGGGGGGGCCCTCTGTGCCCCCTTCCCCCCCTTTCCCAGGCTGGGGGGGCATTCTGTGTCCCCTCTCCCTTCCCCCCTTTCCTGGGCTGGGTGGGGCCCCCTGTGCCCCCTCTCCCTTCCCCCCCTTTCCCAGGTGGGGGGGGCCCTCTGTGCTCCCTCTCCCTTCCCCCCCCCTTTTCCGGGCTGGGAGGGGGCCCTCTGTGCCCCCTCTCCCTTCCTCTCTCTTTTCCGAGCTGGGAGGGGGCCCTCTGTGCACCCTTCCCCGCCTTTCCCAGGCTGGGGGGGGCCCCCTCTGTGCCCCTTTCCCCCCCTTTCCCGGGCTGCGGGGCACTCTCTGTGCCCCCTTCCCCCCCTTTCCCAGGCTGGGGGGGCCCTCTGTGCCCCCTCTCCCTTCCCCCCCTTTCCCGGGCTCGGGGGGCCCTCTGTGCCCCCTTCCCCACCCTTTCCCGGGCTGGGGGAGGGACCCTCTGTGCCTCCTCTCCCTTCCCCCCCTTTCCTGGACTGGGGGGGTCCTCTGTGCTCCCTCTCCCTTCATCCCTCTTTTCCGAGCTGAGAGGGGGTCCTCTGTGCCCCCTCTCCCTTCCTCCCCCTTCCCGGGCTGGGGGGGCCCTCTGCGCCCCCTCTAACCTCCCCCCATTTCCCGGGCTCGGAGGGGGCCCTCTGTGCCCCCTTCCCCCCCTTTCCCGGGCTGGGGGGGACCTCTGTGCCCCCTCTCCCTTAACCCCCCTTTCCCGGGCGGGGGGGCCCTCTGCCCTCTCCCTTCCCCCCCATTTCCCGGGATGGGGGGGCCCTCTGTGCCCCCCCTCCCTTCCTCCCCCTTTCCCGGGCTCTGGGGGGCCCTCTGTGCCCCCTTCCCCTCCTTTCCCGGTCTGGGGGGGCCCTCTGTGCCCCCTTCAACCCCATTTCCCTGGGTGGGGGGGCCCTCTGTGCCCCCTCTCCCTTCCCCCCCTTTCCCAGGCTTGGGGGGCCCTCTGTGCCCCCTTCCCCCCAATTCCTGGGGTGGGGGGCCCTCTGTGCCCCCTCTCCCTTCCACCCCTTTCCCGTCCTGGGGGAGCCCTCTGTGCCCCCTTCCCTCCCCTTTCCCGGCCTGGGGGGGCCCTCTGTGCCCCCTTCCCCCCCTTTTCCTGGGCTGGGGGGCCCTCTGTGCCCCCTTCCCCCCATTCCCGGTCTGGGGGGGGCTCTCTGTGCCCCCTCTCCCTTCCCCCCTTTTCCCGGGCTGGGGGAGGCACCTCTGTCCCCCTTCCCCATTCTCCCCTCCCCTCGGGCTGGGGCGGGCGTGGGGCCCCTCCGTCTCCCTTCCCCCTCCTTCCCTCATGCTGGGGGGGCCTCTCCGTCCCCTTTCCCCCCCTCCCCTCCCGTCTCTTCTCGGTCTGGGTGCCCCTCCTTCCCCCCTCGTCCCTTCCCCCTCCCCCCGCTCCTCGGGCTGGGCCTGTCTGGTGGCTCCCCCAACCCCAACCCCCGGTCTGCTCGCTGTGGATGGGGCACCTGTGTGGAGCATGGAGCTGCCTGGGCCCTTCCCCTCCCATGGCCCCAAGCCAGTTTGGGGGGAGGTCATCAGTGCACTGTTGCTCCCTGTACCCCCAACCTTGTACCCCTGGATCCCCAACCGTGGTTTCCCACGGGCATCCTCCCCCTGCCTGCGTTCCCAGTGAACAAGGGGGAAGGAAAGGGCCACTCCCACAATTTCCCAATCCCTCCCCCCATGGGGGAAGTTTTGGACATGAAGTTTTAATGGTTCTGTCGCCCACTGGGTGGGCACTTGACCTTAGAAAATTACTGAAGTGTAAATGGAAAAGTTGATTAAAATTGATCATTTCAATTGAGGCGTTGGACTTGGTGATTTAATTGCCTTGATTTTACTCAATCCATCCTGGTTCTCTCCCCCGCCCACCAACTCCCCGGTCTTGTTAGGATTCTCGACTTGCTCTCGATTGCGGGAGGTATGTGTGGGGAGGGAGGGTTTTTTCCTCCTGTCAACCCCAGCTGGGTGCCTGTAACATGTGGGTGGTGCGCGGTGGGTGGGGTCTGTGGCAGATCAGGTCTCTGAAGCCCTGGGGGGTGGAGGGGCCGATGGCGTTTAAGGGGGTTCAATCATCATGGCACTGCCTCTGGCTGGGGGTTGGGCTGTTGGGCAGGGAATGAGAAACCACAAATCGTGCCCCCCCCCCCCCCCGCCACACTGACCTGTCCTGCTGGGTCCGTCTCGACTTTCAGATCGGCCGGAGAGTCCGGAGCAGGGTGTGCGGGGAGCCAGGGCCAGGACCCTGGCCCCAGCTCGGCTTCGCTGCTGCTGAATCGGACCCAGTGACAGAGAGGAGCCGACCCCAGCCCAGCGTCTCCAGCAGCGTGTGCGGCCCGAGTGTCACTGAGAGAGACGATGGGGCCAGCAGCTGGACCTGCTGGGGGCGAAGAGCCACTGCAGGAGTGGCCTGTTGAGGGCCATGGACACCTGGAGACTGGCGGGGAGCCAGGTAATGGGGTGTCGCTGCCTGGGAACAGGCTGGAGAGAGACACTGAGGCTGCCCCACATGGGGCCAGGCTCTCAGTGGCAGCAGCCAGTGCCCAGCAACACCCTGTCTGTGGGCAGCAGGGACTGGATCACCCCCAGGGGCTCTCAGGGCACTGATCCCTGGCTCACAGCTGCTGTCTGGCGCACACAGCGGTGGCCGTGGGGCTGTTCAGGCCCCCTGTGTCAGACCCCCTGTGACAGCCCTGGCCCATCTCTGCCTGGTTCGTTCTCCCCCCTTCTGCTGTGTATGGCCAGTGTGAGACCCCAGTGTGCGGGGACAGGGGCACTCGGCAGTGTGGGCCCAGCCAGCGCTCGGCAGGGGGCAGAATGGGGGTGGGGATGGTGGGGGGGCAGTTGGAGCAACTGCCACCAGCACATGCGGGTCCTTATCTCTGTGCCCCTGAGCTCACCAGGCCTCCTGGCAGCTGGACTGGGAGTGCCCAGGGGAGGGCACTGGGCTGAGGGGAAAGAGGGGCTGTTCTGCGAGCCCCAGCCGGCCTGACCCTCCGGGCTCCTCTCCCAGAGCGTCTGACGGAAGGAGCAATCGACAGGACGGTGCATGTTCGAGTCCAGTGGTTCTCAGCCTTTCCAGACGACTGTCGCCCTGTCAGCAGGCTGATTTGTCTTGCCCTCTGCTAAGTTTCATCTCACCTAAAAAAACGACTTGCTTCCAAAATCGGACATAAAAATACAAAAGTGTCACAGCCACTATTCCGGAAAAATTGCTGACTCTCTCTGATTGTTGCGTATTTAATTATGAAATAGATCGATTGGACTATCAACGCTGTACCTTTCCGTGTATAGTCTATCGAGCAGTATAAACAAGCCATTGTCTGTATGAAATTTTAGCTTGTATTGACTTAGTGCTTTTTATGTAGCCTGTCGTAACACAAGGCAAATGTCTCGATGAGTTGATGTGCCCCGTGGAAGACCTCTTTTTAGCCCCAGGGGTACACGAACCGGTGGGTGAGAACCACTGTTCTAAGGCAGCTCCAGCCCTGGTGCTGTCGGGGAGACGTGTCCTCGCGGCCCTGCCTGACGAGTCTTTCTGTTTCAGACCCTCATCGTAACTACAAGAAATGTACAATTGTGCTCACAGTCGCCCTCGCAACCATGTTCTTAGTTCTCATCATTGTCCTGGCAGGTGAGTTCTTACCCTTCCCTTCCCCCTCTCTGCACATCCCATTCCCCCTGGAGCCACCACAGTCAGTCTCTCCTCCTGGCCTGTCTGGCTTCTGCCCCTGGGACAGAGGATTCCTGGGGGATGCTCCTCCAAGACCCTCCTCCTGCTCCCTCCCAGACCCCTGCACCTGGGCACTCTCTGTGTTGGGACTGAAATTAGCTCCCCCCAGCCCATCTCTGAGCACTTTGGGTCCAAGTCACTGTTGCCGGGCCCCAGGCACGGTCACTGATACCCGTGCAGAGTGGGGGTGACTGATGGTGCAGGGCAGCAATGAGCTGGGCCCTCTGCCTGCAGCGTGTCGCCCTGAGGTGCCAGCCTGGCCTTCCTGCATCCCCGGGTGGTGCCCAGTGCTGGGCAGGTGCTGGCGTGTCACTGAAATGAGCTGTGGAACGCAGTACCGACACCTCCCTTAACGCAGTGTGAAACCCACCCATTGGTGACCTCGGCAGGCAGGGTCTCGTCGCGCTGTTGACGTCCCCGCCTGCACAGACAGCTTGTGCGAGCGCAGATGGCAGCTGTTTATGGTGACCGTGAACCTGGCTGGCTGCGCTGGACAGGCCAGGCAGCGGGCGTTCGGTCTCCTGAAGGGAAGGGAGTTTGTTCCCATCTTCATCTCAACCTGCCTGTCCAGGGAAGCAAAGCGCAGAGCAGGGGGAGGGGGCAGCAGTCCAGGCTAGCAGAACTCCTTGGGATACTAGACCTGGCAAATCATGTTGAAGTTAATCTCCTACCCATTAATTATTGCCCCCCTGCTGGCCCCCTGGTAACTGTCCCCTCCCTCTGCGGCTCTCTGCCCACCCCGTGTTGTAACACTGAGCTTGGGCCCAGCTCTCTGTCCTGGGCTTCCTGGCATAAGCTGCTTGTCAGCTGCATCCCTGTTGAATGTGAACCCAAGAGAGGGAGAGCAGAGTCAGATAACCCCCCTCTGGGGCTGGATTCCCAGCATCCTCCTGGCTCCCTCACGGCCTTTCAGTACCCACCCTGGTTCGAGGTGTCTCAGATGCCTGGGGCGCAGGGGCTGATCTCCCCCTGTTCTCCTCGTTGGCGGGTGGCGGGTCTCCCTCACACCACGTGTCGCTGTCTCATTCTCAGTGTGGAGACCTAAGCTTCCGTCAGCTGAACCGGGGCCCGTTGCTGTATCGCATACCAAGGGAAATGCTACTATTTCTCTGAGGCCGAAAGGAACTGGACCTACAGCCTGACCTACTGCTCTGCGCTCAGCGCCTCCCTGGCTGAGATCAACAGTGAGCAGGAAATGGTGAGAGATGCTCGAATTGCAACGTTCTGGTCTTGGCTCAGCAGCTGCTGCAGGAGAACCTGGGCTCGAGGAGCAGCTCTGAGTAAATGAGCTTCCAGTTGCTGAATGTCAGGCCTGGCTGGCTGGCCCGGGGCACCTCTAGTGTCCGTGTCTGACTGCAGGGATCACTCGCTGTCAGCCCTCTCAAAAGGAGACCGCCCCTCTCGAGGGCAAGGCAGGCTTGAGTGTCTTCTGGGTGGCATCGGGCCAAAGGGGTACTGAGATCCCAGATTGACTTGAAGAGCCAGTGCTCTTGGGTAGCCAGATGAGGATGGGGGGGGCTCCTCTTAGCCCTGGCCCCTTCTGGCTGAGGATTTGGTGGCTCTTCTCTCATCCCTGGCCCTTCCCAGCATCCCTTATTGAGATCAGCTGGGCTCTTTCCTTCCCCTTCCCCTGTGATGGGGAGGGGAGCTCAGCTGTTCTCTAAGGCGAGGCGAGGTTTGGGATGGGAAAGTTAATACTGAATTACCCAGAGCTGGGCAAGAGGGAGGTGAAAATCCCCAGCCGTTCCCTGAAAACAGAGCCCTTCAGTGTATACCTGTGAGTCTCTGGTGCACAGAGCCTGTGCTCTGACCCCACCTCTCCCTCTGCTGTTTTTAGGCTTTCCTGCTGCGCTATAAAGGCAAATTTGACCACTGGATTGGCCTCCGGAGGGACCCTGGGCAGCTCTGGAAATGGGCCAATGGCACCAAATTCAACAACCTGTAAGTCCTCTGTGAATTCCCTGGGCTTTGGGTCCCTGGCGTCTGAGATAGTGAGTTCAGCCGACTCACCAGTCAGTGCTATGTACTCTGTGTATTAGTGATGGGTGGAAGCAAGTGTTGTCTGCTGGGAGACTGGCCAAAGCTTTCAGATCTGTCTGGCTTTAGTGGGGCCATCTGCGTTAAAGATGCCTGATAGTCACAAATGCTGAGTGCCTGGGGCTGCCATGAGAAGTGGGGTACAGTAGAGATGGCCCAGACGACATCCCAAGAGGGATTTCAGTGGGATCTGGGAGGGATCAAATAACCAACCCCCAGTTGAGCCGATAGCAGGGTTTGACCCTGGACCATCAGCACTGAAAGAACGGCAGAGTAGGTCACGCTGGGGGGAGGGGCACTACATGTCCAGGAAAGCATAGAGTAAAGAACAGTAAAAATCTTAAACGAACCCAACTGTATCCTGGCATCTCTAAGAACAGGAATTCCACACTTGAAGAATAAGAATCTAGCAGCAGGAATATACTACTGACCAGGATGGTGACTGTGAAATTCACCGAGATTAGAGAGGCTACAAAAGCAGAAAACCCAATAATAATGGGGGTTTTCAACTATCCCCATATGATTAGAGATATGGAACAGCTTCCATAGGAGGGGAGACGACTAAGGGGGGGATATAGGAGGTCGATAAAATCATGAGTGGCGTCGAGAAAGTGAAGAGGGAAGTGTTATTTACGCCTTCACGTACCGCAAGGCCTAGCGGTCACACAATTAAATGAATAGGCAGCAGGTCTGACACAAACAAAAGGAAGTATTTCTTCACACAACACAGTCAACCTGTGGAGCTTGTTGCCAGGGGATGTTGTGAAGGCCAAGAGTATAACTCTGTTCAAACAAGAAGTAGATAAGTTCACAGAGGATAGCTCGACCAGTTCCTATCAGCCAGGATGGTCAGGGATGCAACCCCATGCTCTGAGTGTCCATATACATCTGACTGCCAGAAGCTGGGTGTGAATGGGATGGATCACTCGATACTGACCCTGTTCTGTTCATTCCCTCGGAAGCACCTACCGCTGGCCAGTATCGCAGGACAGGACACTGGGCTAGATGGACCATTGGTCTCACCCATGTGGCCAGTCTTGTGTACTTACAGCTGAATGGTGTTTTTAAAAAAGCCCTTTGCGATTGATGGGAAGCTGGAAAATGTGCCCAGAGGAGGCTTAGGAAACAAGTCACTTGATGACCTGTTGTTTGATCCCAGTCAGATATTTTCACATATTCCAGCAAGGATGCCCTAATGTAGGCAGCAGTCTGTCTTTGTGATTGCATCATGAGCCCATCTGTTAGCAGGCCTGTTTGGGGTCTGTCCACACCACAGCTGGCACCATGCCACTGCAGAGAAACTAAATGAATTCTTTGCAGCAGTCTTCATGGCTGAGCATGTGAGGGAGATTCCCAAACCTGAGCCATCCTTTTTAGGTGACAAATCTGAGGAACTGTCCCAGATTGAGATGTCATTAGAGGAGGTTTTGGAACAAATTGAGAAACTAAACAGTAACAAGTCACCAGGACCAGGAACTCAAAGGTGAAATTGCAGGACTACTAACTGTAGTCTGTAACCTATCATTGAAATCCGCTTCTGTACCCGATGACTGGAGGATAGCTACTGTGACGCCAGTTTACCTGAACTGGGTAAACAGGCATCTCAGTGGGGTGTTAACCCTGAAATCTGCCACCCTGCGGGTGCCCACCCCAGCAGAAGGCTCTGGGTGCATCATTGCCATCCCATCAGAGCTCTTCTGGGGTGATGCTGGTGGGGGAGCCACCCACAGCCATCTGCTCAGGTGGCTTTGGGCTGGGCTCTCCCTTCTCTGGGACAGATCTCACCCCGAGCCAGAGGCTGGTGGCCTGAGGGCAGGGAGATCCCGGCCTGCCCAAAGAGTAGTGCTGGGCCTCCTCCCAGCCCAGCACATGGCTACTGTGAGAGGCCAGGATGGGACCATGGGGGAGGATTTGCCTGTGGGCCTGGATCCCACCCTGTTCCCAGGTGGGAAGCGCTGGCCTCCAGCTCTCACGGGAAGCTCTGTGTGAGTGGCTGGGGTCACCCCATGGCCGCTGGGTTTGTGCTGCTGGCATTTCACTCCAGCCACCCCCTGCAATACAGCCTGTACTGACAGGCCTCTGGCCTGAGAGCTGATGTAAACTGTCCAGGGAGACCTGGACCCAGCTCTTCTGTGAGGCGTTACTGCTACTCCTCGCCACGCTGAGAGTCACCTGGAACCTGTGCCCGGGGCAGTTTGGGTGGGTTGGGCCTGCAGGGGCCCATCCAGACCCAGCTGGGTGTGTGGTGGGGGGGAGAGTAGGACCTGGGTTAATGCCCACCCAGCATAAATGGTCCATGGAGGTCAGTTGATCTTCAAACCTTTCCTGGCCTTGCTGCCCCACTGCCCCCTTTCTAGCTGGGGCCTGTGGCAGGTGCAGGAAGGGGAATCGTGAGGGGCTGTGAGTGCAGCAGCTCCCTGCACTGTGCGAGAGCGTCTCTCCCTGCCTGTGACTGATGGGAAATGTCCAACTCCTACCTGACACCAGCTCCCTGGCTTCTCTCTTGCAGGTTTCCAATAGGAGAAGGAGGAGACCGCGCGTATCTGAATGGTGTGAGTGCGGTCAGCAGCTTGCGATGCGCCAGTGAGAGACCCTGGATCTGCACCAAACCCGACGCATTTACACAGGCACAGGAGGCTGCCGTGGAAGGGGCTGGTAACAACAGTATTATAGAATCTAGCCCTGGAAAAGCCTGACTGTGATTTCTTGTGACCATCACATCTGAGCAATTCCAGAATATCAGGGAATGCTCTGCGCATCACTGGGTTACTTCCCTGTCTGGCCATCTGTGTATTGTGTGCCTGATGTTGGATGTCTCTTTGCACACTGAGCCAGGTGCAAAATTAGATTGCAAAATCCACAGAAAAGGAAATCTACAGGAAGAAACTTACAGCACGGGGCTGTGTGTGTGTCCATCTGTGGTGTTTAAGCATAAAGACAAAGGATCGGTCTGATCTCTCTCGGTGTGCAGAGACATACTGGATCCTTCCCCTCGGAGACAAACTGACGGTATGCATGTCTCCTAAAAGAAGGGTCCGAGCCTGCCTGGCTGTAAAGTGCTGCAAGGATTTCGGGTGAGCTGTACTTGGTTAGACAGGAGAATACCTTGTTAGTTCAGTCTAGGCTCTAGAACGCATGTTATGACTTTGTTATATGTAACCATTTGTTTCCAACACTTTCACTCGACTCTTGGCTTTGTTGAACTGAGGCGTGATTTCGCTGTGAGCCTATGGCAGCGCTGTGTGTTACGTGGAGCAGTGATCTGAGCTGGAGCTGGTAAGCTGGGGCCGAGGATGTGACTGTTCCTTTGGAAACAGTGAATCTGTGAATACTACCGGTGCCCAGGGGACCAGGGACTGGATGCTCCAGACAGATTCTCAAAGGACTTGAGGGCAGAGTGGGCCTATTGCTACCCTGCAGTGACGGCAGGCCCAGCAGCGAGTGCGTGTGGCCAGTGGAGTTGGGGAGCTGACCCCTGGCAGGCACAGACAAGGCTCCCTCAGGCAAAGGGCAGGTGGTGGCGAGGTGCCTCCCAGCCCCGGGTACCCGGGTACATTGCAGGGTATTAACTTACTGCAGGTTTGGGGCAGTTAAAAATTACACCCCAAGGCCCCAGCCCAGTGAGGAGGACCGAGGAGAAGAACTGTGACTGCGAGGGGCACCTGAGTCCCAGCACCGCCCAGAGTTCCGCTCTACTAGCTAAAAGTTCTAAGACTCCATTCCTGGTCTATCCCCGGCAAAGACAGAATATAGACAGACACACAGACCCTTTGTTTCTCTCCCTCCTCCCAGCTTTTGAAAGTATCTTGTCTCCTCATTGGTCATTTTGGTCAGGTGCCAGTGAGGTTACCTTTAGCTTCTTAACCCTTTACAGGTGAGCGGAGATTTCCTCTGGCCAGGAGGGATTTTAAAGGGGTTTACCCTTCCCTTTATATTTATGACACGCCCCCCAAATCTCAGCTAGGGTGAAACACTGGCTGGGATTTCTTCCTGGAGCTCTAGGACAAACAGAGTTAATAAGACACATGCATCTCTAAATATACTACCAAGTACATAAAGACTAACAATATTTTCTACATCTCAAGGACGATTTTAACCAGTTGATTCTGGGAAACTTTCACGGGAGAGTGCATCAGCCACTTTGTTAGAAGCTCCTGAGATGTGTTGGATGTCGAAATCAAAATCTTGGAGAGCTAAACTCCACCGAAGAAGTTTTTTGTTAGTTTCTTTGACGGTGTGAAGCCACTTCAGTGCAGCATGGTCGGTTTGCAGGGGGAAACGCCGTCCCCAAACATATGGGCGTAGCTTTTCCAGAGCGTAGACAATGGCGTAACATTCTTTTTCGGTGGTTGACCAGTTGCTTTCCCTCTCAGACAGTTTTTTGCTGAGAAACACTACAGGGTGGAATTCTTGATCAGGTCCTTTCTGCATTAAAACTGCTCCCACACCACGCTCGGACGCATCTGTGGTTACTAGGAACGGTTTGTCAAAGTCTGGGGCCCTTAGTACAGGGTCAGACATGAGTGTCGCTTTAAGCTTGTTAAAGGCCTTCTGACACTTTTCGGTCCACTGAACAGCATTTGGCTGTTTGTATTTGGTTAGGTCTGTCAGTGGGGCGGCGATTTGGCTATAGTGCGGTACAAATCGTCTGTAATAACCGGCCAAGCCTAAGAAGGATTGAACCTGTTTCTTTGACTTTGGGACAGGCCACTTTTGGATAGCATCCACTTTGGCCTGTAGGGGGCTGATAGTTCCTTGACCCACCTGGTGTCCAAGGTAAGTCACTCTGTTTAGGCCTATTTGACACTTCTTAGCCTTAACAGTTAGTCCTGCCTCCCTTATGCGCTCAAGGACTTTTTGTAGATGTTCCAGGTGGTCTGCCCAGGAATCCGAAAATGTGGCCACATCGTCAAGGTAGGCGACTGCATATTCTCCTAATCCCGCTAGGAGACCATCTACAAGTCTTTGGAAGGTGGCGGGTGCATTTCGCAGCCCGAAAGGGAGTACATTAAATTCATACAGCCCGAGATGTGTGGTGAAGGCTGACCTTTCCTTGGCAGATTCATCTAGCGGTACCTGCCAGTACCCCTTGGTTAAGTCCAAGGCAGAGATGAACTGGGCCTGTCCCAGTTTCTCTAATAGTTCATCTGTGCGTGGCATTGGATAGTTGTCTGGGCGAGTTACAGCATTTAGCTTACGGTAGTCCACGCAAAAACGTATTTCCCCATCTGATTTGGGAACTAGAACCACTGGAGATGCCCATGCACTTTCAGAGGGGCGGATTACACCCATCTGTGACATATCCTGGATCTCCCGTTCTATAGCAGTTTTAGCTTGAGGAGACACTCGGTAAGGTTGGACCCTAATTGGGTGAGCATTACCTGTGTCAATGGAGTGGTATGCCCGTTCAGTCAGTCCTGGGGTGGCTGAGAACGCTGGCGCGTAGCTAGTGCACAGCTCCTGGAACTGCTGTCGCTGCATACGCCCAAGGGTCATGGAGAGGTTCACCTCTTCCACACCACCAGCACATTTTCCTTCGTAGTAGACACCTTCAGGCCACTCAGCGTCGTCTCCTCCCTGGGCTGTAAACTGACAAACCCTTAATTCTCTGCAATAAAAGGGCTTTAGAGAATTAATATGGTACACCTTAGGTTTTCGGTTGGAGGTGGGGAATGGTATGAGATAATTAACAGCTCCCAGGCGCTCCTGGACCGTGAATGGCCCTTCCCACGATGCTTCCATTTTATGGGCCTGGAGCGCCTTTAAGACCATGACCTGGTCCCCTACTTTGAAGGAACGCTCTCTGGCATGTTTATCATACCAGGCTTTTTGCTCTTTTTGAGCATCCTGTAAGTTTTCTTTAGCAAGGGCTAAAGAGGTTCAGAGGGTGTTTTGTAGGTTGGTTACAAAGTCCAGAATGTTAGTTCCTGGAGAAGGTGTAAATCCCTCCCATTGCTGCTTCACCAACTGCAATGGCCCCTTAACCTCACGGCCATATACAAGTTCAAATGGGGAAAACCCTAAACTGGAGTGTGGTACAGCTCTGTAGGCAAAGAGCAACTGCTGCAACACTAGGTCCCAATCATTGGAGTGCTCACTTACGAATTTACGTATCATGGCCCCCAAAGTTCCATTAAACTTCTCCACCATGCCATTTGTTTGATGGTGGTAAGGAGTGGCAACCAAGTGATTTACCCCATGAGCTTCCCAAAGGTTTTTCATAGTTCCTGCCAGGAATTTAGTCCCTGCATCTGTGAGGATGTCGGAGGGCCAACCTACCCTGGCAAAAATGTCTGCTAGTGCCTGGCACACACTTTTAGCCCTGGTGTTGCTTAGAGCTACTGCTTCCGGCCATCGCGTGGCAAAATCCGTGAAGGTCAGTATGTACTGCTTTCCTCTGGGTGTCTTTTTCGGAAAAGGACCCAGAATATCCACAGCTACTCGCTGAAATGGAACTTCAATGATGGGGAGTGGCTGGAGAGGGGCTTTGACCTGGTCTTGGGGCTTTCCCACTCTTTGGCACACCTCACAAGACTGGACATAGGTAGAAACATCCTTGCCCATTCCCTCCCAGTGGAATGAGCCCCCCAAACGGTCTTTGGTCCTGTTCACCCCAGCATGGCCACTAGGGTGATCATGGGCTAAGCTCAAGAGCTTGGCCCGGTATTTAGTTGGAACTACCAACTGTCTCTGAGGATGCCAGTCTTCCTGGTGTCCACCAGAAAGAGTTTCCTTGTATAAAAGTCCTCTTTCTACAACAAACCTGGATCGATTAGAAGAGCTGAGAGGCGGTGGGTTGCTCCATGCCGCCGTCCAAGCTCTCTGGAGGCTTTCATCTGCTTCCTGTTCGGTCTGGAACTGTTCCCTTGATGCTGGAGACATCAGTTCCTCATTGGATTGTGGACCTAGGCTTGGTCCCTCTGGAAGCGATATAGGGGATGGAGCTGTTTCTGTTGACTGTGAACCGCTCTCCGCTGGTGCACTATGTTGGGATTCAGGCTCCGGCTGAGCCTCTTGTGTCGGGTTATCGGCTGCTGCCAGTTCAGGGTCGGTGGGGCCCTCTGGTGTTGAGGTTGCAAGTACTGGATTCAGTGCTGACAATGGGTCTGGTGTTGGTTGTTCGGCTGGTTCCGGTTCTGGGACTGGTTCCGTCTGGGTCTCTGGGACTGGATCCACTACTGCTGTTGCAGACATTGGCCTGGGGTCCGGGTCCATCACCTCTGACCGGGTCCTGATAGAAGTTTCCGGAACAGAGCTAGGCCTCACGGCTTGTTTAGCCTGGCTGCGGGTGACCGTTCCCACCCTCTTGGCCTGCTTCACATGATTGGCCAAGTCTTCCCCCAACAGCATGGGGATGGGATAATCATCATAGACTGCAAAAGTCCACATTCCTGACCAGCCCTTGTACTGGACAGGCAACTTGGCTGTAGGCAAATCGAAAGAGTTGGACTTGAAGGGTTGAATCGTCACTTGGATCTCTGGATTGATTAAATTGGGGTCCACTAAGGAAGCATGGATAGCTGACACTTGTGCTCCGGTGTCCCTCCACGCGGTGACCTTCTTCCCGCCCACACTCACAGTTTCCCTCCGCTCCAAGGGTATCTGGGAGGTATCTGGGCCTGTGGACCTCTGGTGTGATTCCGGTGCAATGAACTGTAATCTGTTGGGGTTCTTGGGGCAGTTGGCCTTTACATGCCCCAGCTCGTTACATTTAAAACATCGTCCAGCTGACGGATCACTGGGGCGAGGAGGGTTGCTGGAGAACGGGGTGGTGGGACGATAAGGGGTCTGGAGGGTTCTTTGGGAGGTAGGTGGGGCTTTGGGCGGCCCCCGGTAATAGGGTGGGGTCTGGGGTTGTCCCTTCTGGTCTCCGCTCCAACTGCGACCAGTTTTCTTCTTCTCTGCCACCTCCACCCACCTGGCTCCAATCTCTCCTGCCTCAATTACAGTTTTGGGCTTCCCATCTAGGATGGATCTTTCTATTTCCTCAGGAACACCCTCTAAGAATTGTTCCATTTGCATGAGGAAGGGCACATCTACTGGAGATTCAACACTTGCTCCTGATATCCAGGCATCCCAATGTTTCACAGTGTGGTAGGCATGTCGGGTAAATGACACGTCTGGTTTCCACCTTAGGGCTCTGAACCTCCGACGAGAATGCTCGGGTGTTATCCCCATTCTGACTCTCGCCTTGGATTTAAACAGTTCATACTCGTTCATGTGTTCTCTAGGCATTTCAGCCGCCACCTCAGCTAAGGGTCCACTGAGCTGTGGCCTCAGCTCTACCATGTATTGGTCGGTAGAGATGCTGTACCCAAGGCAGGCCCTTTCGAAGTTTTCTAAGAAGGCCTCAGTATCATCACCTGCCTTGTAGGTGGGGAACTTTCTGGGATGGGAAGTGGTACCTGGAGAAGGATTGCTAGGGTTTGTTGGTATATTCTGCTGAGCCTTTATCTTCTCCACCTCCTCCACATGCTTCCTCTCTTTTTCCTTCTCCTCCTCCACATGCTTCCTTGCCTCCATTTCCCTCTTGGGGGCAGCTTCCTGTACCTCCTTCTCCAGCCGCATGAGTTCTATCTGTCTTTCATGTTCCCTTTGTTTTTCCTCAGCCTGAAATTTGGCTAATTCCAGCTGTAGTCGAGCCGCGGATTTTGTCATTCTAACCTCTCTGTTTTTAACTAACTTTACACCCGAGGTTTAGAAATAAACAAACAAAACTTGGCTGTAAAATTTTGCTGTGCTGGAATAGAATACCTATTCTCTGATAGTGATTGTCAGCCTACAGAAAAAGACAATTCCCTTGTCTCTGCTCTGGGCCCAAATCAAAGCAAAAAACCTCCAACTACTTGGAAACCTGCTTACCCAGCTCAAAGAAAAAGCAAATGGGTAGAACACACCCCCCCTATTTACTTTTAGGGAAAAAAAATAAAACTCTGGCTTGGAAGACTGTGAATTTCCCTGCAGGAGTTAAGTACCCTGCCTCCAGGCAAAGAAAACCTGCAATTCACAAAGATAATCCCCTTTTGTCTCTGCTTGGCCACAAAGCAGAGATAAAACAAGCTGCTTTCAGTTTCAGCTGCTTTTTGGACTTCCTTTCCAAAGGAAAAAAAAATTCCTTTTTAAAATCTGTATTTCTAGTTCAAAAAATCTCAACTGGATTTCAAAATGATTTCAGGTTAATCCCACCACTATGCCACCATGTCAAGGTTCCTCCCCCACTCTGAACTCTAGGGTACAGATGTGGGGACCTGCATGAAAAACCTCCTAAGCTTATCTTTACCAGCTTAGGTCAAAACTTCCCCAAGGTACAAAATATTCCACCCTTTGTCCTTGGATTGGCCGCTACCACCACCAAACAAATACTGGTTACTGGGGAAGAGCTGTTTGGACACGTCTTTCCCCCCAAAATACTTCCCAAAATCTTGCACCCCACTTTCTGGACAAGGTTGGGTAAAAAGCCTCACCAATTTGCCTAGGTGACTACAGACCCAGACCCTTGGATCCTAAGAACAATGAACAATCCTCCCGACACTTACACCCACCCTTTCCTGGGAAATGTTGGATAAAAAGCCTCACCAATTTGCCTAGGTGACTACAGACCCAGACCCTTGGATCTGAGAACAATGAAAAAGCATTCAGTTTTCTTACAAGAAGACTTTTAATAAAAATAGAAGTAATTAGAAATAAGAAATCCCCCCTGTAAAATCAGGATGGTAGATACCTTACAGGGTAATTAGATTCAAAACATAGAGAACCCCTCTAGGCAAAGTTAAGTTACAAAAAAGATACACAGACAGAAATAGTTATTCTATTCAGCACAATTCTTTTCTCAGCCATTTAAAGAAATCATAATCTAACACGTACCTAGCTAGATTACTTACTAAAAGTTCTAAGACTCCATTCCTCGTCTATCCCCGGCAAAGACAGAATATAGACAGACACACAGACCCTTTGTTTCTCTCCCTCCTCCCAGCTTTTGAAAGTATCTTGTCTCCTCATTGGTCATTTTGGTCAGGGGCCAGCGAGGTTACCTTTAGCTTCTTAACCCTTTACAGGTGAGAGGAGATTTCCTCTGGCCAGGAGGGATTTTAAAGGGGTTTACCCTTCCCTTTATATTTATGACACACCCCAAGGCCCCAGTCCAGTGAGGAGGACCGAGGAGAGGAACTGTGACTGTGGGGGGGGCACCTGAGTCCCAGCACCGCCCAGAGTTCTGCTCTGCCTAAAGCCACAGTCCCACCCTGTGAGTAGGGCTTTACCAAATTCATGACCATGAAAAATGCATCACAGACTGTGAAATCTGGTCTCCCCTGTGCAATCTTGCTGTGGGGGTGGGGGTGGGGGTGGGGGAAATATGTCACAGTACTGCCACCCTTACGTCTACGCTGCCTTCAGAGCTGGGTGGCCAGAGAGCAGCAGCTGCTGGTCTGGTGCCCAGCTCTGAAGGCAGCACTGCTGCCAGCAACAGTGCAGAAGTGAGGGTGGCATGGGGGGGGGGAAGGGCCAACCTTATGGGTGGGTGATGCGGGCAACTGCCCAGAGGACGGTGGTCAGGAGGAAACCCCGCCAACCGCCAGCTCCAGGCCCTTTTAACCTCTGAGTGCTGGACCCTGGAACGGGGGAGGGGCAGGGCTGGGAGTGTCCTGGGCAGGGGCTCCTACCATGTGCCAGGCTCTAGCTGCAAGTTCGGGCTGGGCTGGGGAGGAACAGGACCTCGTCCCCTGCATGGGCTGCTCCCAGGGCCAGATCAGAGCCACCGCCAGGAACCTCCCCCAGCAGCAGAAAGCTCCGTGGCTGCCGGCCGGGAGCCCAGTTCTGAAGGTAGCACCACTGCCAGGAGCAGTGCTGAAGTAAGGGGAGCAATACCGTGACACCCCTCCCCCAATAGCCTTGAGACCGCCCCCCCCCCCATGACCCTCTTCTGGGATGGGATCCACACAGTTACAACAGGGTGACATTTCAGATTGAAATAGCTAAAACTGTGAAATTTAAAAGACTTTTAAAAATCTCATGACCATGAAATTTATCAACTGGATGGGTGAATTTGGTAGGGCCATACCCATGAAACTGAACAGGGGGGTACTTCACATTACAGATACACAAATGTGGATCCTCAGTTGCACTGTTTATATCACGGCCGCTTCTTTCTGGCAGATCCATTTGAGCTCCGCGGCACACGTCTCAGACAGAACCTGGCTGCCTTTTATCCACCCGCAGCTGTTCCCATCAGCAGAGCCTGAGAAGCTGCAGAGTGAGAGAGAGTCCGTGTCACTGTGGGTCCCTGAAACAAGGAAAGGGCCAGGGGTGAGTCTTTCCTCCCCCTCCCCCTAATGGGAAGCTGGGCTCTGGTGTTGTCCTTCATCTCTAACTTTCCTGCAGAGCGTCAGTCGAGAAGACGTCCCAGGCTGTGAGGTGAGTTAGGGCAGTGGCTCTCAACCTTTCCAGACCACTGCACCCCTTTCAGGAGTCTGATTTGTCTTGCGTACCCCAAGTTTCACCTGACTTAAAAACGACTTGCTTAGAAAATCAGACCTAAAAATACAAATGTTGCCACAGCCACTATTGCTGAAAAATTGCTGACTCTCATTTGTACCACACAATTATAAAATAAATCCATTGGAAATAAGTATTGTACTTACATGTCAGGGTGTAGCGTATAGAACAGTGTAAACAAGTCAGTGTCTGTCTGAAATTTTAGTTTGCACTGACTTCGCTAGTGCTTTTTATGTAGCCCGTTGTAAAACTAGACCAATATCTAGATGAGTTGACCTACTCCTCGGAAGACCTCTGTGTACCCCAGGGATACATGTAGCCCTGCTTGAGACCCACAGAGTTAGGGGGTCTGGAGCAAGGACCATACGAGGCTGAATCCCATGGGGTTGGTGACCTGGTACTTGTTCATTGGAAGCGCCACCTTGATCTCCTACATCTCAGCTTTCCTTTAAAAACAAAGTCTGATGGGTGAGAGGAAACCTGCACCGTGAGACCTGGGTAATGGGACAGCTGCAGGGAGCTGAGGACTTGTCCCGATGAACGGTTAGGGCTGGATTCACAAAGAGACTTAAGAGGCTAATGGCCACTTCAGACACCTCCGTCCCAGAACCGCATCCCCCTGGGATTCACCAAACCCCAGCTCAGTTGCCACCAAACCCTGGAAGCGCCTGAACTTGCTCGGTGCCTCAATTTTCTGAGTCAAAGTTTACGAGGCGTCTGTGTGCGCCCCGAGCACCTGTGCTGCTCCCTCCCTCTAGGCTGCTGGCTGCCTAAGCCCCAGTACAATCCAGGAGCCAGTCTCCGCCTGACTTGCCTTGGGGCCCCAAGCCAGTGGGCATGTTCAAAGGACCCGTACCAGCTTGGGCCCCACAGGTGAGCGTCCACAGACTGGCAGCGAGGAGCATGCAGCCGATGAATGCATCCGATGAAGTGAGCTGTAGCTCACGAAAGCTTATGCTCAAATAAATTGGTTAGTCTCTAAGGTGCCACAAGTCCTCCTTTTCTTTTTGCGCATACAGACTAACACGGCTGCTACTCTGAAACCAGAGAGGAGCAAGCGCTTCCTGGTAACATTTAGCCCAGGGGTTCTGGCACTCACCTGGAAAGTAGGAGACCCCAACTCAAGTCCCCCTTGTAGCTGGGTAGGAGAAGGGATTTGAACAGGTGTCTCTCACCTCTTAGGAGTAGGCTCACGCCACTGAGCTAGCGGACAGTCTGAGGTGGTGGTGGGGGGGGGGGGGGTCCCTTATTCTCTCCTGTTAACCCTGTTCCAGACTCGGGATGAAGAGTGATTGGAGCAGACAGACTAACTGTCACCTCGGGGCATGATGCAGAGAGATGATTTCTAGCCCCCACATTTCACTTCTAAAAGGGGAACCACAAAACCATGTGGATGCTTGTTGGATGGAAATTGCACAGAGCTGTCACCAGGGTCAAATGTCTCCTAGTATCACAGACATGACTTAAAAACAGCATGAGAGGCTCAGACGAGGGGCTTGTCTACACTCACAGCGCTGCAGTGAAGACGCTACCTACGCTGACCAGAGAGCTTCTCCCATCAGCAGAGCCAATCCCCCTCCCCAAGGGCCATAGCTATGGTGACAGGAGAAGCGCTCCCCTCAACGTAGCGCTGTCTACACTGGGGGTGAGGTCAGGATACCTGCATCGCTTGGGGGGTGGATTTTTCACACCCTTGAGCAACATAGTTATACCGTCATAAGTCTGTAATGGGCAGGTCTACGCTACCCGATGGAAATGCAGGTAGCGATCTATCTATTGGGGGTCAATTTATAACGTCTAGTCTAGACGCGATAAATCGAACCCCGAGCGCTCTCCCGTCGACTCCGGCACTCCAGCGCCGCGAGAGGTGCAGGCGAAGTGGAGGGGGGAGTGCTGTGAAGATGCCAAGGTTAGTCGAGCTAGATAGCTATGCTAGTCTCCTAGCTGAAGTTGCATATCTTAGGTTGATCCCCCCGCACACACACACACCCAGTGTAGACCAGGGCTAAGTGTGTACCCCAAATAAAAAAAGACAGGAGGAGGAGCAAAAAAATGCTATCCTGGCTAAACAGCAGAGTAATGGAGGCCATTAGAGGCAAAAAGCATCCTTGAAAAACTGGAAGTCTAAACCTAATGAGGAAACTAGGACGGAGCACAAACTCCAGCAAGTAAATTGTAAAGTATAAGGAGGCAGGCCAAGGAAGAGTTTGAGAAGCAACTTCCTAAAGATGCAAAACCTAAAAAAATTAAGTACATTAGAAGTAGGAAAATATAAGGTCCCTCACCAAAGGCTTTTAAGCAAAGGAAGCTGTCATGGGATAAGGGGGAAGGTCCTCTCATGGATCAGTAACTGTTTAAAAGATAGGAAACAACAGGAATAAATGCTCAGTTTTCACCATGGAAAGAGGAAAATAGCTGGGTCCCCTCAGGATAAGTACAGTTATATCCATATACAACTGCTTCTACCGCTATCGCTTATGCCAGCTCCCCGATCCCCCTAAGCTACACTGCTCTACACACAGAGCTATTGGTAGAACTGCCGTTACACCAGGGCCTTTGCTGGCACCCCTCTGTTAGGAAAATACCCTTAGCCCACGTAGTTACGCTGGGAAGACTTTTCAGTGTAGACCAGGCCTCAGACAGACGCTGGACATTTAACACGAGCAAGTTATACAATGGGAGCTTTCCCCAAACATCTCAAAGAGTAAACGTCAAGCAGCACTCACCGCACTGGATCTAATGGGGAACCGTCCACCCAGGTCCATTTCCCCCCTGGGGGTGTCACTTTAAGGCCAATCCAGATGTGGTTTGCATCTTGTACAACATCTTGTATGAAATCCTGTGATGGGCAAAGCAGAGGGGGTGGGGATGAGTATCCTGTAACATGCTAGAATTCCCTTAGTGATCCCATGAAGTGCCTGCTCTCTCCTTCAGTAGCTCTGCCCATAATGCCAGCAGGAGACCCCACCAGCCCCTGAGTTAGTTCACCCTCTCCCCTGGGTGGGCAGGGTCCCAGTGCAGGTAAACGTGGCTCTCTCTATGCAGACATGGTAACATCAGCACCAGTCCTTGGTGGCACAGGGTGAGCTGGCCCTTTAAGGGAGTCCTGGGTTGAGCCTCACCTGTGACTAGGTGCCCCTGGACTCAGAGGCAAAGGTGATGGAAGCAGGTGACCAGGAGCCAGGCCTGGTGGGGCTACAAGGGCAGCCAGTCTGGGCAGGGAGAGATTTGATGGGGTAGGAGGTTTGTGTGAGTAGCTCTATGCAGAAGGGCTCCGCTGAGCTCTCAGACAGAGGGCCTGGGAGTGAAACGCCTACAGGAGCCAGCTGGGCAGTCTGGGGTGGGAAAGCTGTAGGGTTCTTGTTCTGAACTGTATGTTAATAAGCCAGAGCCCCAGAAGGGGAGAAAACACCCCAGTGTGCAGTTTGATTGGGGTGGGGGTGGGGGGTAGAGTCAGGCTACACTGGGATTGTAACTAGTGACACACGTCTTTCTCCAGCTGGAGTTGGATGAGCCTGTATTTGATGTTACCTTCTCCTCCCGGTTCTGGGTCACGAGCATGCGAGAGCTCTTCCCCGAGCAGTCGTCACGGCTCCCAGTCCAGTCTTTACGCTCCTTAGACAGCCAGTAGCACTTGTCCCCGTGCAGCAGCCAGTCCCTGGAGCAGAGTTTGCACCCGGATCCCTCTGGAGGGAGAGATGAGAACTGAGGTGTCATTAATTCTGAACCTTCAAACTACAGCTGGATGAAAACTCTTGTTCAAAGTTGTTTTTTAATGGAAAATGCCATTTGGACCCAAATGAAAGTTTTTATTCTGATTGCCATTTTTCACTTTTTGATGGGGGAGTGGACTTAAAATGGAAATACTGGTTTTGAGGGTGGGAGGGAGGATTTCATTCATTTTTGGAGGGGAAATAAACATTTACTCTTAACAGTTCCCTCCATTTGAAAAGTGGGGGAGGACTTTCACTTTTCTGCTTCCTTCAAAGGACATCAAAGTGTCATTTCTTTTCACGTTTTTCATGAACTAGGCTTACACTGTATCCGCTCTAGTTCTAGACATTGCTGAAGTGTCCCCTACAGTTGTGTAAAAAGCAGGGCTGTCAATTAATCGCCGTTAACTCACGTGATTAACTCAAAAAATCAACTGTGATTAAAAAAATTAATCGTGATTAATCTCACTGTTAAACAATAGAATACCAATTGAAATTGATTAAATATTTTTGGATGTTTTTCTACATTTGCAAATATATTGATTGCTATTACAACACCGAACACAAAGGGCACAGTGCTCACTTTACATGATTATTTTTGATTCCAAATATTTGCACTGTAAAAATGATAAAAGAAATAGTATTTTTCAATTCACCTCATACAAGTCCTGTCGTGCAATCTCTTTATCATGAAAGTGTAACTTACAGATGTGGATTTTTTTCTTACATAACTGCACTCAAAAACGAAACAATGTAAAACTTTAGAGCCTACAAGTCCAGTCAGTCCTACTTCTTGTTCAGCCAATCGCTAAGACAACCAAGTTTTGTTTACATTGACAGGAGATACTGCTGCCCCCTTCTTATTTACAACGTCACCTGAAAGTGAGAACAGGCATTCGCATGGCACTTTTGTAGCCGGCATTGCAAGGTATTTATGTGCCAGATATGCTAAACATTCATCTCTCCCTTCATGCTTCGGCCACCATTCCAGAGGACATGCTTCCATGCTGATAATGCTCGTTAAAAAAAATAAATGCGTTAATTAAATTTGTGATTGAACTCCTTGGGGGAGAATTGTAGGTCTCCTGTTCTGTTTTACCCACATTCTGCCCTATAGTTCATGCTATAGCAGTCTCGGCTGATGACCCAACACATGTTCATTTAAAGAACACTTTCACAGCAGATTTGACAAAATGCAAAGAAGGTACCAGTGTGAGATTTCTAAAGATAGATTCAGCACTCAACCCAAGGTTTAAGAATCTGAAGTCCCTTCCAAAATCTGATCGGGACGGGGTGTGGAGCATGCTGTCAGATGTCTTCAAAGAGCAACACTCTGATACGGAAACTACAGAACTCAAACCACCAAAAAAGAAAATCAGCCCTCTGCTGGTGACATCTGACTCAGATGATGAAAATGAACATGCCTCGGTCTGCTCTGCCATGGATCGTTATTGAGCAGAACCCCTCATCAGCATGGACGCATGGCCTCCGGAATGGTGGTTTAAGCATGGAGGGACATATGAATCTTTAACGCATCTGGCACATAAATATCTTGTGATGCCGGCTACAACAGTGCCATGCGAACGTCTGTTCCCACTTTCAGGTCATATTGTAAATAAGAAGTGGGCAACATTATCTCCTGCAAATTGTAAGCAAACTTGTTTGTCTGAGCGATTGGCTGAAGTAGGACTGAGTGGACTTGTAGGCTTGAAAGTTTTACATTGTTTTATTTTTGAATGCAGTTATTTTTTGCACATAATGCTACATTTGTAAGTTCAACTTTCATGATAAAGAGATTGCACTCCAGTACTTGTATTAGGTGAATTGAAATATTCTCTTTCTTTTGTTTTTTACAGTGCAAATATTGGTAACCAAAAATATAAAGTGAGCACCGTACACTTTGTATTCCGTTGGAATTGAAATCAATATATTTGAAAATGTAGAAACCATCCAAAAATATTTAAAGAAATGATATTCTCTTATGGTTTAACAGTGCGATTAAGCGCGATTATTTTTTTTAATCGCTTGCCAGCCCTAGTAAAAAGCCTTCAGGCTCAATGTAGTAGTGAGGGCTTTTCTCAGGGTCAGCACTCAAACAGCCGGGCACGCTGTAGGTCAGGAAAGCAAGGTGCTGGGAGGCCAGAGAGGAGAGAATTCACTCCAAGTCTTTACACGGAGTTGCTCTCTTACGAATGATCTGCTCTAACTCAGTCACAAGTTCTGGGCTCGATGTAGGAATTACTGGCTGGGAGATTGGGGGTTGGACTAGATGACCTTCTGGGGTCCCTTCCAACCCTGATATTCTATGATTCTATGATTCTATGAAATCTCTGGCTTGGTGCATTCAAATGTAATTCCTTGAGGTTTGACCGTGTGAGCTTATAAAAGCTGAACAGAGTCAGACCCAGGCTGTTTCCCAATGGGAAACCTCAAGGGAAACTCAGTGTTGTAACAAAGAAGACGGATGACACCCCTGACTAAGGCAGTACTGAACCCAGAGACTCAACCTGGCAGCTGCGGGCGCTGTACCTCTGCTGGTGTCAGGATTCAGCTGGGAGTTAAAAGCAAGGTCCCATTATGGTCATTACAAATCCTATGGCTCTTCTTTAATGGGGGAGATCTGAGTCGATTCAAATGACAGTTCGGGGGACTACAATTTGCCTCCCTCAAATGCCCTGTGAAATTCCAATAGGTGAGTGGATTCTGCTTCAACCATTCCCCTAAGACATCGTCTGCCCGTGTTGTGTGCTGCTGAACAGTTGTGGAGTTTCACTCCAGAGGTGGCTGCATGTCAGTAGTGGGGGGAAAGGATTCCCATGAGTACGACCTGGTTGGTAAAGCACTTTGGGATCCAACCTCTAGAGCAGTTGTATTCTTTATTACACTATTGTTATGATTGTCTGTGCTCCAGCAATGGGAATTCCTCTTCCCACTAGAGGTCACTGCTGCTCCTCTGCACAAACGGCTGAGAATTACTTATTGTGCTTCGCCTGCACGCTCCCTGGGGAAAGGATTGTCTTTCTGTGATGTGTTTTTGATGGCATCTGGCACAATGGGGCCTCCATCCCTGAGGCAGGACTGCAGTGGAAAGAAATAGGGTGGAGCTGAGAGGTTCCTGTCCTGGATCGGGTTAGGGGTTGGTCTAGGGATGCTGCGCACAGATAGTAAGACAATCTCTGCCACAAAGAGCTCCCAGCCTGAACATCTGATGTGAAACGGGTGGAGAGAAAGAGGAGGACGGCAACAAGGCAAGAGAGAGACCAGCTGGGTAATTCCTGTTCCTGGACTAACTTCCACTGGTGGAAGATACAAACTCGGAGCTCCACAGAGCTCGTCTTCAGGGCTGGGGGAGGCCATCAGAGGAAACCCGAAGAAGAGCTCTGTGGAGCTCCAGAGTTTGTACCTTTCACCGCCAGAAGTTGGTCCAAGAAAAGCTGTCAGCTCCCCGCCTTGTCTCTCTCACATTCCGGGCCCAGCCCGGCCACAACGCCGCTGCCCCCGAGAAGGGAGAGGAACCCGGCCATCGGGGCACAGACAAAGGCAGCCACAGCCTGGGTCTTGCACCCACCGCCTGGGAGAGACGAAGTGAAAGAAGACAGGGGCGCTGGGGGTGACAGCGCATCACAACGGCACCCAGAGCGTTCAAGCAGATTTAAAGGTGTCTCTCCCCCCGCCCCCCCCCCTCAACTTAAACATCACCCTGGCGGCGGACCATTGTTCTCCTGCTGGAGTTACGAGCAGAGCGAGCCCGCCCGCCCCAGCCAGGCCAATGCAGGGTCAGACACCGTCTGCCCTTCCCCCGGAGAGCTCCCCGGCCACGCGGCCTGTTCGCAGCTCCTGCTCGCAGCCCCCGAGGGGCGAGCGCAGCTGTCGGGTTGCTCAGGGGTGAGCTTCTCTCGCCAAGGCTCCTGCAAAGACCCCGGCTCCCCTGTCCCCCAGGAGCCTGCCCCCCGCCAGCTGCCGTAACACCCCCGCCCCCGGCCAGGAGCATGGGACCCCAGAGGTTGGAGGGAGCGGGGCAGGAGGCCAAGCGATGCGCGCCGCACTCTGGGCCAGGCTCCTCGGGAAGGGAGAAGTGGCGTCTGCACACGGGGTCGGTTTGTCCCCCGAAGGGAGGATTTGCCGGAGAACAGGAGCCCTTTCTGACAGGCAGGACGTCTCGCCGACTTGGGAGCAATTCTGGGTGTTTTACTGGGTTTTCTGGCACGTCGAAAAGCTCCTGTTCATTTCCTGGAACCCCCCCCCCCAGTCTCCCCTTAACCCAACACCTCACTTTGGGGGAAACGAAAATCTTCAAGCTCAGTTTGTGGCCGAAGAATGGACACACAATTCAACAGCGGCTGCAGTACAAATCGTACGTCATTCACAGACACTGCGGGGCCCTGCAGCCTGCCTGTGGGGGCTGTAACAATAATCACAGGGCTGCGATGACACCGGGATCTTCAGAATAACCCCCCGTCTCCACCCCAACCCCAGTCCCCCATTGCAGAGCCGGGGTGGGAGTCAGGTTCCCAGGGCACTGCTCTGGAGGAAGATCACAGCTTACCTCCTCCAGGGACTCCATGGCTGCAGCATCCTTTGCAAGGCAGGTCCCTGCTCCATCTCCCCCTCTCTGCGCATTAGCTGAGCGGGGAGCCCCAACTCCCCCCTTCACACACATCATGTCTTCCCCCATGGCTCGGGCAAGGGAAAGCGCCCGAAAAAGCCAGCTGCGAGGAGAATGAAACTACACAGCGCGGGGGAGATCCTACGCCTTATTAGCATATTGCTTCTGATTGGACAAGGGGCGGGCGCCCCGCAGGGGGAGGAGGGTCCACTTGCTCTGGCCCAGGGCCCCAGGAAACCCTCCTCCGCCTCTGCTCATCTCGCTAATGGCCTAGTTTTACAAGGGGCTGCCTAAAAGCACCGGTGACATCAGTGCAAACCAACATTCCGGACAGTGACGTCTTCACCTTGCTCTATGGAGTGTACACCGACATGTACATTTCCAGCTGATTTATTTTATAATTATATGGTAACGACGAGAGAGTCAGCAATTTTTCCGTAATAGTGGCTGTGTGACACTTTTGTAAGCGAATGTTTTTTAAGTGAGGTGTAACTTGGGGTCTGTAAATCAGAGTCCTGAAAGGGGTACAGTAGTATGGAAAAGTTGAGAGCCACTGCAATCCTTGGGCGAGCAGGGGCAGAGACTGGTGGGACGGGGGAGAAGGGGCAAAGAAGGGCCTCTCTGCCCCGGGCACAGACTGGGGGAGGGTTGGAACTGTGACAGAGTGGGAATTTTCTGTACTATTTTGTATGAATACTATGTGCCTCAGTTTCCCCTATGTGCTGCATGGTTAAGTAGGTGGTGGGAAAAGGTTGTTTATCCTTTGTAGAGACCCAGAGATACAGACGTGGCCGACGCCTAGATGCCTGGGCCCTGGGGCCCCATGCCCATGGAGACCCCCAGAAGACAATGGCCACTCCAATTGCCCAGACATTTGGCACCCAGAAACTAACGACCATGGATGGCCCACCCTCTGCAGGAAACCAGTGGGATGGGACCAGCTGGAGAACAAAGGGCTGAGGAGGAAGGCCAGGGGACAAGGTTTGCCCAGGAACAAAAACAAAGGGCTGAAGAGGAGCCACGCTGGGGGTTGTTCAGTGTGGGGTCGCTGGAATCGGGGACGCTCTCCTGAACTGGGACAACAAAGGGGTCAAAGGGCTCTCAGTTGACGCGGATGGACCATGCCGGAACTCTCTGTTCTAACCAAGGACTCTCTATGCTGGGTTCCAGACAGCTAATAAACCCTCCTGCTTTTACAACAGTGGCTGAGAGCCACATCAGTTTAAGGAAGTTGGGGGTACATTGCTCCCTTTGGGGGTACAAGTCTCCCTGATGCAAGGTGACTGTTGCCACTTACTAAAACTCAGTGGGGGTGTTTGGGTTAGCTAGCTGCCAGTACCAAAAGGAAGGGGAAGGGTCAATGGGAAATCAGGACCCTGAGACTGCCGGTCCCCAGGAAAAATGGGGAGAGGCCAATGCGCCAGGTCAGCCTGATTGACAGGGCGGGCAGGTTAATCAGGGAGTCAGGAGGCCAGGGGGGTCCCATCGTCTGTGTGAGCCAGAATTGCCTGGGTCAGAGAGAGAGGGGCCGAGCTAAGGAGAAAGCAGGGGTCCAAGCTGAGCTGGGGAACAGGGTCATGCCAGCCAGGGGGGCCAGAAAAGCAGCCCAGGGAGCACGTCAGTGCTGGGAACAGAGCCAAGAAGCAGCCAGCCACAAACCCAAGGGAACAAAGTTTCCCTGGAAAATTGTGGAATGTAACTATCACTTGCCATTCATTCTCAACTCTGCCACACGCTTCTCTCCGGAATGGGGCCTCGGAGAGACAGCCCCATAGGGGGCAGGGAGAGACCCAGGGGTGCAGGGAAAATGGGGGTAGGATGGAGGGAGCTGGAGAAAAGTAGAGATACATGGGGGGGATGTTATGTGTTGGGACAGGGACTGACCAACTCTCAGTACATGCTGGGGGGGGGGTGCTGGGGTGCCATTTCAGGTGGGGGGGCAACTTTAACAGGTACTACTTAGGCATCTGAAAAATCTAGGGTTTTTTTTGCAGATAACTTGGAAATTAGCTGACAGGAGCACTGTATCTAATTCCTATGTAACTGTAACCCTTCTGCACGTCAGAGTTAGCAGCAACAAGGGCCAGGTTGAGTATCTAGGGGTTTCAATAACGCAATACAAAACCAGCTCGAGCCCCCACCCAGAGACCTGGGACAATTACAAACCACCCCCGGGTGCCTCCAAGAGGCAATACTTCCCCTCTCGCAAGCACAGAGTCTGAGTGTAGCAAAAGCCTTTTAATAAAGGAGGGAAACAATGCGGCATTATGCTGGGGAAACACCACCCACGGGATTCATAACACAACCCATGAGCAAAAGACCCACCCCCAAGTAAATCTGGCAGGGTCCTTTTCCCCTCAGGGTCTTGAGCCGGTGAGAAACGTGCAACCCACGCCGGGCTCGCTGGGGGAGCTCCGGGACACTGGGGGGCAGGGGCTGGAACCCCCCCTCCAGAGCCCCCCCCCCCGCCGGAACCCCAACTCATGGGCTGGGCATCGCCGTTTGGCGACCGCTCCCCCTAAGGGGTCCCCTCCCCCTCTTCGAGCTGGGGGGGCCTCTGTCCCCCCTCTCCCCTCCCCTTCCCCCTCTCCGGGCTGGGGGGCGGGGGGGCCCTCTGTCCCTCGCCTCTAATTCCCAGGTTTCTGATGCTTGAGTTTTGCTGATGCCCACGTTCTAAAAGGGAAGGAGCTGTCCCTGCCTGGCAAGCCGGACCTCTGCCTGCATGAAGTCTCTGCTGTTTAACTGATTTCAGATTCCTGCCCCTGGTTGGAGCTGAATTCACACTGCTGCGGGGTGGCGGGGGGGGACAGTCTCTCAGAGCCCCACAAGTCTTGTCCATCCCAGCGGCCTTTCAACCCTCTGGCTCTCTTTCTGGGCATGCTCAGTGTAGTCCAGGGGTCCTCAAACTGGGGGTCGTGAGGTTATTATGTGGGGGTCATGAGCTGTCAGCCTCCACCCCCAAACCCTGCTTCATCCCCAGCCATTATAACAGTGTTAAATATATTAAAGTGGTTTAATAATTTATAACGGGGGGTTGCACTCAGAGGCTTGATGTGTGGAAGGGGTCACCAGGACAAAAGTTTGAGAACCACTGAAATGGTTCAATTATTTTTTTTTTTTTTTTCAGAAAAATTGGGTGTTTGATTCAAGGCAACCTTTTGTGGAAAGTGTCGTCTTTAATAAAAAACATTCACTGTCTTCTTGGAAAATTCAAAAACCAAAAATTGTTCTGTTTTCAATCATTCTGGACTAATTTTTTCTGATTCTGGTAGAAGATTTTGGCGGGGTTGGCCATTTTTGTCAGAAGTTTTTCTTGTTCTAGCCCTCCTGGATGGGGAGAAAAGCTTGAAAAGGTGACCCCTAAAGGCTCCACCACCAGGAGATCAAGAACAGAACCCGCAGTTGTTTTCAAAATCTCATCTTGTTTAAGCCAATCTGATGGTTTTGGGGGGCTCTGACTTGTGATTTTTGGTCACTGGGGGTTGGCCACATGGGCTAGAACCAGCTTGGCCAGGATCCAGATGTTAACCCCGGTGTAGAGGGCCCTGGCAGTGGCCCAAACCCAGCAGCTGTGGGGGACAGGAGAGAGCTTTGATGTGTTCCCTGAGGTTCAAATTAGCAAGAGAAGCGGCCGGGGAGACGCATTCTAAACTGGGGGATCAGTGACATTCAGGGTGAGGCAACATTGAAAATACTCAGCAGTGTTACAGTTACTTTGCTCTGACACTCTCAGGCCTGATGGAGCAGAGCCCCCGGCCCTTCCCTGAACACACCCACAGATACCCCTGCAATGGGGGTCCAGAGCTAGGAGCGGGGGAGGGGGACCCCTGGGCACCAACTCCTCACCGCACTCTCCTCTCCCTGTTCTCTCTCTCTCTTTCCAGATCCAGCCAGCCGGAGCGGGGTGGAAGCTCCTCCCGCCCCACAGGGACCCCTTGCTGCAGCTGTCGTGAGTAAGTGTTGGGGAGCGAACCCCAGTCCCAGGCCGGGATCTCGATGTCTGGGGTGGGGGGATTTGCTGGGGGGGTATCTCTGTTCTGCGCTCTCACAGCCCCGCTTTCCTCTCTCTGTTAAATCTCCTGGGGTGGGATCCACCTTCCACCCCTCCGCTGACCTGCCTGTGCCCCTCTGCTCTCTCTGCCAGGCCCCTGCCTTCGCTTGGAGCTCTCGCCGGGGAGGGGCTGCTGCTGCTGACTCTGCTCTGAGCTCTGCCTGAGGATGGGGGAGATGCACTCGGCCCCTGGAGGGGTCAGGAACTGAAGGTAGAGAGCATCTTGCAGGGGTTCCTGTTTCAAACCGATCGCTGCACCCAGGGCCTGCTGCACTGGGAGAGCCATCGAGGGCCTGATTCTGGGAGCTGCCTCCTCTGAGAATCGGCCCAGAGACACCTGGGAACTAGTTCATGGTTTGAGATTGTCTAGCTCGGCATTTGTCCAACTGGGAGTCCTGACCCAAAAGGGGGTTGCAAGGCTATGGCGGGGGGAGGGGGGGGTCAAGAGATCACAAAAATATTCTCAGGGGAGGGGGGCAGGAGGGGAAGAGGGCTACAACAGCTGCCCCTCTCCAGCTGCCCAGCTCTGAGGGCAGTGCCCCGCCCGTAGCAGCCCAGAAGTAAGGGTGGCAATACCATGCGTATGTTTCTATGAGTCCGTACAGTAACTTGCTATGACTGTTTGGGGGTCGGGGGTTGTCATAGCCTGAAATACTTTCAAAGTGGGGCCAGCAAAAACAAAAGTTTGAGAAGCCCGGGTCTAGCTTATTCTGATACCTGTTGCTCCCAGCCTTCCCCCAGCTGGTTTTATACAGCTGGTGAGGCTCTTCCTCCCCATCTAGTATCCGATGATAGTAAAGCAAGAGGGGAAAAAGTGATCCAGGCAACTACAGACCCATTCATCTAAGCAAAAAGAAAAGGAGGACTTGTGGCACCTTAGAGACTAACCAATTTAGTTGAGCATAAGCTTTCGTGAGCTACAGCTCACTTCATCGGATGCATTCAGTGGAAAATACAGTGAGGAGATTTATATACACACAGAACGTGAAAAAATGGGTGTTATCATACACACTCACTTCAGATGAGCTATTACCAGCAGGGGAGTGGGGGGGGGGGGAAGAAAACCTTTTGTAGTGATAATCAAGGTGGGCCATTTCACTCTCACAAATCTTGGGAGACAGGCCAGTCCTTGACTACAGACAGCCCCCCAACCTGAAGCAAATACTCACCAGCAACCACACACCACACAACAGAACCACTAACCCAGGAACCTATCCTTGCAACAAAGCCCGTTGCCAACTGTGTCCACATATCTATTCAGCGAACACCATCATAGGGCCTAATCACATCAGCCACACTATCAGAGGCTCGTTCACCTGCACATCTACCAATGTGATCTATGCCATCATGTGCCAGCAATGCCCCCTGCCATGTACATTGGCCAAACTGGACAGTCTCTACGTAAAAGAATAAATGGACACAAATCAGATGACAAGAATTATAATGTTCATAAACCAGTCGGAGAACACTTCAATCTCTCTGGTCACTCGATCTCTGACCTAAAAGTTGCTATATTACAACAAAAAGACTTCAAAAACAGACTCCAAGGAGAGACTGCTGAATTGGAGTTAATTTGCAAACTGGATACAATTAATTTAGGCTTGAATAAAGACTGGGAATGGATGAGTCATTACACAAAGTAAAACTATTTCCCCATGTTTATTCCCCCACCCCCACCCCCCACTGCTCCTCAGACATTCTTGTTAACTGCTGGAAATGGCCCACCTTGATTATCACTACAAAAGGTTTTCTTCCCCCCCCCCACTGCTGGTAATAGCTCATCTGAAGTGAGTGTGTATGATAACACCCATTTTTTCACGTTCTGTGTGTATATAAATCTCCTCACTGTATTTTCCACTGAATGCATCCGATGAAGTGAAGTGAAGTGAAGTGCATCCAACTATACTCTTAGCCCAGCAGAAGAATCTGTCCTATCTCGGGGCCTCTCCTTCTGCCCCTGCACTTATTCCCTTCACCTGGGGATAGGTTCAGTTGAGCTACTACCCCTTTCATGGCCATCTCCCCCTGGGACAGCCTGAAACTGGAAACCTGTGCTCAAACAGGAACTGTTTGCTAGGAAAGGTGCTGAAGACACAATGGAAGAGGAAATCCTTTGGACTGGATTGAAATTATTCCAAAGGAAAGTGAATGAGAGAAAATGTCCAGCGTTACCCTCCTAGCGAAAGAAAAGAATTAAGGTCAGAAAGGACCATTCTGTCCATCTTCTGTGTAACACAGGCCCTAGAACGTCACCGAGCGCTTCCTCCAGAAAACCTACGACATGGGACTGAGCCAGAGCACGTCTTCTGGAAAGACATCTCCATGCATTAGAGCCAGCTGGTCAGAAACAATCTTTCTTCTGCAGTGACGTGAAGTTAAAAGGACATGGAGACGAAGAAAACCTCGACTCGGGTTGTTGCTGGAGCTGAAGCAGAGAGGCCAGGACAAACACGGCTAGGGCCCAGGACTGACTATCAGCAGATCTGCCGTTTTCTATTTCTGTCTTTTTGACCATGAGCGAATCTCTTTGCTTCTCTGTGCCTCAGTTTCCACGACTATAAAATAAAGCTAATCAAGGTTCTGTTTTTTTCTCTCCTCTTTTTCAAGGCGGGACACTTAGATACATTTGGGGCCTGTCTACGTTACCGGTCTAGAATGTATTTGTAAGCTGATGACCCCCACATGTTGTTCAGAAGCTATGGATGACACAAGCTCCTAAGGTTGTTCTGTGCTTAGTCCCTATGGCACAGCTGGGCTGGGCGGCCTTTTCTCGCTGTGCTGTGTGGAGCAGGTTCTAGGCACTAGGGATATGAAGAGGCTGTCGGGGACTAATTCTTGAAAATAAATATCAATGAACTGCAACCCAAATAAAAAATCACTGCTGCTAACATTGGTGGGTGATAAAATAGTAGTAGAGTGGTAACTAATGACGAGGACAGGGCAGTGACACAGAGAAATCGGATCCCTTGAGAAGCTGGACCCATTCAAAGAAAACAAGTTTGAAAATAACCAAAGGAAGGGTCCTATAGCTAGCGACAAAGCATTCAGGCCACACCTACAGAGTGGGGAAGTGTATCCAGGAAAGCACTGACTGTGAAGAGGATTTCGGGGCCATGCTGGGCAAGCCATTCAACATGAGCACCCAGGGTGATGCTGTGGTGAACGGGGCTAAAGCCATCATTAGATGTTTGAAAAGAGCAGTGAGGCGCAGAGGGAGGTGACACACCATGAGGAAGACTGATCATGGAATACTGCATCCAGTTTTGGCATCCACTTTTGAAAAAAGATTTTGAAATATTGGAGATGGGGCAGCAAAAAGCAACGAAACGTTTTGAGGGCTGGAGAAAAATGCCTGCTCGTGGGCTATTGAAAGAGCTCAGCCTGTTTAGATGATAAAAAAGATCGGGAGGTGATGTCATTGAAGTGTTGAAGTGACTTCATGGAGAGAAAATATCGGGTATTAAAGGGCTCATTAATCTAGCAGAGAAAAGCATAACAAGACCCCAGTGGCTGGAAACTCAAAAGAGACCAATTCATATTCGAAAGAGGGCACACATATTCAACCATGAGGATGAATCACCAAAGGAACAAACTAGAAAGGGAAGTGGTGGGAATTCCACACCTCTTGATGTCTTCTAATGAAGACTAGATGCCTTTCTGGAATGTGTGTAGTCAAAAACTAGCTCCTATGCTCTACAGAAAGCATGTGATATGCAGGGGGTCAGATGACATGCTCTAATTGTCTCTTCTGTCCATAAAGTCTGCTAATTGATGAAAAACTGAGCGTAGCATGGGGAGAAGCCTCTGATGTTTTACTGTGTTCGGCTTGAGCCCACAATGAACGCTCATTGAGAGGGGTGATCCAGGGGAAGCGGCTGAAACATCCAATGTGGCTGGACGGGGCAGGACATAAGCACTGCAGGGGAGGGGTGGGTGTGGCAGTGACATCACAAGGGCCTTTGGCAGGACCTCAGCCTATTGGACAAAGGTGGTGGGGAGGCGGTGACCTCACAGAGAGATCTTGACATCAGCCAGGCAGGACAGGGGTGCAGGACAGGGGCAAGCTCGGAGATCCCTGTGGCTTTGCTTCAGCACGTCTCCTTCTCGAGGTCTCTCCTGGAGGACTGAGAGAGCATTCACTTTCACATTCGTGAGCGCAAGGAGGACCCTCTTCGGAGTTTTCTCCTTTTCTTGTAGTGGTTTTGCTTGAAAACAGACGTCCCTGTATAGAAGGTAAGAGCCTCGGAGAGGTTTGGAACCTGTTCAGTCTGATCCATCAGGTGCCGGCTGATTTTTAGGAATGCAAAACACTAGATTGTGGGGGCAGCATTTTATTTCCGACCTAGGACTTTGTCCCTTAGAATTACTGGGGACATTGGGGTTTCTCCTTTTTGTTTTCCCTTTTCCTGTCTCTCCCTCCTTTCTCGTCTTCTCTTGCATCTTTGTCCTTTTCCCCTGCTTTCCTTTCACCACCAGGACCTGTCTGTGGGTGTGGAGTTGGGGACGGAGCGGGGGCAGGAGGGGTTGCACTCCAACTCTCATTGCGGGAGGCCCTCCCAAAGACATGTGGCTGGAATGGTGCTCTAAGAGTGACTCCCTCCGGTGGTGACCCGGGACATCTGGTGAGAACTCTCAGCTTTCTGCTTCTCAGAATCTCAATGCTGATTGGGGGAGCTTGGGGCTATTGTGAGGAAGGAGGCTCAGGTCCTTGTTACCCTCTTTTAAGACCAAGGAAATAGGCCGTAACCAAATATGTATTTGATTGCTCTTGCCGCTTTTCTCCATTCATTGTCTTTGAGTAATTCACGATTCTCTCTCTAATGGGCTAGTTCTTCTCAAATACTTACTAAATAATTAGGTTTTAATCAAGCCAAATGCAACCCCATACCTCCAGTAACAAAGGAGTCAGGCGGCACCCTAGAGAATTGGGGACAATCCGCTGGAAAGCAGTGACCCTGAAAAGGATTTTGGGGCCATAGTGGACGAGCTGCTCAACATGAGCTGTCAATGTGAAACTGTGTTAAAAAAGGTTAAAGCCATTCTTGGCTGGATAGAGTAGTGAGGATGGAAATGGAAGTGAAAGAGCATTGGTGAGACTGATGTTGGAATGTTGAATCCAGTTCTTGTGTGCACATTTTGAATATTACGTTAAAACAATTGGAGAGGGTGCAGAAAAGATTCATAACTGAGTGATGGGGATGATGCCCTATAATGAGACATTGAAAAACCTCAATCTGTTTAGTATCTACAAGAGAAGAATGAGAAGTGAGTTGCTTGACTTCATGGAGAGAAAATGTTGAGTATAAAAGGGCTCTTTTATGTCGCAGAGAAAGGCATGACAAGACCCCATGGATGGAAGCAGAAATCAGAAAAAGTATAATGACAATAAGACCCAGATTTGTAAGAGGGTGGTTCGTCATTGGCACAAAGAACCAAGAGAAACGATGGCTTCTCCATCTCTTGATCTCTTCGAATAAAGACTAGATGCCTTTCTGGAAAATGTTTGAGTAAAAGAAAAGCCCAGCTCTTCTGACATACAGGAGGCCTCAGGATACGCAGGGGATGAGATTAAATGCTCGAACGGTTCCTTCTGACCATAAAGTCGACTAACTTGTGAAACCTAATTGTGGCCTGGGGAAGAACCTCTGTGTTCTACTGTGTAGTCGGTGTCACCCCACAAGGAAGTGTCATTGAGTGGGGTGATCCAGGGGAAGCAGCTGAAACATCCAATGTAGCTGGACAGGGGCAGGACATCAGCACTGCAGGGGAGGGGTGGGTGTGGCAGTGACATCACAAGGGCCTTTGGCAGGACCTCAGCCTATTGGACAAAGGTGGTGGGGAGGCGATGACCTCACAGAGAGATCTTGACATCAGCCAGGCAGGACAGGGGTGCAGGACAGGGGCAACCTGGGAGATCCCTGTGGCTTTGCTTCAGCACGTCTCCTTCTCGAGGTCTCTCCTGGAGGACTGAGAGAGCATTCACTTTCACATTCGTGAGCGCAAGGAGGACCCTCTTTGGAGTTTTCTCCTTTTCTTTCAGTGGTTTTGCTCGAAAACAGACGTCCCTGTAGAGAAGGTAAGAGCCTCGGAGAGGTTTGGAACCTGTTCAGTCTGATCCATCAGGTGCTGGCTGATTTTTAGGAAAGAAAAACATTAGATTGTGGAGGCAGCATTTTATTTCCGACCTAGGACTTTGTCCCTTAGAATTACTGGGGACACTGGGGTTTCTCCTTTTTGTTTTCCCTTTTCCTCTGTCCCTCCTACCTTTCTCTTCTTGCTTCCTTTGTCCTTTTCCTCTGCTCTCCTCCCACCACCAGGAGCTCTGTGGGTGGAGCGGGGGCCGGGGGGCGGGGGGTTGTGGGAGGCCCTCACAGAGAGGTGAGACTGGACTAGTGCTCCGAGAGTGATCCCCTTGGTGGTGACCAGGGCCATTCTTTGGGCTATTTGATGAGAACCCTTAGCCTCCCACCCCTCAAAGTCCCAACCTTGATTGGCTGAGGAGGGGGCTATTGACAGGGAGGAAACTCTGGTCTTTGTTGTTCTCTTTTATGACCAAGCAAATAAGTCACAACCAGTTAGATGTTTGACCAATGTTGACGCTGCTCTCCATTCATTGTCTCGGAGCAGTTCATGATCCTCTCGAACATTCCAATTCTTCGGAAATAATTGCTGAATAATTACTAGGAACAATTGTTGGTCTGTAGCTCATTTGAGAGCAACTCTGCTACTGACTGGCTGCATCAGCTAAGACAAGTCACTGCTCCTTTCTCAGCCTTCGTTTCTCCTTCTGTCAAGTACGAATAACAATCCTCTCCCACCTACCTCGCCATGGGTGGATGCTGGGGATCCACTGAAGAGTGTCACTCGGAGCAGTGCAGACTAGAGGGTGTCCTATCACGCTGAGCCATAGCAGATTATGACCTAATATTCGATTTCATTTGTATTTTATTGTTTTGAAATTGTGAAAAGCAGCAACTACTTAGCTCAGACTGAAGCATCTCATCTAATTTTCTAGAGCATAGTGTCTCCCCTTTGTGTACGATGAGACAGTTTAATGCGCTGTGTCGGACAGGAGATGCTCTTGTTTTGCAAACAAATATTTTTGCAAAGAATTTTCATCCTACCTGTTACGATTTCAAGAAACAAAGTGGTTTCGTCTGAATGGATTTTCTGACAGAAAACGGTTTCCATGCAAATGTTCACACCTTATTTCCTGGGCTTTATCCCTGCCTTCGGGGGGGGGGTTGTTGTCTGTTAGAACAGGAGTCAGGACTGTTGTCTTCTCTTTCTGGCTCCGTCACCGCTTTGCTGTGTGACACCTTGGGTAGGTCCAATGGGAACAGGGTCAATTCTCTAACTCCAGGCAGCAGTGAGCCTGGGTGAGATAAGGGATGTTAAGGCCATCTGCGAAGGAGAAAGGGATGTTTCCAGGTGCTGAATGTCAAGAACTCTAAACTTTGCTAAAATGGCTAGTCTCGAGAAACAAGAACTAGTTGGGGCCAAACTTTAACCATTGTCTTTTTTAAAGGCCATTCAGGGATGTGAGTCCCAGAGAGCCATAGAGAGGGGGAGCAACTTGCCCAAAGTCCCACAGATCAAGAAGCAGCAATGGAAGCAGGAGTGACCCTCCCTCTCAAAGGCAGGGGGACCAGACATTAGGGCCTGGTTGCAATTGCCAGCTGTGGGAGGGAGTGTGCGGCAGTGGTTAGTGAAGGGGTCCATCCATGGCTCTGACACTCAGTGTGACCCTGAGCTGGTAGCTGAGGCCCGTTTGCTATCAGTAGGGTTGGGGTCCCATCGCTACAGCCCAGCGGGGTTGGGAGGCTCCAGGAAGGTGTGTAAAGTGCTGGGATGTCAGGATCCTGGAGGCGCTGTCACCTCCGCCCTAGGGCAGTGTTCTGCACCCCCCTGCTGCTGGCTGAGTTTCTCCATCCCTTGGCAATAAGACAGACTCTTGTTTTCACAGCCAGTCGATCGCCCTCGTGTCATCACCCTGCCTGCTGGCTGGGCAGGGTAACTCCTGAGGTCACCACCCTCTCCAGCCTGCCTTGGGCTTGGAGAGTGAGGAGGAGGGCGAGGGACATCTGCTGACCCTGAACATCCGCCATCCATCATCCCATCACTGAGAGCAAGTGAGTGGCATTCGGGTTCCTCCGTGTCTTCCCCTGTCTGTCTGGGGAGAGGAGAAACAGGGGGAGAGACTATCTCCAAAGGGGGATTTCAGTTGCAAACAGCCCCCAAGAGCCCCTCACTCTTAGACCGGGCAGGGGCTTCTCCAGAGCCGTCTCCGGTGTGTTTGGAAAGGTTCCAGCAATGGGGCTCCCAGCCCTTCCCTTGTGGGACACTGTTCCCCAGGCTGAGAGTCTCTGAGCTGGGGCAGACCCTGTGAGCTGCTGAGTCTGGAAATCAATGGGGAAAGAGGAGGGCCCTGGTCTTCCTGTGCTTAGGGTCTTTGTGACTTTGACGTGGAGAATGGTTTTGCGGGAGAAGTCCGGGCTCCTGGGTTCTGTTCCTTCTCTAGCCTGGGCGGGAGAGTGGCCTGGGACGACAGGAGGGGGCTGCTTGTCCAGAGTAACGGATGGTCTTTGGGACTGACCCCCTTGCTGGAAAAGGATGAGACTTCCTGGCTATTGCAGCAGCAGGGATTACGAGGGGGAATGTTGGGAGCAGATCATGCAATGAACTCCTGCCCGTGTGTGTAGATGGCACTCCCTGCACTCCTGTGGGGGCAGAGGGGGCTGGTGTGGTTGGAGCAGGGAGGAGGAGGGACGGAAAAGGCCCAGGAGTGAAAGGCTGCCTTGAGCCCAGACTCACCCCTGCTCCCCGCTCGGTTCCAGGATGGCCAGGCTCCTGCGGATGTTCCGGAGGAAGGCTCTGCAGGTGGCCCCAGAGCCTGAGGGAAGCAGCTGCCACCTTCCCAAGGGGCAGAGCAAGCCCTGCGTCCCCGCTGGCGGGGAAGCAGCTCCCGTCCAGGCCAGACGGCGGAAGTGCCCGGCCTTCTGGAAAAGGAACCCAGCTCCTGGCGCAGGCACCGAGCTGGGAGAGGCCCCGACCAGGCCCCAGTGGAGCTGGCCCAGGCTGCGGTTTCGCAGACAGGACCCAGCCCAGGAGGGGCGCCGGGCAGGGTGGCTCTGGGGCTTGTTGTGTGGGCAGCAGCGGCCCCAGGAGCCCAGCCCTCCTTCCCATCAGGAGGCATCGCCCTGCCCGGTCTCTGAGGCCCTTCCAGCCCCCGCCGGCCAGGAGGGGGAAGGTCCCTGTCCCAGCACCGGCAGCTCAGCATGGGACAGCGGCAGCACCTGGGCCTCTGGCAGCAGCCAGGCTGACGGGCGCCACTGCTTTGTTCCAGGTGAGGAGCCAGGCTGGGTTGAGGGAGGGCTGAGGATGGGATGTGAACACCCTGGGCCCAGACGCTCTCCAGGGATACGGGGGGGGGGTCCCCAGCCCAGGTGTCTGGCCTGAGCCCCGCGAACCCCACGGACAGCAGCAGCCGTCACACAGCTGCCCCTTCCACACGGGGACCTGCTGCCATGTTGGTCCTTGCTGCTCCGGGCGGGGGGAACAGGCACCTCCCCTGGAGTCCTGGGCAGGGGAGGGGGGCTCTGCTCTGGGCTTCTGCAGCTGTTGGGGGCTGAAGGCATCCCTGAGAGGGAGGTGTGGGGCCCGATCTGCCCTGGGTGCCTGAGGTGGGAAGGGGGATCTTGAATCCTGCTCTGCCCACCACACCCCTGTCCTTCCCTCCCTGGTGCAGGGACCCCCCTGGATTCGGAGCAGGAGGAAGGGGTGGACATGGCCAAAGATGAAGCTGCTCTCAAGGTCATCCGAGAGCAGCTCCAGTGCAGAGATAAGGTACAAATGTTCCCCACCTGGGCTGGAAGCAAGATTGCCCTGTCCCTTCCCAGCATCCCCACCCCCTGCCGAGGGTCTTGTCCCTCCTGATCCACCACCCCTAATGGGGCCCTTTTACATCCATGATGTGGGACCCCCAAGATGGGGGTGTTTGTCCCACAAAAGCCGAGGTCATCTCCCCCCACAGGCACTGTCCCAGTTCCTGATCCTGCTTGTGTAGGAGTGGTGGGGAATTTGGACAATAGGCGGGTCCCCACAATCCCCCATTGAGGCCTGAGCCCTGGAGCTGGTGTGGGTGGGGCAGGAAGTTCCCTAGCTAACAGGTTTTCTCTCGCTATACCCCACTCCTGGTGGGTCCAGGATGAGGGGCAGCAGCTCCTGTTCCTTCAGGCCATCTACCCCGCATGTCTGGCTGCACGGGAGAGAGGGGAGGACACGCTGGAGCCGCGCTGCTGCAAGGCGGCTGTGGTGAAGAGGATCGTGGTGAGTGAGACACGCCATATGGCAGCTGGAGGGAGGAGAGAGACACGGGATTGGCAGGGGTATGGCCGGGCTAATGGGTGGGGGCTGGGTGGTGTTGGAGGGGGCAGCAGAGGACAAGGATTGCTGGGGTTCAAGACTTGGGATAAGAGAAGGGAGAAATTGTGAGATTGGTCAGTAGTGGGCAGGGGGGGAATTGTGGGGCTGAAGGGCAGCTGAGAGTGGGGGCCAAGGAATCACATGGTCCCAGCTCAGTCATCGGGATGGGGCTGAATGGGGGCAGTTTTGAGAGGGAGGAGGAGAGAAGGGGATTGGGAGTGAGCTTTGCAGGAATCCGGGAAGGGGGACAAGTCTGATGGGCAGGAAGGAATGGGAGGAGCGGGAGGTGGTGGGGGATCCTGCTGGCCATGTGGGGCACTGGCTGTGTCATCTCCTCACTGGGAGGTGTGAGTCGGGCCTGAATCTCACATGCTCCGTTGTCTCCTTCGCATCTCACAGGAGCTCATCGAGGAGCTTCCCGATGACTCGTCACCCAGCGCCATCCTCGCCCACTCCCTGGCTGCAGTGGGTAACCTCTGGTACTGAGACAGCCCCACCCCCAACCCGGCCGGCTCCCCTCACCCCAGTGCTGCTCAGGCCCAAGGCTGGGAGTCACCGTCACTGTCCCTCCCAGGTCACCTCCCAAGAGTGGCGCCTCTGGCAGACATGGTGGGGTGGGAAGGGTCACTCTCTCCTGGCAGGGCTGTTCTTTTCACTCCCATAATATGACAGGGGCCTTGGGGAGGGGCTCACTCCCCGGCTCAGATACAGGAGGGGCAGCAGGCTCCAGGGAACAGGAGCTATTCCTGTCCTGCCACTGTCTGTCTGGGACGCCTTGGCCTTGTCATTCCCTAGCTAAGTGCCTCAGTTTCCATTCTCGCCAGCCTGTGCCTCTATCCCTGTGGCTTGGTGTCCGTGTTGGCGACAGTCCCACGCCCGTACTGCACAGTCTAATACCAGCTCCTCTCTCTTGCCAGCACCATGAAACCTGCCCTGGAGCCAGCCCTAGAGACCCACCTCTTGCGAGCTGCCCTTCACTCCGTCTTCACCCTGGGCACGGAGAAGGACACCACCGACATCCAGGTACCTCCTCCTCCTCCATCCTCTTACTTTTCCAGAGTAGTCCTTGGTCCCTGCTCCCTTGATTCGCTGGAGCTCCAGATTTAGGGGTGGGGTGGCGGAGATGGAACAAGCTGCAGGGTTGGATCCTTCCCTCCAGCAGGGAAGAGATTACCCCTCCCTGGGGGATTTCTTTCTTTCTTTCTTTCTTTCTTTCTTTCTTTCTTTCTTTCTTTCTTTCTTTCTTTCTTTCTTTCTTTCATAAGCCGTGTTTTGCCCAGAAGCCCAGCTTCCATGCATGGCAACTTGGCTGTTTCATACTCTTCTGCCTACAAGGTCCTCTGCAGAGACCTGCTAAGCTCATGGATCAAAGGTCCAGGGGTCATCAATTCTTGGGAATTGTATGCAGTGGGATGTGAAGGAGAGAGGCCAGGAGATGTGTTTGGGAGTCTCCCCAGTGCTTCCCAGAGACCCCTCTTCCCATCCTGTGGCAGGTGTAGGCCCAGGTTCGCTAACTCTGACCCATGCTTTGCAGGCTCTGCACAAAGTCATCCCAGAGGTTCTGGATGCCATGCTGGGGAACCTGCTGGCAGAGTCCCCAGACACAGACAGGCTCCACTTCATCTTGGAGGTGAGCCCCATTTGACCGTAACTCTTTGGAAGACTGGTAAGGAGAGACTGGAAGATCCATTTTCTACTCTGTCCTCCTAGCTGGGTCCCCAGTGGGCTGTCCTTGGTTGGGGAGCTCAGTGCAATGCAGTGTCAGGTCCTTCCTTCTTGAGGGACAGAGGAAGGAGCTGGGACTTCAAGCCAGAGCTCTGCCTGGTTCTGCTGAGCACTAAGCACAGGGCTCCTGGCTTTCTTGGGGAGTGACAGTCTGAAAACCCACCCTTCCCCCACCCCTCCAACACACACACCCCATGAGATCTGGGAGACGGTTCTCAGAGAAGAGGCACAGGCTCCTTCCTACAGAAACAGGAGGTTCCCAGGGAATCAGCCCTTCCCTCTTATCTGCTCTGAAATTCCTGGGGGGATTGTGTTCTCAGTCACTCCCTACATCCCCGCAAGGATTTTCGTAGCAGGGAAGGGCCGAGGGTTCAGTCTCCTTTCTGGTGAACTGTTCAGGAATCAGGAGTTCTGGAAGGATGGGACCAGCCCCGACCCCAAACATTGTCCCAATCTAGAGAGACGCTGAGAAGTTGTGACCTGCAGGGTACAAGCTGCGTCCTGGGGGAAAGAATCCCCTTCTAAAGCTCTGCCATCAATGACTCAGCTATTCCCCCCTGCACAGAATGTCTCAGGCCCCTGGGGCTGGGGGCGTGGGGCTCATTTGCAAAGCAGGTGCACCTGGCCACTGAGTCTGACCTGCCTCCTTTCCCCACAGCATGTCAACTTGTGGGTCGTGTCCAGGGTGTCGCAGGAGCGAGCCAGGGCTATCAGGAGCAGCACAGCCCTGCTGAGATACACAGTCACCCTCGCTGAGTTTGACGTAAGTGAGCTCCAAGCCCAGCTTGCTGGCTCCAGGCGGAGGCGGGCTGGCTCCAGCGGGCTGCAGGATCTGCTGCTGCCGGGGCTGTGGCTTAGGAGGTTACTTCATGGGGAGGCAGAGTGAGAGCAGGGACTGAGCTAGGCTTGAGTCAAGTTCTTCTTGTCCTGGTTCAGTGTTGTCCCTGGGCCTTTAAGGGGACCATGCTCCAGCCCCTGCTTGGCATCCCAAAGCAGCTCCGGGCTCCCTTGGCAGCAGAGCAAATGAAGGGTCGATCTCAAGCTCCTCTCCCCCAGCATCTCCTGCAGAGGGGTTAAGGGGAAGGATCCCTCTGGCCCAGGGGAGCTGAGAGGAAAGTGCTGATGGAGTCCCCTCTCCTCTCCCTTCCATTAGATCTCAGCTGAGTTCCCTAGGATGGGTCACCATGTGGCCCAGCTGGCTCTATTTGTCAGCGATCCAGACAAGGACATCAGCCGGCAGGCCAGGGAGGGGACTTACCGGCTCTACCAACTGCTGCTCCAACAGAGGGGTAAGGAATCCAGCTGGGAGACGGAACCCAATAGGGGACTATGAGTGACCACAGGTGGATAATGGGACCCCAGACCATTTCTCTCAGACTGACCCCAGCTGGAGGACAAGTCTCTCTCTGCCTCTGTTCTTCTCCACTCCACTGTGCAGCCACCAATGGGATTGGAAGGACACAGAAACTGCAACCAGAATGAGAAAAGTCTCTCTCTCTCTCTCTCTCTCTCTTCCAGGCCTGACCATACATGACGCGGAAGATCTCTGGTCCTATGACTGGCACCAGGACAGAAGGCTCTTGGGCTACAAGAATACAGCCAGAGTGGGGGAGGTAAGGGCACTGTGCCAGGGCATGAGACAGCTCAGGGAGTGTGGCTGGCTGGGTTCCCTGCAGCGGATGCCTCCTGGAGACAGGAAAAGAGCCCACTCCTTATTTCCAGCTCAGAGTTCCTCATCCAGCAACCAGTGGGACAGGCTGGTGCGAAAGGTCCCACATTGGAACCTCGCTAGTTGCCGTGATTTGAGTGTCTTACATGGCTGCATTGCTACGTGGCATAAGGAGGATCCCCGGGTGGGTGAGTTAATATAGGATTATGGCTCTGGGTGTCTCTGTACTCCTTGACCTCCTGGCTGATCGCCAAGTGTCTGAGAGGAGAGCCCTGAGTCAGTCAGTCACGATTGCTTGATCAGACCCTTGTTTAATTCCCTGCACCCTGTAGAAGCAGAGAAAGGAGGTGGGCTTTGCCCAATTCCATTGCCGGTCAGGAAGCAGAACGCCCCAACCTGGGAACTGGGTAGGGGACACAGTGAGCTCCAGAGCCAGTATGGACCACATGCGCCCCCCTCATGTCTCCAGACCCGGCCAGGGAATGGCAGAGTATCTGGACCTCAGCCACTGTTCCAAAGAAGCACATTGTCACTGACCCAAGTTGCGGCTACTTGCTGCACAAGTAGAAAATCAAAGACACCCCCCCGCCCCCGTCTCACAACTGTGGTGAGAATATCCAAACCTTCGAACACACCGTAACACAGTGCCCCCAGACTGGAGTCAAAGGTGAAATGGGTGATTTCCACAACATCATAGAGGAGGCCTTGGAGTGGCTCCTGGATCGACAAGGGCATCGACAGAACGCTGCTCCACAGACGCCCCGTGAGAGAGACTGTGTGAGCATGTCTCGCCTCCCACAAGCTGAATTGATGCAGCAGAAGAAAAGTCCCCGAGGAGTGTCTGGGATGGGGACTGGGCCATGAGTCTCCATGTCCTTGTCAGGCTGCAGGTTGGATTCCCTGTGAAGAAACCAAGGAGCTGCAGAGGCCATTCCCAGTGACGAGAGAAATCACTAAGCTGCGGGGAAGAGACCTTTGGTCTGTCAGCTCCAACCCCCTTGCCCCCCACAACACACACACACTCCTCTAGCCGCTGAGGTGCAGGAGATCTCTCTGCTGGAAGCAACACAGGGTCCCCTGTGGTCTCTGTGCCTTGCACAGCAGAGTGGGCCTGCTCACACACATTAGAGATCCATTTCCAGCCCATCCTGGCCCCTGCCATAAATTGCCCTCCTGAAAGAGCCACTGGAGGCTTTGGTCCCTCAGCATCTGCGACCTTTTAATAAAGGGGCTTCCCTGAGCCCTGGGAGCCTGAAAGCCTCCTGGGGAATGAAGTGCCTTGGCCACAGCAGCTCTCTTCCCCGCCCTTTGGGGCACTAGAGGCCATTGTACCGCCGGGACTTGGAGGCTGGCTGTGGGCAATCTGCTCAAGCCTCGTGTCCTCTTGGTTTTAGGTCTTTGGAAAATTCTTCTCCATCGGGCAGAAAAGATCCTTCCTGCAGACTGCAGTGCTGGCCATTCACGACCCCCTGCTGCGTGTCAGCCAGGCTGGGCTGGTGCTCGTCTACTCCCTCCTGGGGGAAGCCCAGCAACTGATGGGGGTCACGGTAAGCAGCTGCAATCGACTCAAGAGCTTGAGGTGGGGGCCGGGGCCTCATTCCCATCCTATCGCCATTCGCTGGCCTGGTGGCAAGGAGCCTAGTGGGGACTTCTGGACTTCATGGACTTCTCTTCTTAGGATGTGGTGCTCTGCTATCACTCCTGGGAAGGACAGGAGAGTCCCCTAAGTGCCCTCTGGGAACCTTTCCTGCCCCACAGAGCTGCACCCATTTCCCCATAGCCTAGTGTCCATGTCACCTGAGCCACCATCGAGAGTTGCTCCCTTCCCTGGCAGCCTGGGAGGCCAAGGACTGACAGGTGATGGCGACTGAGCAGGAAGGGCTGAGGCACATGGGCGTGGGAAGCTGGGTCTTGCTGCTGGCAGGGCTGGACCCGCTCTAGAGTGATTGGGAGGATTCAGTCAGCCGGGGCTGCTGACCTGCCCCGTTCCCCAGGCCTGCCATCCTGTGGCTTCAGCTTTTGTCACTGGGGTGACTTGGGGAAAGGTCTCAACCTCTCCCCATCCCACTTCACTGCTGCCAGAATCCCTCCTGCCCCCCGCCACCCTGCTAGAGCCCCCTCCCTTCCCTACCTGGGTGGGGATGGAGGTAGGGGTGGAGGAGAGGGTTCTAGGAACTTGAGCGGTGTCCCCAGGTGGGTTGGAGGTGGAACAGCTGTCAGGGTCACGGATGGGGAGGTGGCAGAAGTTCAGCCGACAAGGAGGGGCGTTGGCACTGGAGGTCACTAGAGAGGACAGCAAGCCTCCATCCTGGGGGTCAGGAGGGTGAATCCACCACTCAGACATGAACAGCTGCTGGGTGGAAATGATGGTGCTGATTCCAGGTGCCCTTCATCCTCCCTGATTCCTGGGGAGTGTCTCCGTCTCTGACATGTTCTCGTTCCCCTGCAGCACGAGGATGTCACAGCCAAGGTCATGTGCCAGCTTCACATCATCAGGCACTTGCACCAGATGCCCGAGGTGCTGCAAGGGCTGTGGCTCATCTGATGCTCTCAAAGGTTCCCCTCCCTGTTCAGCAAGTCCCACTCCCTGCTGCAGGTACTGCTCTGTCTCACTGTAAATGGGGGGCTAGTGGAAGAGGAAATGGAGGCCCCTGGCACTCACAGAAATTCTCTCCCCTCTCTGTGGAGCCGGGTTCTTCCCTCGGCCCCCCAAATTCCTTCATCTGGGGCAGGAGCTCTTTCCCTCACACCCATATCCCTCCCCTCTTTCCTTGATCTCACCCCCATCCCATTCTCCGTGCTCCCAGGTAGAGATCTTCCTGCCCCATGTGGCGCAGAAGGACCTTTGGGTCAGGGCTACAGACTGTCTGCCCAACTGAAGCTCAGGAAGCTCCACATTTGAGGAGGTGAGGATGGGACAGAGGTTCAGGGCTAGCTTCATCTCCTGCCCTTTATTCTTCCTTTGGCCCTTCTCTGGACTCTGCGAGTCTGAGATGAAGAGGAGCCTCCTCCCCCCGTGTCTTCTAGGCCCTGGGGTGTGTGACAGCCTCCCAGATGGGTGCAGTCAGACGCTGAACCACCTCAGGGAGCAGTGGGGGCAGGTCCCTGGTCCGAGGAAACCAAGCAGTGGTAGGTCTCAAAGAGGCTGAGAGGGAAGACCCCGCTCCCTCATGGAGATAAGAGTCATTGACTTCTTTGGGCATATGGGTTTCTTGGGGGAATGGGATCTCTGCTGCATAGGCTGGCTGGGAGCTTCCCCCATCCCTGGGACAGAGACATCTCCATCAATGTGCCACCCTTGTTCTTTTCCTAGCAAGAGACTCCCCAGAGAACTCCTCAAACCTGTTCTCCTGGGAGCGTTTGTGGGAGGAGGCTCCCATCCCTCAGTCTCCAACTCCATCATGCAGTCTCTTTCACCTAACATCTCCGCTCTCCAGCTCCACTTCCCGCAGCAGGACAAACGGACCTTCAGCTCCTAGAGAACAGACTCTGACCTCCTTCTGATCAGCAATGGGGTTTCATCATCCCCACAGCAAACCTGTCAGCTGGGCTGGACCGGATTTGAAGGAGGAGGGTATCTAAGAGGGTGGCTTGGCCTATGGCTGCCTAGCCTGGGGCTAGGCCAAATTGATGATCAAGTGAGCCCCACCTGAGAAGAAACAAGAGGAAACAGCAGCAAAAGTACAGAAGCAGAGCGAGCTGTTCAGTCGACGGCCTTGGGCCAAACCCTGGAGTCCAGGGTAGGACCGGCTTCTCTCACCGTCCCTAAGGAAGGGGACATAGAAGACCCTAGAAACCCAAGAAGGGCAGGCCGAGCTGAAATCAGGCTGAGAGAGAACTCCCCACGAGGGTGGAAGGCCTTGTTTCTGTTCAAGACATTTTTGGACTTTGTTTGGAAGGAGCACGACCCAGGAAGGAGTGGAGTAAAGGCCAGTCACCTGGTTGGAGGGCTGAGTTCCCAGCCAACAAACTGCAAGAGTGAGTATCAGCGGGGTTGCTAGCCCAGCTAGAAAGCGGTGACACGAGGCCTGGCCAGCATCTAGCGGTGAGTGAACTCTGGTACACACCTGCTTCCATTCTGGAAACAGCCTGGTATTGGAGAGTGGGTGGGGAGAGCAGGGAGGTGGGAGGGGTTCCTGAGGCTGGGGTGGAGAGGAAGCTGTGGGGCTGGGAGGGGAAGGACATGGCCCAGCTTGTGGGAGGGATCCTGCTGGCTGTGTCTGGAGCCCTGTGTAGCCTCTTCTGTGGGAAGTTCCCATGGGTCAGTGGGGCCTGAATCTCTCCTGCTCCTTTGGTCTCTTTGGGCTTCACAGGAGATGTCTGGTGAACTGCCCTTGGACTCTGGGCCCAGCACCGCTCAGAAATTATTCGCTACCTTCAGAGAGACAGGGCACAGCTCAGCCTGTTGGGTAGGCTGGAGACTCACACTTCACTCGAACACAAAACGCTGAGGTGCTTTGGGAAGCACAGTAACAAAGAAGAGATTTAAGTGAAACTAAGCAAGAGAAAGAGACAAATTTCAAACAGAAACAAAACACAACACACTTTGTAGTGACTTAAACTGAATCTTAACAAGTCACAATCTTTGCCTTAGAAGTTTCCAGACTAACATCTCAGCTTTTCTAACAGACCTTCTTTGATGTCCCTGTAGGGTACAAAACTTCTCTGTCGAATCCGCTGATTTGATTGCTTCGTCTTCTGGTTTCAGACCCTCTGTTCTCCTTCTGGGCTGCCTGGACCCTGACTGTAACATCTCTCTGGCCCAGCCTCTTACACAAATGTGTGCTGCAGCCAGCCCAGCGCAGGGAGCAGTGGGGACAGATGATCTCATCCTGTCAGACCAAGAAACAAGGGTCCCATTGAGGCTTAGATGGAAGATCCCAGGCATCTCCTGGAGGTAAGAACCATCCACTCTTCCGGGCACTTGGGGCTGTTGCAAGAAAGAGGGGACTCCTGTTCCATAGCCTATTTGTCATCGTGACTGTGTTTTTTTATTCTCAGAGGATGCGGCCGGGACCCTGGAGACTGTTTCGTGCAGGAGGTTTAAGCGGGGAGAGATCACTCACTGTCATGACCCATGGGTCATTAACCCGGGTCTGCAGGGTTCCTGGGAGCAGCCACCCTCCAGCATGCCACCTGGAAGCCTACGAAAAACTGCTTATCTAGGACTGACGAAGTGCAGACCCAGTTTGAGGCTCCTATTGGCAGAGTCCCAGAGCAGCTAATCGGCCCCCGGGACCTCCTTAAACCAGCAGCAGGAAGAAGAAGCTGTATGAACACCCGAGCTGCTCCCCGGCTCTGGACCGTGTGTTGCTGTTCCTGCTCCCACTCCCCAGGCTTGATTTCCTGGCATGCGGACTCGGGGTGACTCATCTGACTTGAGGTGCTGGACACAATTTGGTCTTTTGCCCCTGCTCTTCCAGTGTCCTGACCCAGCTCACTCTCGACTCCTGTCTCATGAGTGTGGACTCTGCCTCTGACCACTAGGTCTGGCTGCCCATGACCCGGCCGTGACACTGACTTTTCTACATTCCTCCAGTGCCCTTTTCTGCTCTCCAGCTCTTCTCTCCCAGCAAGACACACCGATGCCTTTGCTCCCAGAGTCCTGCTTGCCTGCTAGTCAAGGGCACAGGGGGAGTGCTTGTCTTGCCCCCTCCCCTACCACAGCTGCTTTTCCTCGGGGACTCTCCCTAGCGCAGAAGAGAATCCATCCTGGCAGGAATTCAGGAAGTCACAGAAGGGACGGTCTGCTCAGCTCCCTCTGCAATGCCACTGCCCGAGACCATTACGAGTGGGTGCCCAGTGACTGCGCCGGCAGCTCCTTGAGAGACTGCTGGGGCAGGGTAGTCGTGTTTCCCGGTGACCGCGGGAAGCCATGCAAAGAGTGCGGCATTGAGGAGACTCTCCTGCTGTCCCAAAGGGTTTCTGTTCTCCTGCACGGTCAGACCGTGGGGCCGGCTGGCAGAATGGGGAAGAGCTGGTTGGTGATGAGTCGGAGGATTCACCATAGAGGTGGCAGCTGCTGCAGATCCTGGAGTCCCTGCGGTCGGGTTACCATGCGTCCGGATTTTCCCGGCCATGTCCGGCTTTTTGGGTTTTAAATCGCCCTCCGGGAGGAATTTGTAAAACTCTCCAAAGGACCGGGATTTCCCTCCCAATGCAGCACTCTGGGGGTGGTTGGGGGGGAGCTGCGCGCTCTGCGGGGGAGCGCGGCACTGTGTCTGGCTCCGCACCCCAGACACACTGCTCTGAGCAGCAGGGTATGGGGGGCTGGAGAAGGGGCATGGGGTCCCAAGGGGCAGTCAGGGGACAGGGAGCAGGAGGGGTTGGATGGGTGAGGGGTTCTGGGGGGAGCCTGTCAGGGGGTGGGCATATGGAGAGGGGTAGGGGGAGACAAGGGACAGGGAGCAGGGGGGGTTGGATGGGGCAGAGGTTTGGGGGCAATGTCAGGGGCAGGGATCAGGGGGGGTTAGATGGGTCGGGGGTTCTGCGAGGGCAGTCAGAGGACAGGGAGTGGTTGGATAGGTGTGGGAGACCCGGGGATCTGTCAGGGGGCGGGGGTGCGGATAGGGGGCGGGGCAGTCAGGGAACAGGTAGGGGGGAAGTTCGAGGGGGGCAGTGAGGTTGGGGAGGTCAAAGGAGGGGGCAGTTGGAGACAGGGAGAAGGGAGGCTTAGATAGAGAGCAGGGTCCTGGGAGGGGGCGATCAGGGGACAAGGAGTAGCGGGGGTTGTATGGTTTGGCAGGTCTGTGGGGGGCAGTCAGGGGGCAGGAAGTGGGAAGGAGTAGATAGGGGGCAGGGTTACAACTCCTCCCCCCCCCACCCCCCCGGAGTGTCCTCTTTTTTGAAAGTTCAAATATGGTAACCCTACCCTATGGGCCCAGCCTCCATTCCTGAGAATTCAGGCGAACCTCCCCCTGTTCTCAGGGAGTCTTTGGCTTTCGCGGCTGGGCCTGCCTGCCGAGACAGAGGACTCAGTGTTTCCATCAGGCTGCTCAGTTGCAAATGCAGCCACCCAAAGACGTGAAGAATGGAAGCGAAAGAGCAAAGCTGGACCCTCCGCTGAGCTCCTGCAATCAAGTGAGCCCAGCCTGGGAGAGACGAGGGAAAGCTCCAAGGTGGCTGCAGGGAGCCAGGGGAGGAGAAATAAATTATTAATGATGAATCCTACGGGCTTTGTCTTATGTGGTGAAGGGTTTAAAATGGGTCTAGTTAGGATCACATTCAACTTTACAATTGCTGTGTCTGATTGAAGGGCAGGTCTGGAAAGGTCAGAGGTCACTCTAGGAGCTTCAAGTCTCAGATTCTGTCCCTATTGCCTCCTTTGACCAGCTGATCTCACCCCAACACATCCCTCAGGTGGTGGCAGTGGTGAGCTCTTTCCCTCTTTTTCTGGATTAGCCGCCAGCATGGGGACAGGATACATGTGGCCAAGGAAATGGAGAGGCATGGGGGTCACTTGCAGAGGCATGCAGAGAACTTGCAGAGTTGCCTGTTAATGCAGCTCCTATGGGGGAAAACGGTAGGGTACCGTGCACTCAGGGGCACCATTTCAAATTTTGGTGGTGACGGGGAGGATAATTTCACCATGATTCAAAGGGCTACTTCGGCACCTGAAAACTCTAGTGTTTTGGCAGATAACTTAGCAAAGAGCTGACAGGAACACTTGCCAGACTGCTTTCCGGGGAAGACAGCTATAAGAATGGATCCAGGGAATGGTTCTGTATCTCTGAGCTGTTTGGACACTTTCAGGGAACATTCCAGATGCAAGACAGAGATCCCCAAAGTTATCCTGGGTAACCCTGAGAGACTTCTGGAAAACTAGCAGATCCCACATCTCTGCTGTCACTTTGCACTGACAAACTTGGACTGTCCGAACCTGTTCATGTATTTTACCTGCTTTAACCTCTCAATAACTTTCATATATAAAAGAAAGAAAACTAAATAAATGACGTAGTTACACCGATATAGGGCTGTAATGTAAACCCGACCTCACAGTTGTCCCATTGAAATGGAATTATTCACAGCAGTCATTAAAGTTAAACATGCACGTAAGGGTTTCCAGGGCCGAGATTAAGGCCACAGCTTATGAGAGGTGCAGACGCAAGAAGAGAAGAGCTGTGCAAAAACTGAAATGCCACTTGGAACTTGGCCCAAACAATGCAGCATGACAAATAAACTCATCTTGTTATACAGTAATAGAGCTGGTTCCAAATGGTTTTACACTCACAATGCAACCTTTGAACGAAAAATGCCACTTTGGATTACATTGATCATTTGAAAAAAGTTCCCTTTTTAAAAAAAACATTTTGGATTTCTCTGCCCACTTGAGAGAGAACGTGGAGTTTTTCCCACCGAAACTAAACAAAAATGTGATCATTAAAAACATTTGCAAATAAGTTTGAAGAATATGGGGGGGGGAAGTGGTTTCTTCTTCAATTTTCATGACCCTCCCCACCCCCGCTATTTTTGACCAGTTCTAATTATGAATAAATGTCTGTCTGTCCATGAATGATAAATATGTCTGCTACTGAAACATATACAAACAAGGGCTCTCATCAGGAGCCCTGAGGTCACATGACGCAGAGAAACACCCAGGCCTGCGGGGTTCACATTCTCAGAGACATAAACCGCCCCAGGACGGGAATGTCACACACAGCACAGCGGGACTGGCCTGGGTTGGTGAGGTGCATGTTTTGCTGTTGCTGGCAAATTGTGCTTTTTTGAGGTCGGGGGGGGAGTTATATTTGAAAGGAGTTCTTCATCCTCTCCCACTCTCAGCCAGGGGTGCCGGAACAGGGGGGACCAGGGCCCACCACTTTTTACTGGCCATAACTGTGAGCGACTGGATGAAGAGGGAGAGAAGGGAGTGGGGGGGGGATTTGGGTGCAAGGGGGAGCATGAAGTGGGGGCTCAGGGAGAAAGGCGGCAAGAGGGGGGGCCTCGGAAAGGGGCGGTTTGAGGGGGCCAGATGTCAAGGAGAAGGGATGGCACAGGGGCTAGGCCACAGTTTGGGTGCCCGCAGCCCCCCCCCCCCACTTGTAGGAAGCTTTTGCCCATCCTGCCGTTGTCTCAAACAAATTTGTTACAGTAAGAAAACTTTGAGCAACAAGGAGACTCACAGACCCACAATATAACCGCTAAAATCCTCAACCGCCCCTGGAGCTGGGCAAACAGAATTTTCTGGTCACTGGCCATTCCAAAAAAAAAGATGGAAAAAAACTGGTTTCAGGTTGAACAAAACATTTTTCCAAATTTTTGATGAACCAGAAAGCTTTTTTAAAAAAAAACAAAAAAGACCCAGGAACATTTCAAGGGTTGTAACATTTTGAATTTTTAAAATAAAACTGAAGGACATTTTTAAACAAAAAATTGTTTCAAACTGAAAAATCAAAATGGTTTGTTTGGAAAGTGTCTAAACGAAATGCTTCGACTTTTTGAGAACGGGGGGAGGGGCTGGACGTGAACAATTCAGCAGACTGGATATGAATTCGCAAACTGATGAATCTAAAATAGGTTTAGATGAAAAGTTTCGCCCAGTCTAGTCCCCACCATTGAGGGGCATCGTAAGAGGGATCAGCTCTTCTAGCTGGTTCCCCAGCCCAAGTCTGTCTCCATTTAATGGGTCCCTCCCCCCACTCCGGTTTAGGGTTGCCAATTTTAATTGGACGTATTCCTGAAGATTTTATCACATGACATAATCTTTAATTAAAAATTAATCTTTAATTCCTGCAGACTCCCGGTCATCCTGGAGGATTGGCAATGCTACTCCAGTTTCCTGGGCCACACCCGTGTCCCCACCTAATGGATCCCTTCCTCTGGGTTCCTGGGTGAAGCGTCTGTCCTCCATGAGCAGGTCTCCTTCACCATGCTCCAGGGCTGGGTCTCGATTCCTGTTTCTAATTCCCTGGGCCTAGTCCCCATCCCTGTCACACACTGCGGGGAGCTCAGATTCCTGTGAATCCTACAGACTTCCAGGCTGCTGGGAGGGATGAGTCAGCAGCTTGCTGAAGACGAGTCGCGGGTAGGCAAACACTTTCCCTCTACCTTTTCAAAACCCACATAGGTATAGTGAGACCAGCACCCCCACCACCCCCACCACTCCACGCACCATGAGACAATTCCAGGACGCTGGCTCTGAAACAAAAGAGAGAGAAAGGCCCCATTACTAAGGGACTCCGTTAAATCATCCCACTGCTGCCATGAGGATCCCAGAAGATGAAGACGTTCCTGGGATACAGTAAGAGCTGAGCTGGGTCATGTGCACATGGGCAGCACTCAGAGCAGCGGGAATGAGATCTCCAGGCTCATTATCCCCATCGGCCAACCTGACGGAGGGAGAAAGGTGAGCCCAGCAAAGCAGCCCCTGTTCCAGAGTCTGGGAAGTGGGATTTTTAAGATGCTCCAGGATGGGGTCCCTCAGGTCTTAAGGTTGAGCCCATAGCAGGGTTTGACCCTGGACCATCAGCACTGAAAGAACGGCAGAGTAGGTCACGCTGGCGGGAGAGTGGCACTATATGTCCAGGAAAGCATAGAGTAAAGTACAGTAAAAATCTTAAACGAACCCAACTGTATCCTAGCATCTCTAACAGCAGGAATTCCACACTTGAAGAATAAGAATCTAGCAGCAGGAGTATACTACTGACCAGGATGGTGACTGTGAAATTTACAGAGATTTGAGAGGCTACCAAAGGAGAAAACCGAATAATAATGGGGGTTTTCAACTATCCCCATATTGTCTGGGAACATGTCCCCTCTGGATGGGATGCAGAGAAGTGATTTTTAGACACCATCAATGACGGCTTGTTGGAGCAGCTAATCCTGGCACCCACAAGGGAAGGGGCAATTCTTGATTTAGGCCTAAGCGGAGCACAGGGGCCGGTCCAAGTGGGGAATGTAGCTGAACTGCTCGGTAATAGTGACCATAATGTAATTAAATTTAACATCCTTGTGTGGGGGGGAAATGCCAGGTGGTTAGAGGCAAAAAACGAGCATCCTTTAAAAAACGTTAGGAAAGGGATAGGGAAAAAGGCATAAAATATCATCATGCCACTGTATAAATCCATGGTACCCCCACACCTGGAACACTGTGTGCAGATCTGGTTGCCCCATCTCAAAAAGGATCTATGAGAATTGGAAATGGTACAGAGGCAGGCAACGAAAATGATTAGAGATATGGAACAGCTTCCATATGAGGGGAGACGACTAAGGGGGGGATATAAGAGGTCTATAAAATCATGAGTGGGGTCGAGAAAGTGAAGAGGGAAGTGTTATTTACTCCTTCACATAATGCAAGAACTGGCAGTCACACAATTAAATGAAAAAAGAAAAGGAGGACTTGTGGCACCTTAGAGACTAACCAATTTAGTTGAGAATCAGCTTTCGTGAGCTACAGCTCACTTCATTGGATGCATTCAGTGGAAAATAACAGTGAGTAAATTTATATACACACAGAACATGAAAAAATGGGTGTTCAACATGCATACTGTAAGGAGTGTGATCACTTAAGATGAGCTATTACCAGCAGAGGAGTGGGGTGGGGGGAGAGAGAGAAAACCTTTTGAAGTGATAATCAAGGTGAGCCATTTCCAGTACATTTCCAGGAGTTAACATGAGCGTCTGAGGAAGAGTGGGGGAGCGGGGGGAGAAATAAACAAGGGGAAATAGTTTTAAACACCCATTTTTTCATGTTCTGTGTATATATAAATTTACTCACTGTTATTTTCCACTGAATGCATCCGATGAAGTGAGCTGTAGCTCACGAAAGCTTATGCTCAACTAAATTGGTTAGTCTCTAAGATGCCACAAGTCCTCCTTTTCTCTTTGCGAATACAGACTAACACGGCTGCTACTCTGAAACCTGCCACAATTAAATGAATAGGCAGAAGGTTTGAAACAAACAAAAGGAAGTATTTCTTCACACAACACACAGTCAACCTGTGGAGCTTGTTGCCAGGGGATGTTGTGAAGGCCAATAGTATAACTCTGTTCAAACAAGAAGTAGACAAGTTCACAGAGGATAGCTCGACTAGTTCCTATTAGCCAGGATGGTCAGGGATGCAACCCCATGCTCTGAGTGTCCATAAACATCTGACTGCCAGAAGCTGGGTGTGAATGGGATGGATCACTCGATACTGACCCTGTTCTGTTCATTCCCTCGGAAGCACCTACCGCTGGCCAGTATCGCAGGACAGGACACTGGGCTAGATGGGCCGTTGGTCTCACCCATGTGGCCAATCTTGTGTACTTACAGCTGAATGGTGTTTTTAAAAAAGCCCTTTGCGATTGATGGGAAGCTGGAAAATGTGCCCAGAGGAGGCTTAGGAAACAAGTCACTTGATGACCTGTTGTTTGATCCCAGTCAGATATTTTCACATATTCCAGCAAGGATGCCCTGATGTCGGCAGCAGTCTGTCTTTGTGATTGCATCATGAGCCCATCTGTTAGCAGGCCTGTTTGGAGTCTGTCCACACCGCAGCTGGCACCATGCCATTGCAGAGAAACTAAATGAATTCTTTGCAGCAGTCTTCATGGCTGAGCGTGTGAGGGAGATTCCCAAACCTGAGCCGTCCTTTTTAGGTGACAAATCTGAGGAACTGTCCCAGATGGAGGTGTCATTAGAGTAGGTTTTGGAACAAATTGAGAAACTAAACAGTAACAAGTCACCAGGACCAGGAACTCAAATGTGAAATTGCAGGACTACTAACTGTAGTCTGTAACCTATCATTTAAATCCGCTTCTGTACCCGATGACTGGAGGATAGCTAATGTGACGCCAATTTACGCGAACTGGGTAAACAGGCATCTCAGTGGGGTGTTAACCCTGAAATCTGCCACCCTGGGGGCGCTCACCCCAGCAGAAGGCTCTGGGTGCATCATTGCCATCCCATCAGAGCTCTTCTGGGGTGATGTTGGTGAGGGAGCCACCCACAGCCATCTGCTCAGGTGGCTGTGGGCTGGGCTCTCCCTTCTCTGGGACAGATCTCACCCCGAGCCAGAGGCTGGTGGCCTGAGGGCAGGGAGATCCTGGCCTGCCCAAAGAGTAGTGCTGGGCCTCCTCCCAGCCCAGCACATGACTACTGTGAGTAGCCAGGATGGGACCATGGGGGAGGATTTGCCTGTGGGCCTGGATTCCACCCTGTTTCCAGGTGGGAAGCACTGGCCTCCAGCTCTCACGGGAAGCTCTGTGTGAGTGGCTGGGGTCACACCATGGCCGCCGGGTTTGTGCTGCTGGCATTTCACTCCAGCCGCCCCCTGCAATACAGCCTGTCCTGACAGGCCTCTGGCCTGAGTGCTGATGTAAACTGTCCAGGGAGCCCGGGACCCAGCTCCTCTGTGCGGCGTTACTGCTGCTCCTCGCCACGCTGAGAGTCACCTGGAACCTGCACCCGGGGCAGTTTGGGTGGGTTGGGCCTGCAGGGGCCCATCCAGACCCAGCTGGGGGGGGGGGGCGCGGGGGAGAGAGTAGGAATTGGATTAATACCCACCCGGCATAAATGGTCCATGGAGGTCAGTTGATCTTCGAACCTTTCCTGGCCTTGCTGCCCCACTGCCCCCTTTCTAGCTGGGGCCTGTGGCAGGTGCAGGAAGGGGAATCGTGAGGGGCTGTGAGTGCAGCAGCTCCCTGCACTGTGCGAGAGCGTCTCTCCCTGCCTGTGACTGATGGGAAATGTCCAACTCCTACCTGACACCAGCTCCCTGGCTTCTGTCTTGCAGGTTTGTGATAAGAGGAGGAGGAGACTGCGTGTATCTGAATGATGCGAATGGGGTCAGCAGCTTGCGATGTGCCAGTGAGAGACCCTGGATCTGCACCAAACGCGATGCATTTACACAGGCACAGGAGGCTGCCGTGGTAGGGGGCTCATAAGGAGAGTACTGTGGAATTAGTCCCGGAAAAGTGGGACTGATCTCTTTACAAGATCACATCTGAGCAATTCCAGAATATCGGGGAATGCTCTGCGCATCACTGGGCAGAGCACTGTGGATGCAGGTGAAAACCAGAGATGCTATTTGCACATCTTGTCCCCCCACCCGCGCCGTCTCTTTTTCCGCCAGTGGAACGGCTCAAATCCAGCCTTTCCAGCCTACCTCAGCTGGACCAGGAACTCTGCCTAACTGAGCCAAGGCAGCAGTCTCAGCTTTCACTGCCCTGACATTCCCCCACAGAAGCTTTTTACTCTAGAAAATTATCTATGGAATCTTTTAAAAATATTCATCATTCCCATTTTATGGTCTGGAATAGAGCTGAGGGAGGATGTTTTCAATCCCCCCCCCCCCCGCCCCAGCAACTTTTTAACAAGATTTTTTTATGGGTCAGTTTTTGGGGTGTTTTGAAAACCCAATTGATTTTGAAGTTTGCAAGTTTACACCACCCGTTCCTGGTTTTTGTTGCCAGATATTGCTTTTGGATGAAAGCACGAACGTTTTAATCTGGTTTTAATTTTCCACTTTTAGTTTTAAGAGCGCTGCACCTGCCAAGGGAGGGGCCTGGAACGTAGGAGTAAGAGGAGAAATGTCTGTTCTCTCCCTTCCTGGAGCCCAGTGGGCTTGAAAAGGGCAGGGAGGGGATCGGTGTGACACGGACAGACCAGGTGCCAGGTCATGCCAAAGTCCCCATGTCTCAAGGGGACCCTGAGAAATACACAGCTGGGATCAGGCTGGCTCACCTGTGTGTTAAGATAGGTATTAGCGTTATAAGACTGTGTTCAGCCTTTATTGAATGCTTGTGAGCTGCTGCAGCATTAATCTCATTTCTTCTGACCTCTGTATCCCACATTGTAAGGTAATATTGGAGCGTTTGTTTTGGGAGCCTCTGTGACTGTGTAAATCACCAGACTGGAGAGTGAATGAAGGCATTAAGGAGTATGAAGTGCTGATCTCCAGCAGCTCAGAGCACAGGGGAGGAGGTGGGATACAAGAAGGAACTGAATCTAGCTCGTTGATGCTGGGGGGCAAGGTTTTCTAGGCATAAGCAAGAGATCCCCAGCTGCTTAGCCTGGGTTAGCCCTAAAGGACACAGAGTTTATAATGGACCAGTGATACACAGACTGCGGCTCATGAGCTGCAAGTCACTCTTTAATGTGTCTCCTGCCGCTCTTTGTAGCACATGATATTAAAACACTGTGATTTAATTGTTAACCAGTCAGGATGCTTTTACTATGTTATTAGCCACTAAGTTATTTGCTGCAAGCATTTATATAAAAAACTAAATATTTCCCTTGTTTAAATAGGAGTAGTACTATAGTAAATGAAACAAGGAATTCACGCTACTGTGGCTCTTTTGGGTAAGGTTGATCACTAATTTCGCTCCTGAACCACTGAGCTCAGAGCATCACTGCTATAGATGCTTCTGTTACCTTTTTGAAACTTTGTAGCTGAGTTGTGTAGATATGTTCACCCGCTTTAACCTTGTAAATAAATCTTATTTCTTTTTTAATAAATTATCCTAGAATAAGACTGGCTACATGCGCTGTCTTTGGTGCGATGTCTAAGGTGCAGTTCACCTGGGGGTCCTGGACCTGTGGGACTGGGAGTAACCTGAATACTGTTGTGATTCTGAGTGCAAGAGACCATCTGTCTCACAAAGGCAGGCTCACCTGGGTTGCGAGACAGCTCGGAGTACCCAAGGGGACTGCATGGCTAGGCTGTTACGATGCCAGAGGAGGTTACCCTGCATGTTTGGTTGGTGAAATCTATGTCTAGAATTCTCAGCCAGTCTGGATTTGTGCCCTGGTTCCCAGCAGTCTGCCCTGAGGTTGGCGCGCACTCTCTCAAGACACTGCAGACAGCACTACTGCACGGCCTTGGCTCCAGTTCCCTCCTTCCAGGAGAGAGGAGCTGAGCCTGCCCAGAGATGCAGTTTGGGGGAAAGACGTATGTGACCCGGGGACCCCTTGGTGCCAAGTGGCAGGCAGCACAGAAGGTTTTACAGGAATCCCCTGGGTCTGATCTTTACATCAGTAGTTTTAAACCTTTCCAGATGACTGTACCTCTTTCAGGAGTCTGATTTGTCACCTCACTTAGAAAGTGAAACTCCAGTTTCATCTCACTTAAAAACTACTCGCTTACAAAAACAGACAAAAAATACAGAAGCGTCACAGCCACTATTACTGAAAATAATGGCTGACGTTCTCATTGTTACCATATAATAAAATAAGTCAATGGAAATATAAATATTGTACTTCCATTTCAGTGTATAGGCTATAGAGCAGTGTAAAAAAGTCACTATCTGAAATTTTAGTTTCTACTGACTTCGCTAGTGCTTTTTATGTAGCTTGTTTTAAAACTAGGTAAATATCTGGATGAGTTGATGTATCCCCTGGAAGACCTCTGCATATCACCAGGAGTACATGTACCCCGGTGGAGAACCAGTGGTCTACATAATAGTTCACCAAAGGGGGCATGTGAGGTCTGTATCAAGGGCCAGTAACCCAATGGTCACCATAATCGGAGCAAGACCTCTGTACAGATACTATGTAAGGAGCTGTGTCTCTAGACTGACAATGGTGCCCTTAAGGTCTTGGAGTCAAGGCCGGCCACGGGAGGTGATGTACCTCAGATCCTCCTTTCAGACAGGAGGCAACTGAGGTTACCTCCCTGTCTGGCCATCCGTGTATTGTGTGCCTGATGTTGGATGTCTCTTTGCACACTGAGCCAGGTGCAAAATTAGATTGCAAAATCCACAAAAAAGGGAAATCTACAGGAAGAAATTAACAGCAGGGGGCTGTGTGTGTGTGTCCATCTGTCGTATTTAAGCATAAAGACAAAGGATTGGTCTGATCTCTCTCGGTGTGCAGAGACATGCTGGATCCTTCCCCTCGGAGACAAACTGACAGTACGCATGTCTCATGAAAGAAGGGTCCGAGCCTGCCTGGCTGTGAAGTGCTGCAAGGATTTCGGGTGAGCTGTACTTGGTTAGACAGGAGAATATCTTGTTAGTTCAGTCTCGGCTCTAGAACGCATGTTATGACTTTGTTATATGTAACCATTTGTTTCCAACACTTCCACTTGACTCTTGGCTTTGTTGAACTGAGGCGTGATTTCTCTGTGAGCCTATGGCAGCGCTGTGTGTTAAGTGGAGCAGTGATCTGAGCTGGAGCTGGTAAGCTGGGGCAGAGGATGTTACTGTTTCTTTGGAAATAGTGAATCTGTGAATCCTGCCAGTGCCCAGGGGACCAGGGACTGGACGCTCCAGACTGATGCTCAGAAGGCTTGAGGGCAGAGTGGGCCTGTTGCTCCCCTGCAGTGAGGGCAGGCCCAGCAGCGAGTGCGTGTGGCCAGTGGAGTTGGGGAGCTGACCCCTGGCAGGCACAGACAAGGCTCCCTCAGGCAAAGGGCAGGTGGTGGCGAGGTGCCTCCCAGCCCCGGGTACATTGCAGGGTATTAACTTACTGCAGGTTTGGGGCAGTTAAAAATTACACCCCAAGGCCCCAGCCCAGTGAGGAGGACCGAGGAGAGGAACTGTGACTGCGCGGGGCACCTGAGTCCCAGCACCGCCCAGAGTTCCGCTCTGCCTAAAGCCACAGTCCCGCCCCGTGAGTAGGGCTTTACCAAATTCATGACCATGAAAAATGCATCACAGACACTGAAATCTGGTCTCCCCTGTGAAATCTGGCTCAGCGGGGGAGGGGGGGATATGGCACAGTACTGCCACCCTTACGTCTACGCTGCCTTCAGAGCTGGGCAGCCAGAGAGCAGCAGCTGCTGGTCTGGTGCCCAGCTCTGAAGGCAGCACTGCTGCCAGCAACAGTGCAGAAGTGAGGGTGGGAGGTTGGGGGAGGGGGGGGAAGGGCCAACCTTATGGGTGGGTGATGCGAGCAACTGCCCAGAGCACGGTGGTCAGGAGGGAACCCTGCCAACCGCCAGCTCCAGGCCTTTGTAACCTCTGAGTGCTGGACCCTGGAACGGGGGAGGGGCAGGGCTGGGAGCGTCCCGGGCAGGGGCTCCTACCGTGTGCCAGGCTCTAGCTGCAAGTTCTGGCTGGGCTGGGGAGGAACAGGACCTCGTCCCCTGCATGGGCTGCTCCCAGGGCCAGATCAGAGGCACCGCCAGGAACCTCCCCCAGCAGCAGAAAGCTACGTGGCTGCCGGCCGGGAGCCCAGCTCTGAAGGTAGCACCACTGCCAGGAGCAGTGCCGAAGTAAGGGGAGCAATACCATGACACCCCTCCCCCAATAGCCTTGAGACCCCCCCCTTGACCCTCTCTTGGGATGGGATCCACACAGTTACAACAGGGTGACATTTCAGATTGAAATAGCTAAAACTGTGAAATTTAAAAGACTTTTAAAAATCTCATGACCATGAAATTTACCAAACTGGATGGGTGAATTTGGTAGGTCCCTACCCATGAGACTAAACAGGGGGGTACTTCACATTACAGATACACAAATGTGGATCCTCAGTTGCACTGTTTATATCACGGCCGCTTCTTTCTGGCAGATCCATTTGAGCTCCGCGGCACACATCTCAGACAGAACCTGGCTGCCTTTTATCCACCCGCAGCTGTTCCCACCAGCAGAGCCTGAGAAGCTGCAGAGTGAGAGAGAGTCCGTGTCACTGTGGGTCCCTGTAACAAGGAAAGGCCCAGGGGTGAGTCTTTCCTTCCCCTCCCCGTAATGGGAAGGTGGGCTCTGGTATTGTCCTTCATCTCTAACTTTCCTGCAGAGGGTCAGTCGAGAAGACGTCCCAGGCTGTGAGGTGAGTTAGGGCAGTGGCTCTCAACCTTTCCAGACCACTGCACCCCTTTCAGGAGTCTGATTTGACTTGCTTACCCCAAGTTTCACCTGACTTAAAAACGACTTGCTTAGAAAATCAGACCTAAAAATACAAATGTTGCCACAGCCACTATTGCTGAAAAATTGCTGACTCTCATTTGTACCATACAATTATAAAATAAATCCACTGGAAATAAGTATTGTACTTACATATCCGTGTATAGCGTATAGAACAGTGTAAACAAGTCAGTGTCTGTCTGAAATTTTAGTTTGCACTGACTTGGCTAGTGCTTTTTATGTAGCCCGTTGTAAAACTAGGCCAATATCTAGATGAGTTGACCTACTCCTCGGAAGACCTCTGTGTACCCCAGGGATACGTGTAGCCCTGCTTGAGAAGCACAGAGTTAGGGGGTCTGGAGCAAGGACCGTACGAGGCTGAATCCCATGGGGTGGGCAACTTGGTACTTGTTCATTGGAAGCGCTGCCTTGATCTCCTGCATCTCAGCTTTCCTTTAAAAACAAAGTCTGATGGGTGAGAGGAAACCTGCACTGTGCGACCTGACCTGCGTAACGGGAGAGCTGCAGGGAGCTGAGGACTTGTCCCGATGAATGGTTAGGGCTGGATTCACAAAGGGACTTAAGAGGCTAATGGCCACTTCAGGCACCTCTATCTCTTGGAGTGGGAAGTTCCTTGGAGAATTCCACTGGGTGGGAGACTCAGCTGTGAAGGGAGGGGGCGGGCAGGAGCATCTCATCAACCCAAGATTGGAATAACTGAAGTAATGTTCCTTTTACACAGAGCCTCAGCTCTTTGGAACCGCTGCAAACGCTTTAGCCACGTGTTTAACTCCATCCGTAGGAGTAGCCTTGGATGGCAGTGGGAGGGCTCAGGTGCGTAAGTGTTTGCATGGTGGGCGCTCAGGGCAGTCCCTGACGCCAGGGCAAAGCAGATGTGAAGTGCCACTGTCTGGATTTGGGAGCCTGCCTGCACACCGAACTCAGTAGGCGCTGGGTGCATGACTGCAAGGCGCTGGGCTGGGGAAAATCAGCCCCGGTGGTTATTTCGAGTAGAAAACCAGAGCCACTTCTGGGGTCTTTCAGCTTCTAATGCCCTTTCCCTTCTGCAGCTGGATTTCAGCGTGTGATAAAATCCCTCTCAATGCCAAGTCAGTGCCATAAATCACTGGACTGGATGCAGGAATCAGTAGGCGACGTTCTCTGGCCTGGGTTATGCCAGGGCTCAGACTAAATTATTCTTCCCAAAACTTTTAAAAGCTGAGCTCCCCCCTCAAGGCAAAGAAACCAATCGTGCCCCTCACTCGTCAGCAATGTGTTAGCGACCCCACCCCCCCATTTTCATGTACTCGTCTTCAAACCCCACCTTTCCCACCATGGCTAGCCCTTCCCCACGCTTCAGGAGACACTGGAGTAGATGATCATAACCTTCCCCTCTAACCTTAAGACCTGAGGGACCCCATCCTGGAGCATCTTAAAAATCCCAGTTCCCAGACTTTGGAACAGGGGCTGCTTTGCCAGGCTCACCTTTCTCCCTCCGTCAGGTTGGCCGATGGGGATAATGAGCCTGGAGATCTCATTCCCGCTGCTCTGAGTGCTGCCCATGTGCACACGACCCAGCTCAGCTCTTACTGTATCCCAGGAACGTCTTCATCTTCTGGGATCCTCATGGCAGCAGTGGGATGATTTAACGGAGTCCCTTAGTAATGGGGCCTTTCTCTCTCTTTTGTTTCAGAGCCAGCGTCCTGGAATCATCTCATGGTGCGTGGAGTGGTGGGGGTGGTGGGGGTGCTGGTCTCACTATACCTATGTGGGTTTTGAAAAGGTAGAGGGAAAGTGTTTGCCTACCCGCGACTCGTCTTCAGCAAGCTGCTGACTCATCCCTCCCAGCAGCCTGGAAGTCTGTAGGATTCACAGGAATCTGAGCTCCCCGCAGTGTGTGACAGGGATGGGGACTAGGCCCGGGGAATTAGAAACAGGAATCGAGACCCAGCCCTGGAGCATGGTGAAGGAGACCTGCTCATGGAGGACAGACGCTTCACCCAGGAACCCAGAGGAAGGGATCCATTAGGTGGGGACACGGGTGTGGCCCAGGAAACTGGAGTAGCATTGCCAATCCTCCAGGATGACCGGGAGTCTGCAGGAATTAAAGATTAATTTTTAATTAAAGATTATGTCATGTGATAAAATCTTCAGGAATACGTCCAATTAAAATTGGCAACCCTAAACCGGAGTGGGGGGGAGGGACCCATTAAATGGAGACAGACTTGGGCTGGGGAACCAGCTAGAAGAGCTGATCCCTCTTACGATGCCCCTCAATGGTGGGGACTAGACTGGGCGAAACTTTTCATCTAAACCTATTTTAGATTCAGCAGTTTGCGAATTCATATCCAGTCTTCTGAATTGTTCACGTCCAGCCCCTCCCCCCGTTCTTAAAAAGTCGACGCATTTCGTTTAGACACTTTCCAAACAAACCATTTTGATTTTTCACTTTGAAACAATTTTTTGTTTAAAAATGTCCTTCAGTTTTATTTTAAAAATTCAAAACGTTACAACCCTTGAAATGTTCCTGGGTCTTTTTGGTTTTTTTTAAAAAAAGCTTTTTGGTTCATCAAAAATTTGGAAAAGGTTTTGTTCAACCTGAAACCAGTTTTTTTCCATCTTTTTTTTTGGAATTGCCAGTGACCAGAAAATTCTGTTTTTTCCCAGCTCCAGGGGCGGGTGAGGATTTTAGCGGTTATATTGTGGGTCTCTGAGTCTTCTTGTTGCTCAAAGTTTTCTTACTGTAACAAATTTATTTGAGACGACGGCAGAATGGGCAAAAGCTTCCTACAAGTGGAGGGGGGGCTGCTGGCACCCAAACTGTGGCCTAGCCCCTGTGCCATCCCTTCTCCTTGACGTCTGGCCCCCTCAAACCGCCCCTTTCTGAGGCCCCCCCCTCTTGCCGCATTTCTCCCTGAGCCCCCACTTCATGTCCCCCCTTGCCCCAAACCCCCCCTCCCCGCTCCCTTCTCTCCCTCTTCATCCAGTCGCTCACAGTTATGGCCAGTAAAAAGTGGTGGGCCCTGGTCCCCCCTGTTCTGGCACCCCGGGCTGAGAGTGGGAGAGGAGGAAGAACTCCTTTCAAATATAACTCCCCCCCCGACCTCAAAAAAGCACAATTTGCCAGCAACAGCAAAACATGCACCTCACCAACCCGGGCCAGTCCCGCTGTGCTGTGTGTGACATTCCCGTCCTGGGGCGGTTTATGTCTCTGAGAATGTGAACCCCGCAGGCCTGGGTGTTTCTCTGCGTCATGTGACCTCAGGGCTCCTGATGAGAGCCCTTGTTTGTAAATGTTTCAGTAGCAGACATATTTATCATTCATGGACAGACAGACATTTATTCATAATTAGAACTGGTCAAAAATAGCGGGGGTGGGGAGGGTCATGAAAATTGAAGAAGAAACCACTTCCCCCCCTCCACATATTCTTCAAACTTATTTGCAAATGTTTTTAATGATCAAATTTGTGTTTAGTTTTGGTGGGAAAAACTCCACGTTCTCTCTCAAGTGGGCAGAGAAATCCAAAATGTTTTTTTTAAAAAGGGAACTTTTTTCAAATGATCAATGTAATCCAAAGTGGCATTTCTAGTTCAAAGGTTTCATTGTGAGTGTAAAACCATTTGGAACCAGCTCTATTACTGTATAACAAGATGAGTTTATCTGTCATGCTGCATTGTTTGGGCCAAGTTCCAAGTGGTATTTCAGTTTTTGCACAGCTCTTCTCTTCTTGCTTCTGCACCTCTCATAAACTGTGGCCTTAATCTTGGCCCTGGAAACCCTTACGTGCATGTTTAACTTTAATGACTGCTGTGAATAATTCCATTTCAATGGGACAACTGTGAGGTCGGGTTTACATTACGGCCCTATATCGGTGTAACTACATCATTTATTTAGTTTTCTTTCTTTTATATGTGAAAGTTATTGAGAGGTTAAAGCAGGTAAAATACATGAACAGGTTGGGACAGTCCAAGTTTGTCAGTGCAAAGTGACAGCAGAGATGTGGGATCTGCTAGTTTTCCATAAGTCTCTCAGGGTTACCCAGGATAACTTTGGGGATCTCTGTCTTGCATCTGAAATGTTCCCTGAAAGTGTCCAAACAGCTCAGAGATACAGAACCATTCCCTGGATCCATTCTTATACCTGTCTTCCCCGGAAAGCAGTCTGGCAAGTGGTCCTGTCAGCTCTTTGCTAAGTTATCTGCCAAAACACTAGAGTTTTCAGGTGCCAAAGTAGCCCTTTGAATCATGGTGAAATTATCCTCCCCGTCACCACCAAAATTTGAAATGGTGCCCCGGAGTGCACGGTACCCTACTGTGCTTCCCCCATAGGAGCTGCATTAACAGGCAACTCTGCAAGTTCTCTGCATGCCTCTGCAAGTGACCACCATGCCTCTCCATTTCCTTGGCCACATGTATCCTGTCCCCATGCTGGCGGCTAATCCAGAAAAAGAGGGAAAGAGCTCACCACTGCGACCACCTGAGGGATGTGTTGGGGTGAGATCAGCTTATCAAAGGAGGCAATAGGGACAGAATCTGAGACTTGAAGCTCCTAGAGTGACCTCTGACCTTTCCAGACCTGCCCTTCAATCAGACACAGCGATTGTAAAGTTGAATGTGATCGTAACTAGACCCATTTTAAACCCTTCACCACACAAGACAAAGCCCGTAGGATTCATCATTAATTATTTATTTCTCCTCCCCTGGCTCCCTGCAGCCACCTTGGAGCTTTCCCTCGTCTCTCCCAGGCTGGGCTCACTTGATTGCAGGAGCTCAGAGGAGGGTCCAGCTTTGCTCTTTCGCTTCCATTCTTCACATCTTTGGGTGGCTGCATTTGCAACTGAGCAGCCTGATGGAAACACTGAGTCCTCTGTCTCGGCAGGCAGGCCCAGCCGCGAAAGCCAAAGACTCCCTGAGAACAGGGGGAGGTTCGCCTGAACTCTCAGGAATGGAGGCTGGGCCCATAGGGTAGGGTTACCATATTTGAACTTTCAAAAAAGAGGACACTCCGGAGTGAGGGGGGGAGCTGTAGCCCTGCCCCCTATCTACTCCCTCCCACTTCCTGCCCCCTGACTGCCCCCGCCCCAGAACTGCCAACCCATACAACCCCCGCTGCTCTTTGTCCCCTGATCACCCCCTCCCAGGACCCTGCTCTCTATCTAAGCCTTCCTTCTCCCTGTCTCCAACTGCCCCCTCCTTTGACCCCCCCAACCTAACTGCCCCCCTCGAACTTTCCCCCTACCTGTCCCCTGACTGCCCCGCCCCCTATCCGCACCCCCGCCCCCTGACAGACCCCCGGGTCTCCCACACCTATCCAACCACTCCCTGTCCTCTGACTGCCCTCGCAGAACCCCCGACCCATCTAACCCCCCCGATCCCTGCCCCTGACATTGCCCCCAAACCTCTGCCCCATCCAACCCCCCCTGCTCCCTGTCCCTTGTCTCCCCCGACCCCTCTCCATATGCCCACCTCCTGACAGGCTCCCCCCAGAACCCCTGACCCATCCAACCCCTCCTGCTCCCTGTCCCCTGACTGCCCCTTGGGACCCCATGCCCCCATACTCAGAGCAGTGTGTCTGGGGTGCGGAGCCAGACACAGTGCCGCACTCCCCCGCAGAGCGCGCGGCTCCCCCCGCCCCAGCCCCCAGAGTGCTGCATTGGGAGGGAAATCCCGGCCCTTTGGAGAGTTTTACAAATTCCTCACGGAGGGTGATTTAAATCCCCAAAAGCCTAACATGGCCGGGAAAATCCGGACGCATGGTAACCCGACCACAGCGACTCCAGGATCTGCAGCTGCTGCCACCTCTATGGTGATTCCTCCGACTCATCACCAACCAGCTCTTCCCCATTCTGCCAGCCGGCCCCACGGTCTGACCGTGCAGGAGAACAGAAACCCTTTGGGACAGCAGGAGAGTCTCCTTAATGCCGCACTCTTTGCATGGCTTCCCGCGGTCACCGGGAAACACGACTACCCAGCCCCCAGCAGTCTCTCAAGGAGCTGCCGGCGCAGTCACTGGGCACCCACTCGTAATGGTCTCGGGCAGTGGCATTGCAGAGGGAGCTGAGCAGACCATCCCTTCCGTGACTTCCTGAATTGCTGCCAGGACGGATTCTCTTCTGCGCTAGGGAGAGTCCCCGAGGAAAAGCAGCTGTGGTAGGGGAGGGGGCAAGAAAAGCACTCCCCCTGTGCCCTTGACTAGCAGGCAAGCAGGACTCTGGGAGCAAAGGCATCGGTGTGTCTTGCTGGGAGAGCAGAGCTGGAGAGCAGAAAAGGGCACTGGAGGAATGTAGAAAAGTTAGTGTCACGGCCGGGTCATGGGCAGCCAGACCTAGTGGTCAGAGGCAGGAGACAGGAGTCGAGACAGGAGCACGAGACAGGAGTCGAGAGTGAGCTGGGTCAGGACACTGGAAGAGCAGAAGCAAAAGACCAAATTGTGTTCAGCACCTCAAGTCAGATGAGTCACCCCGAGTCCGCATGCCAGGAAATCAAGCCTGGGGAGTGGGAGCAGGAACAGCCAACACACGGTCCAGAGCCGGGGAGCAGCTCGGGTGTTCAGACAGCTTCTTGTTCCTGCTGCTGGTTTAAGGAGGTCCTGGGGACCGATTAGCTGCTCTGGGACTCTGCCAATAGGAGCCTCAAACTGGGTCTGGACTTCGTCAGTCCTAGGTAAGCAGTTTTTCGTAGGCTTCCAGGTGGCGTGCTGGAGGGTGGCTGTTCCCAGGAACCCTGCAGACCCGGGTTAATGACCCATGGGTCATGACAGGGAGTGATCTCTCCCGGCTCAAACCTCCTGCACAAAACAGTCTGCAGGGTCCCGGCCGCATCCTCTGAGAATAAAAAAACACAGTCACAATGACAAATAGGCTATGGAACAGGAGTCCCCTCTTTCTTGCAACAGCCCCAAGTGCCCGGAAGAGTGGATGGTTCTTACCTCCAGGAGATGCCTGGGATCTTCCATCTAAGCCTCAATGGGACCCTTGTTTCTTGGTCTGACAGGATGAGATCATCTGTCCCCACTGCTCCCTGCGCTGGGCTGGCTGCAGCACACATTTGTGTAAGAGGCTGGGCCAGAGAGATGTTACAGTCAGGGTCCAGGCAGCCCAGAAGGAGAACAGAGGGTCTGAAACCACAAGACGAAGCAATCAAATCAGCGGATTCGACAGAGAAGTTTTGTACCCTACAGGGACATCAAAGAAGGTCTGTTAGGAAAGGTGAGATGTTAGTCTGGAAACTGCTAAGGCAAATATTGTGACTTGTTAAGATTCAGTTTAAGTCACTACAAAGTGTGTTGTGTTTTGTTTCTCTGTTTGAAATTTGTCTCTTTCTCTTGCTTAGTTTCACTTCAATCTCTTCTTTGTTACTGTGCTTCCCAAAGCACCTCTGGGTTGTGTGTTTGAGTGAAGTGTGAGTCTCCAGCCTACCCAACAGGCTGAGCTGTGCCCTGTCTCTCTGAAGGTAGCGAATAATTTCTGAGCGGTGCTGGGCCCAGAGTCCAAGGGCAGTTCACCAGACACCTCCTGTGAAGCCCAAAGAGACCAAAGGAGCAGGAGAGATTCAGGCCCCACTGACCCATGGGAACTTCCCACAGAAGAGGCTACACAGGGATCCAGACACAGCCAGCAGGATCCCTCCCACAAGCTGGGCCATGTCCTTCCCCTCCCAGCCCCACAGCTTCCTCCCCACCCCAGCCTCAGGAACCCCTCCCACCTCCCTGCTCTCCCCACCCACTCTCCAATACCAGGCTGTTTCCAGAATGGAAGCAGGTGTGTACCAGAGTTCACTCACCGCTAGATGCTGGCCAGGCCTCGTGTCATTGCTTTCTAGCTGGGCTAGCAACCCCGCTGATACTCACTCTTGCAGTTTGTTGGCTGGGAACTCAGCCCTCCAACCAGGTGACTGGCCTTTACTCCACTCCTTCCTGGGTCGTGCTCCTTCCAAACAAAGTCCAAAAATGTCTTGAACAGAAACAAGGCCTTCCACCCTCGAGGGGAGTTCTGTCTCAGCCTGATTTCGGCTCGGCCTGCCCTTCTTGGGTTTCTAGGGTCTTCTATGTCCCCTTCCTTAGGGACAGTGAGAGAAGCCGGTCCTACCCTGGACTCCAGGGTTTGGCCCAAGGCCGTTGACTGAACAGCTCGCTCTGCTTCTGTACTTTTGCGGCTGTTTCCTCTTGTTTCCTCTCAGGTGGGGCTCACTTGGTCATCAATTTGGCCTAGCCCCAGGCTAGGCAGCCATAGGCCAAGCCACCCTCTTAGATACCCTCCTCCTTCAAATCCGGTCCAGCCCAGCTGACAGGTTTGCTGAGGGGATGGTGAAACCCCATTGCTGATCAGAAGGAGGTCAGAGTCTGTTCTCTAGGAGCTGAAGGTCCGTTTGTCCTGCTGCGGGAAGTGGAGCTGGAGAGCGGAGATGTTAGGTGAAAGAGACTGCATGATGGAGTTGGAGACTGAGGGATGGGAGCCTCCTCCCACAAACGCTTCCAGGAGAACAGGTTTGAGGAGTTCTCTGGGGAGTCTCTTGCTAGGAAAAGAACAAGGGTGGCACATTGATGGAGATGTCTCTGTCCCAGGGATGGGGGAAGCTCCCAGCCAGGCTATGCAGCAGAGATCCCATTTCTCCCCCAAGAAACCCATATGCCCAAAGAAGTCAATGACTCTTACCTCCATGAGGGAGCGGGGTCTTCCCTCTCAGCCTCTTTGAGACCTACCACTGCTTGGTTTCCTCGGACCAGGGACCTGCCCCCACTGCTCCCTGAGGTGGTTCAGCTTCTGACTGCACCCATCTGGGAGGCTGTCACACACCCCACGGCCTACAAGACACGGGGGGAGGAGGCTCCTCTTCATCTCAGACTCGCAGAGTCCAGAGAAGGGCCAAAGGAAGAATAAAGGGCAGGAGATGAAGCTAGCCCTGAACCTCTGTCCCATCCTCACCTCCTCAAATGTGGAGCTTCCTGAGCTTCAGTTGGGCAGACAGTCTGTAGCTCTGACACAAAGGTCCTTCTGCGCCACATGGGGCAGGAAGATCTCTACCTGGGAGCACGGAGAATGGGATGGGGGTGAGATCAAGGAAAGAGGGGAGGGATATGGGTGTGAGGGAAAGAGCTCCTGCCCCAGATGAAGGAATTTGGGGGGCCGAGGGAAGGACCCGGCTCCACAGAGAGGGGAGAGAATTTCTGTGAGTGCCAGGGGCCTCCATTTCCGCTTCCACTAGCCCCCCATTTACAGTGAGACAGAGCAGTACCTGCAGCAGGGAGCGGGACTTGCTGAACAGGGAGGGGAACCTTTAAGAGCATCAGATGAGCCACAGCCCTTGCAGCGCCTCGGGCATCTGGTGCAAGTGCCTGATGATGTGAAGCTGGCACATGACCTTGGCTGTGACATCCTCGTGCTGCAGGGGAACGAGAACATGTCAGAGACGGAGACACTCCCCAGGGATCAGGGAGGATGAAGGGCACCTGGAATCAGCACCATCATTTCCACCCAGCAGCTGTTCATGTCTGAGTGGTGGATTCACCCTCCCGACCCCCAGGATGGAGGCTTGCTGTCCTCTCTAGTGACCTCCAGTGCCAACCCCCCTCCTTGTCGGCTGAACTTCTGCCACCTCCCCGTCCATGCCCCTGACAGCTGTTCCACCTCCAACCCACCTGGGGACACTGCTCAAGTTCGTAGAACTCTCTCCTCCACCCCTACCTCCATCCCCACCCAGCTAGGGAAGGGAGGGGACTCTAGCAGGGTGGCGGGGGGCAGGAGGGATTCTGGCAGCAGTGAAGTGGGATGGGGAGAGCTTGAGACCTTTCCCCAAGTCCATACTGGCTCTGGAGCTCACTGTGTCCCCTACCCAGTTCCCAGGTTGGGGCGTTCTGCTTCCTGACCGGCAATGGAATTGGGCAAAGCCCACCTCCTTTCTCTGCTTCTACAGGGTGCAGGGAATTAAACAAGGGTCTGATCAAGCAATCGTGACTGACTGACTCAGGGGTCTCCTCTCAGACACTTGGCGATCAGCCAGGAGGTCAAGGAGTACAGAGACACCCAGAGCCATAATCCTATATTAACTCACCCACCCGGGGATCCTCCTTATGCCACGTAGCAATGCAGCCATGTAAGACACTCAAATCACGGCAACTAGCGAGGTTCCAATGTGGGACCTTTAGAACGAGCCTGTCCCACTGGTTGCTGGATGAGGAACTCTGAGCTGGAAATAAGGAGTGGGCTCTTTTCCTGTCTCCAGGAGGCATCCGCTGCAGGGAACCCAGCCAGCCACACTCCCTGAGCTGTCTCATGCCCTGGCACAGTGCCCTTACCTCCCCCACTCTGGCTGTATTCTTGTAGCCCAAGAGCCTTCTGTCCTGGTGCCAGTCATAGCACCAGAGATCTTCCGCGTCATGTATGGTCAGGCCTGGAAGAGAGAGAGAGAGAGAGAGAGAGAGAGAGAGAGACTTTTCTCATTCTGGTTGCAGTGTCTGTGTCCTTCCAATCCCATTGGTGGCTGCACAGTGGAGTGGAGAAGAACAGAGGCAGAGAGAGACTTGTCCTCCAGCTGGGGTCAGTCTGAAAGAAATGGTCTGGGGTCCCATTATCCACCTGTGGTCACTCATAGTCCCCTATTGGGTTCCGTGTCCCAGCTGGATTCCTTACCCCTCTGTTGGAGCAGCAGTTGGTAGAGCCGGTAAGTCCCCTCCCTGGCCTGCCGGCTGATGTCCTTGTCTGGATCGCTGACAAATAGAGCCAGCTGGGCCACATGGTGACCCATCCTAGGGAACTCAGCTGAGATCTAATGGAAGGGAGAGGAGAGGGGACTCCATCAGCATTTTCCTCTCAACTCCCCTGGGCCAGAGGGCTCCTTCCCCTTAGCCCCTCTGCAGGAGATGCTGGGGGAGAGGAGCTTGAGATCGACCCTTCATTTGCTCTGCTGCCAAGGGAGCCTGGAGCTGCTTTGGGATGCCAAGCAGGGGCTGGAGCATGGGCCCCTTAAAGGCCCAGGGACAACACTGAACCAGGACAAGAAGAACTTGACTCAAGCTTAGCTCAGTCCCTGCTCTCACTCTGCCTCCCCATGAAGTAACCTCCTAAGCCACAGCCCCGGCAGCAGCAGATCCTGCAGCCCGCTGGAGCCAGCCCGCCTCCACCTGGAGCCAGCAAGCTGGTCGCGGAGCTCACTTACGTCAAACTCAGGGAGGGTGACTGTGTATCTCAGCAGGGCTGTGCTGCTCCTGATAGCCCTGGCTCGCTCCTGCGACACCCTGGACACGACCCACAAGTTGACATGCTGTGGGGAAAGGAGGCAGGTCAGACTCAGTGGCCAGGTGCACCTGCTTTGCAAATGAGCCCCACGCCCCCAGCCCCAGGGGCCTGAGACAATCTGTGCAGGGGGGAATATGTGAGTCCTTGATGGCAGAGCTTTAGAAGGGGATTCTTTCCCCCAGGACGCAGCTTGTACCCTGCAGGTCACAACTTCTCAGCGTCTCTCTAGATTGGGACAATGTTTGGGGTCGGGGCTGGTCCCATCCTTCCAGAACTCCTGATTCCTGAACAGTTCACCAGAAAGGAGACTGAACCCTCGGCCTTTCCCTGCTACGAAAATCCTTGCGGGGATGTAGGGAGTGACTGAGAACTGGGTTTTCAGACTCTCACTCCCCAAGACAGCCAGGAGCCCTGTGCTTAGTGCTCAGCAGAACCAGGCAGAGCTCTGGCTTGAAGTCCCAGCTCCTTCCTCTGTCCCTCAAGAAGGAAGGACCTCACACTGCATTGCACTGACCTCCCGAACCAAGGACGGCCCACTGGGGACCCAGCTAGGAGGACAGAGTAGAAAATGGATCTTCCAGTCTCTCCTTACCAGTCCTCCAAAGAGTTACGGTCAAATGGGGCTCACCTCCAAGATGAAGTGGAGCCTGTCTGTGTCTGGGGACTCTGCCAGCAGGTTCCCCAGCATGGCATCCAGGACCTCTGGGATGACTTTGTGCAGAGCCTGCAAAGCATGGGTCAGAGTTAGGGAACCTGGGCCTACACCTGCCACAGGATGGGAAGAGGGGTCTCTGGGAAGCACTGGGGAGACTCCCAAACACATCTCCTGGCCTCTCTCCTTCACATCCCACTGCAGGCAATTCACAAGAATTGATGACCCCTAGACCTTTGATCCATGAGCTTAGCAGGTCTCTGCAGTGGGCCTTGTAGGCAGAAGAGTATGAAACAGCCAAGTTGCCATGCATGGAAGCTGGGCTTCTGGGCAAAACACGGCTTATGAAAGAAAGAAAGAAAGAAAGAAAGAAAGAAAGAAAGAAAGAAAGAAAGAAAGAAAGAAAGAAAGAAAGAAAGAAAGAAAGAAAGAAATCCCCCAGGGAGGGGTAATCTCTTCCCTGTGGAGGGAAGGATCCAACCCTGCAGCTTGTTCCATCTCCGCTACCCCACCCCTAAATCTGGAGCTCCAGCGAATCAAGGGAGCAGGGACCAAGGACTACTCTGGAAAAGTAAGAGGACGGAGGAGGAGGAGGTACCTGGATGTCGGTGGTGTCCTTCTCCGTGCCCAGGGTGAAGACGGAGTGAAGGGCAGCTCGCAAGAGGTGTGTCTCTAGGGCTGGCTCCAGCGCAGGTTTCATGGTGCTGGCAAGAGAGAGGAGCTGGTATTAGACTGTGCAGTACGGGCGTGGGACTGTCGCCAACATGGACACCAAGCCACAGGGATAGAGGCACAGGCTGGCGAGAATGGAAACTGAGGCACTTAGCTAGGGAATGACAAGGCCAAGGCTTCCCAGACAGACAGTGGCAGGACAGGAATAGCTCCTGTACCCTGGAGCCTGCTGCCCCTCCTGTATCTGAGCCGGGGAGTGAGCCCCTCCCCAAGGCCCCTGTCATGTTATGGGAGTGAAAAGAACAGCCCTGCCAGGAGAGAGTGACCCTTCCCACCCCACCATCTCTGCCAGAGGCGCCACTCTTGAGAGGTGACCTGGGAGCGACAGTGACGGTGACTCCCAGCCTTGGGCCTGAGCAGCACTGGGGTGAGGGGAGCCGGCGGGGTTGGGGGTGGGGCTGTCTCAGTACCAGAGGTTGCCCACTGCAGCCAGGGAGTGGGCGAGGATGGCGCTGGGTGACGAGTCATCGGGAAGCTCCTCGATGAGCTCCTGTGAGATGCGAAGGAGACAAAGGAGCATGTGAGATTCAGGCCCGACTCACACCTCCCAGTGAGGAGATGACACAGCCAGTGCCCCACATGGCCAGCAGGATCCCCCACCACCTCCCGCTCCTCCCATTCCTTCCTGCCCATCAGACTTGTCCCCCTTCCCGGATTCCTGCCCAGCTCACTCCCAATCCCCTTCTCTCCTCCTCCCTCTCAAAACTGCCCCCATTCAGCCCCATCCCGACGACCGAGCTGGGACCATGTGATTCCTTGGCCCCCACTCTCAGCTGCCCTCCAGCCCCACAAGTCCCCCCCTGCCCACTACTGACCAATCTCACAATTTCTCCCTTCTCTTATCCCAAGTCTTGAGCCCCAGCAACCCTTGTCCTCTGCTGCCCCCTCCAACACCACTCAGCCCCCACCCATTAGCCCGGCCATACCCCTGCCAATCCCGTGTCTCTCTCCTCCCTCCAGCTGCCATATGGCGTGTCTCACTCACCACAATCCTCTTCACCACAGCCGCCTTGCAGCAGCGCGGCTCCAGCGTGTCCTCCCCTCTCTCCCGTGCAGCCAGACATGCGGGGTAGATGGCCTGAAGGAACAGGAGCTGCTGCCCCTCATCCTGGACCCACCAGGAGTGGGGTATAGCGAGAGGGAACCTGTTAGCTAGGGAACTTCCTGCCCCACCCACACCAGCTCCAGGGCTCAGGCCTCAATGGGGAATTGTGGGGACCCGCCTATTGTCCAAATTCCCCACCACTCCTACACAAGCAGGATCAGGAACTGGGACAGTGCCTGTGGGGGGAGATGACCTCGGCTTTTGTGGGACAAACACCCCCATCTTGGGGGTCCCACATCATGGATGTAAAAGGGCCCCATTAGGGGTGGTGGATCAGGAGGGACAAGACCCTCGGCAGGGGGTGGGGATGCTGGGAAGGGACAGGGCAATCTTGCTTCCAGCCCAGGTGGGGAACATTTGTACCTTATCTCTGCACTGGAGCTGCTCTCGGATGACCTTGAGAGCAGCTTCATCTTTGGCCATGTCCACCCCTTCCTCCTGCTCCAAATCCAGGGCTCCTGGTGGTGGGAGGAGAGCAGAGGAAAAGGACAAAGGAAGCAAGAAGAGAAAGGTAGGAGGGACAGAGGAAAAGGGAAAACAAAAAGGAGAAACCCCAGTGTCCCCAGTAATTCTAAGGGACAAAGTCCTAGGTCGGAAATAAAATGCTGCCTCCACAATCTAATGTTTTTCTTTCCTAAAAATCAGCCAGCACCTGATGGATCAGACTGAACAGGTTCCAAACCTCTCCGAGGCTCTTACCTTCTCTACAGGGACGTCTGTTTTCGAGCAAAACCACTGAAAGAAAAGGAGAAAACTCCAAAGAGGGTCCTCCTTGCGCTCACGAATGTGAAAGTGAATGCTCTCTCAGTCCTCCAGGAGAGACCTCGAGAAGGAGACGTGCTGAAGCAAAGCCACAGGGATCTCCCAGGTTGCCCCTGTCCTGCACCCCTGTCCTGCCTGGCTGATGTCAAGATCTCTCTGTGAGGTCATCGCCTCCCCACCACCTTTGTCCAATAGGCTGAGGTCCTGCCAAAGGCCCTTGTGATGTCACTGCCACACCCACCCCTCCCCTGCAGTGCTGATGTCCTGCCCCTGTCCAGCTACATTGGATGTTTCAGCTGCTTCCCCTGGATCACCCCACTCAATGACACTTCCTTGTGGGGTGACACCGACTACACAGTAGAACACAGAGGTTCTTCCCCAGGCCACAATTAGGTTTCACAAGTTAGTCGACTTTATGGTCAGAAGGAACCGTTCGAGCATTTAATCTCATCCCCTGCGTATCCTGAGGCCTCCTGTATGTCAGAAGAGCTGGGCTTTTCTTTTACTCAAACATTTTCCAGAAAGGCATCTAGTCTTTATTCGAAGAGATCAAGAGATGGAGAAGCCATCGTTTCTCTTGGTTCTTTGTGCCAATGACGAACCACCCTCTTACAAATCTGGGTCTTATTGTCATTATACTTTTTCTGATTTCTGCTTCCATCCATGGGGTCTTGTCATGCCTTTCTCTGCGACATAAAAGAGCCCTTTTATACTCAACATTTTCTCTCCATGAAGTCAAGCAACTCACTTCTCATTCTTCTCTTGTAGATACTAAACTGATTGAGGTTTTTCAATGTCTCATTATAGGGCATCATCCCCATCACTCAGTTATGAATCTTTTCTGCACCCTCTCCAATTGTTTTAACGTAATATTCAAAATGTGCACACAAGAACTGGATTCAACATTCCAACATCAGTCTCACCAATGCTCTTTCACTTCCATTTCCATCCTCACTACTCTATCCAGCCAAGAATGGCTTTAACCTTTTTTAACACAGTTTCACATTGACAGCTCATGTTGAGCAGCTCGTCCACTATGGCCCCAAAATCCTTTTCAGGGTCACTGCTTTCCAGCGGATTGTCCCCAATTCTCTAGGGTGCCGCCTGACTCCTTTGTTACTGGAGGTATGGGGTTGCATTTGGCTTGATTAAAACCTAATTATTTAGTAAGTATTTGAGAAGAACTAGCCCATTAGAGAGAGAATCGTGAATTACTCAAAGACAATGAATGGAGAAAAGCGGCAAGAGCAATCAAATACATATTTGGTTACGGCCTATTTCCTTGGTCTTAAAAGAGGGTAACAAGGACCTGAGCCTCCTTCCTCACAATAGCCCCAAGCTCCCCCAATCAGCATTGAGATTCTGAGAAGCAGAAAGCTGAGAGTTCTCACCAGATGTCCCGGGTCACCACCGGAGGGAGTCACTCTTAGAGCACCATTCCAGCCACATGTCTTTGGGAGGGCCTCCCGCAATGAGAGTTGGAGTGCAACCCCTCCTGCCCCCGCTCCGTCCCCAACTCCACACCCACAGACAGGTCCTGGTGGTGAAAGGAAAGCAGGGGAAAAGGACAAAGATGCAAGAGAAGACGAGAAAGGAGGGAGAGACAGGAAAAGGGAAAACAAAAAGGAGAAACCCCAATGTCCCCAGTAATTCTAAGGGACAAAGTCCTAGGTCGGAAATAAAATGCTGCCCCCACAATCTAGTGTTTTGCATTCCTAAAAATCAGCCGGCACCTGATGGATCAGACTGAACAGGTTCCAAACCTCTCCGAGGCTCTTACCTTCTATACAGGGACGTCTGTTTTCAAGCAAAACCACTACAAGAAAAGGAGAAAACTCCGAAGAGGGTCCTCCTTGCGCTCACGAATGTGAAAGTGAATGCTCTCTCAGTCCTCCAGGAGAGACCTCGAGAAGGAGACGTGCTGAAGCAAAGCCACAGGGATCTCCGAGCTTGCCCCTGTCCTGCACCCCTGTCCTGCCTGGCTGATGTCAAGATCTCTCTGTGAGGTCACCGCCTCCCCACCACCTTTGTCCAATAGGCTGAGGTCCTGCCAAAGGCCCTTGTGATGTCACTGCCACACCCACCCCTCCCCTGCAGTGCTTATGTCCTGCCCCGTCCAGCCACATTGGATGTTTCAGCCGCTTCCCCTGGATCACCCCTCTCAATGAGCGTTCATTGTGGGCTCAAGCCGAACACAGTAAAACATCAGAGGCTTCTCCCCATGCTACGCTCAGTTTTTCATCAATTAGCAGACTTTATGGACAGAAGAGACAATTAGAGCATGTCATCTGACCCCCTGCATATCACATGCTTTCTGTAGAGCATAGGAGCTAGTTTTTGACTACACACATTCCAGAAAGGCATCTAGTCTTCATTAGAAGACATCAAGAGGTGTGGAATTCCCACCACTTCCCTTTCTAGTTTGTTCCTTTGGTGATTCATCCTCATGGTTGAATATGTGTGCCCTCTTTCGAATATGAATTGGTCTCTTTTGAGTTTCCAGCCACTGGGGTCTTGTTATGCTTTTCTCTGCTAGATTAATGAGCCCTTTAATACCCGATATTTTCTCTCCATGAAGTCACTTCAACACTTCAATGACATCACCTCCCGATCTTTTTTATCATCTAAACAGGCTGAGCTCTTTCAATAGCCCACGAGCAGGCATTTTTCTCCAGCCCTCAAAACGTTTCGTTGCTTTTTGCTGCCCCATCTCCAATATTTCAAAATCTTTTTTCAAAAGTGGATGCCAAAACTGGATGCAGTATTCCATGATCAGTCTTCCTCATGGTGTGTCACCTCCCTCTGCGCCTCACTGCTCTTTTCAAACATCTAATGATGGCTTTAGCCCCGTTCACCACAGCATCACCCTGGGTGCTCATGTTGAATGGCTTGCCCAGCATGGCCCCGAAATCCTCTTCACAGTCAGTGCTTTCCTGGATACACTTCCCCACTCTGTAGGTGTGGCCTGAATGCTTTGTCGCTAGCTATAGGACCCTTCCTTTGGTTATTTTCAAACTTGTTTTCTTTGAATGGGTCCAGCTTCTCAAGGGATCCGATTTCTCTGTGTCACTGCCCTGTCCTCGTCATTAGTTACCACTCTACTACTATTTTATCACCCACCAATGTTAGCAGCAGTGATTTTTTATTTGGGTTGCAGTTCATTGATATTTATTTTCAAGAATTAGTCCCCGACAGCCTCTTCATATCCCTAGTGCCTAGAACCTGCTCCACACAGCACAGCGAGAAAAGGCCGCCCAGCCCAGCTGTGCCATAGGGACTAAGCACAGAACAACCTTAGGAGCTTGTGTCATCCATAGCTTCTGAACAACATGTGGGGGTCATCAGCTTACAAATACATTCTAGACCGGTAACGTAGACAGGCCCCAAATGTATCTAAGTGTCCCGCCTTGAAAAAGAGGAGAGAAAAAAACAGAACCTTGATTAGCTTTATTTTATAGTCGTGGAAACTGAGGCACAGAGAAGCAAAGAGATTCGCTCATGGTCAAAAAGCCAGAAATAGAAAACGGCAGATCTGCTGATAGTCAGTCCTGGGCCCTAGCCGTGTTTGTCCTGGCCTCTCTGCTTCAGCTCCAGCAACAACCCGAGTCGAGGTTTTCTTCGTCTCCATGTCCTTTTAACTTCACGTCACTGCAGAAGAAAGATTGTTTCTGACCAGCTGGCTCTAATGCATGGAGATGTCTTTCCAGAAGACGTGCTCTGGCTCAGTCCCATGTCGTAGGTTTTCTGGAGGAAGCGCTCGGTGACGTTCTAGGGCCTGTGTTACACAGAAGATGGACAGAATGGTCCTTTCTGACCTTAATTCTTTTCTTTCGCTAGGAGGGTAACGCTGGACATTTTCTCTCATTCACTTTCCTTTGGAATAATTTCAATCCAGTCCAAAGGATTTCCTCTTCCATTGTGTCTTCAGCACCTTTCCTAGCAAACAGTTCCTGTTTGAGCACAGGTTTCCAGTTTCAGGCTGTCCCAGGGGGAGATGGCCATGAAAGGGGTAGTAGCTCAACTGAACCTATCCCCAGGTGAAGGGAATAAGTGCAGGGGCAGAAGGAGAGGCCCCGAGATAGGACAGATTCTTCTGCTGGGCTAAGAGTATAGTTGGATGCACTTCACTTCACTTCACTTCATCGGATGCATTCAGTGGAAAATACAGTGAGGAGATTTATATACACACAGAACGTGAAAAAATGGGTGTTATCATACACACTCACTTCAGATGAGCTATTACCAGCAGTGGGGGGGGGGGAAGAAAACCTTTTGTAGTGATAATCAAGGTGGGCCATTTCCAGCAGTTAACAAGAATGTCTGAGGAGCAGTGGGGGGTGGGGGTGGGGGAATAAACATGGGGAAATAGTTTTACTTTGTGTAATGACTCATCCATTCCCAGTCTTTATTCAAGCCTAAATTAATTGTATCCAGTTTGCAAATTAACTCCAATTCAGCAGTCTCTCCTTGGAGTCTGTTTTTGAAGTCTTTTTGTTGTAATATAGCAACTTTTAGGTCAGAGATCGAGTGACCAGAGAGATTGAAGTGTTCTCCGACTGGTTTATGAACATTATAATTCTTGTCATCTGATTTGTGTCCATTTATTCTTTTACGTAGAGACTGTCCAGTTTGGCCAATGTACATGGCAGGGGGCATTGCTGGCACATGATGGCATAGATCACATTGGTAGATGTGCAGGTGAACGAGCCTCTGATAGTGTGGCTGATGTGATTAGGCCCTATGATGGTGTTCGCTGAATAGATATGTGGACACAGTTGGCAACGGGCTTTGTTGCAAGGATAGGTTCCTGGGTTAGTGGTTCTGTTGTGTGGTGTGTGGTTGCTGGTGAGTATTTGCTTCAGGTTGGGGGGCTGTCTGTAGTCAAGGACTGGCCTGTCTCCCAAGATTTGTGAGAGTGAAATGGCCCACCTTGATTATCACTACAAAAGGTTTTCTTCCCCCCCCCCCCCCACTCTCCTGCTGGTAATAGCTCATCTGAAGTGAGTGTGTATGATAACACCCATTTTTTCACGTTCTGTGTGTATATAAATCTCCTCACTGTATTTTCCACTGAATGCATCCGATGAAGTGAGCTGTAGCTCACGAAAGCTTATGCTCAACTAAATTGGTTAGTCTCTAAGGTGCCACAAGTCCTCCTTTTCTTTTTGCTTAGATGAATGGGTCTGTAGTTGCCTGGATCACTTTTTCCCCTCTTGCTTTACTATCATCGGATACTAGATGGGGAGGAAGAGCCTCACCAGCTGTATAAAACCAGCTGGGGGAAGGCTGGGAGCAACAGGTATCAGAATAAGCTAGACCCGGGCTTCTCAAACTTTTGTTTTTGCTGGCCCCACTTTGAAAGTATTTCAGGCTATGACAACCCCCGACCCCCAAACAGTCATAGCAAGTTACTGTACGGACTCATAGAAACATACGCATGGTATTGCCACCCTTACTTCTGGGCTGCTACGGGCGGGGCACTGCCCTCAGAGCTGGGCAGCTGGAGAGGGGCAGCTGTTGTAGCCCTCTTCCCCTCCTGCCCCCCTCCCCTGAGAATATTTTTGTGATCTCTTGACCCCCCCCTCCCCCCGCCATAGCCTTGCAACCCCCTTTTGGGTCAGGACTCCCAGTTGGACAAATGCCGAGCTAGACAATCTCAAACCATGAACTAGTTCCCAGGTGTCTCTGGGCCGATTCTCAGAGGAGGCAGCTCCCAGAATCAGGCCCTCGATGGCTCTCCCAGTGCAGCAGGCCCTGGGTGCAGCGATCGGTTTGAAACAGGAACCCCTGCAAGATGCTCTCTACCTTCAGTTCCTGACCCCTCCAGGGGCCGAGTGCATCTCCCCCATCCTCAGGCAGAGCTCAGAGCAGAGTCAGCAGCAGCAGCCCCTCCCCGGCGAGAGCTCCAAGCGAAGGCAGGGGCCTGGCAGAGAGAGCAGAGGGGCACAGGCAGGTCAGCGGAGGGGTGGAAGGTGGATCCCACCCCAGGAGATTTAACAGAGAGAGGAAAGCGGGGCTGTGAGAGCGCAGAACAGAGATACCCCCCCAGCAAATCCCCCCACCCCAGACATCGAGATCCCGGCCTGGGACTGGGGTTCGCTCCCCAACACTTACTCACGACAGCTGCAGCAAGGGGTCCCTGTGGGGCGGGAGGAGCTTCCACCCCGCTCCGGCTGGCTGGATCTGGAAAGAGAGAGAGAGAACAGGGAGAGGAGAGTGCGGTGAGGAGTTGGTGCCCAGGGGTCCCCCTCCCCCGCTCCTAGCTCTGGACCCCCATTGCAGGGGTATCTGTGGGTGTGTTCAGGGAAGGGCCGGGGGCTCTGCTCCATCAGGCCTGAGAGTGTCAGAGCAAAGTAACTGTAACACTGCTGAGTATTTTCAATGTTGCCTCACCCTGAATGTCACTGATCCCCCAGTTTAGAATGCGTCTCCCCGGCCGCTTCTCTTGCTAATTTGAACCTCAGGGAACACATCAAAGCTCTCTCCTGTCCCCCACAGCTGCTGGGTTTGGGCCACTGCCAGGGCCCTCTACACCGGAGTTAACATCTGGATCCTGGCCAAGCTGGTTCTAGCCCATGTGGCCAACCCCCAGTGACCAAAAATCACAAGTCAGAGCCCCCCAAAACCATCAGATTGGCTTAAACAAGATGAGATTTTGAAAACAACTGTGGGTTCTGTTCTTGATCTCCTGGTGGTGGAGCCTTTAGGGGTCACCTTTTCAAGCTTTTCTCCCCATCCAGGAGGGCTAGAACAAGAAAAACTTCTGACAAAAATGGCCAACCCCGCCAAAATCTTCTACCAGAATCAGAAAAAATTAGTCCAGAATGATTGAAAACAGAACAATTTTTGGTTTTTGAATTTTCCAAGAAGACAGTGAATGTTTTTTATTAAAGACGACACTTTCCACAAAAGGTTGCCTTGAATCAAACACCCAATTTTTCTGAAAAAAAAAAAAAAAATAATTGAACCATTTCAGTGGTTCTCAAACTTTTGTCCTGGTGACCCCTTCCACACATCAAGCCTCTGAGTGCAACCCCCCGTTATAAATTATTAAACCACTTTAATATATTTAACACTGTTATAATGGCTGGGGATGAAGCAGGGTTTGGGGGTGGAGGCTGACAGCTCATGACCCCCACATAATAACCTCACGACCCCCAGTTTGAGGACCCCTGGACTACACTGAGCATGCCCAGAAAGAGAGCCAGAGGGTTGAAAGGCCGCTGGGATGGACAAGACTTGTGGGGCTCTGAGAGACTGTCCCCCCCCGCCACCCCGCAGCAGTGTGAATTCAGCTCCAACCAGGGGCAGGAATCTGAAATCAGTTAAACAGCAGAGACTTCATGCAGGCAGAGGTCCGGCTTGCCAGGCAGGGACAGCTCCTTCCCTTTTAGAACGTGGGCATCAGCAAAACTCAAGCATCAGAAACCTGGGAATTAGAGGCGAGGGACAGAGGGCCCCCCCGCCCCCCAGCCCGGAGAGGGGGAAGGGGAGGGGAGAGGGGGGACAGAGGCCCCCCCCAGCTCGAAGAGGGGGAGGGGACCCCTTAGGGGGAGCGGTCGCCAAACAGCGATGCCCAGCCCATGAGTTGGGGTTCCGGCGGGGGGGGGCTCTGGAGGGGGGGTTCCAGCCCCTGCCCCCCAGTGTCCCGGAGCTCCCCCAGCGAGCCCGGCGTGGGTTGCACGTTTCTCACCGGCTCAAGACCCTGAGGGGAAAAGGACCCTGCCAGATTTACTTGGGGGTGGGTCTTTTGCTCATGGGTTGTGTTATGAATCCCGTGGGTGGTGTTTCCCCAGCATAATGCCGCATTGTTTCCCTCCTTTATTAAAAGGCTTTTGCTACACTCAGACTCTGTGCTTGCGAGAGGGGAAGTATTGCCTCTTGGAGGCACCCGGGGGTGGTTTGTAATTGTCCCAGGTCTCTGGGTGGGGGCTCGAGCTGGTTTTGTATTGCGTTATTGAAACCCCTAGATACTCAACCTGGCCCTTGTTGCTGCTAACTCTGACGTGCAGAAGGGTTACAGTTACATAGGAATTAGATACAGTGCTCCTGTCAGCTAATTTCCAAGTTATCTGCAAAAAAAACCCTAGATTTTTCAGATGCCTAAGTAGTACCTGTTAAAGTTGCCCCCCCACCTGAAATGGCACCCCAGCACCCCCCCCCAGCATGTACTGAGAGTTGGTCAGTCCCTGTCCCAACACATAACATCCCCCCCATGTATCTCTACTTTTCTCCAGCTCCCTCCATCCTACCCCCATTTTCCCTGCACCCCTGGGTCTCTCCCTGCCCCCTATGGGGCTGTCTCTCCGAGGCCCCATTCCGGAGAGAAGCGTGTGGCAGAGTTGAGAATGAATGGCAAGTGATAGTTACATTCCACAATTTTCCAGGGAAACTTTGTTCCCTTGGGTTTGTGGCTGGCTGCTTCTTGGCTCTGTTCCCAGCACTGACGTGCTCCCTGGGCTGCTTTTCTGGCCCCCCTGGCTGGCATGACCCTGTTCCCCAGCTCAGCTTGGACCCCTGCTTTCTCCTTAGCTCGGCCCCTCTCTCTCTGACCCAGGCAATTCTGGCTCACACAGACAATGGGACCCCCCTGGCCTCCTGACTCCCTGATTAACCTGCCCGCCCTGTCAATCAGGCTGACCTGGCGCATTGGCCTCTCCCCATTTTTCCTGGGGACCGGCAGTCTCAGGGTCCTGATTTCCCATTGACCCTTCCCCTTCCTTTTGGTACTGGCAGCTAGCTAACCCAAACACCCCCACTGAGTTTTAGTAAGTGGCAACAGTCACCTTACATCAGGGAGACTTGTACCCCCAAAGGGAGCAATGTACCCCCAACTTCCTTAAACTGATGTGGCTCTCAGCCACTGTTGTAAAAGCAGGAGGGTTTATTAGCTGTCTGGAACCCAGCATAGAGAGTCCTTGGTTAGAACAGAGAGTTCCGGCATGGTCCATCCGCGTCAACTGAGAGCCCTTTGACCCCTTTGTTGTCCCAGTTCAGGAGAGCGTCCCCGATTCCAGCGACCCCACACTGAACAACCCCCAACGTGGCTCCTCTTCAGCCCTTTGTTTTTGTTCCTGGGCAAACCTTGTCCCCTGGCCTTCCTCCTCAGCCCTTTGTTCTCCAGCTGGTCCCATCCCACTGGTTTCCTGCAGAGGGTGGGCCATCCATGGTCGTTAGTTTCTGGGTGCCAAATGTCTGGGCAATTGGAGTGGCCATTGTCTTCTGGGGGTCTCCATGGGCATGGGGCCCCAGGGCCCAGGCATCTAGGCGTCGGCCACGTCTGTATCTCTGGGTCTCTACAAAGGATAAACAACCTTTTCCCACCACCTACTTAACCATGCAGCACATAGGGGAAACTGAGGCACATAGTATTCATACAAAATAGTACAGAAAATTCCCACTCTGTCACAGTTCCAACCCTCCCCCAGTCTGTGCCCGGGGCAGAGAGGCCCTTCTTTGCCCCTTCTCCCCCGTCCCACCAGTCTCTGCCCCTGCTCGCCCAAGGATTGCAGTGGCTCTCAACTTTTCCATACTACTGTACCCCTTTCAGGACTCTGATTTACAGACCCCAAGTTACACCTCACTTAAAAAACATTCGCTTACAAAAGTGTCACACAGCCACTATTACGGAAAAATTGCTGACTCTCTCGTCGTTACCATATAATTATAAAATAAATCAGCTGGAAATGTACATGTCGGTGTACACTCCATAGAGCAAGGTGAAGACGTCACTGTCCGGAATGTTGGTTTGCACTGATGTCACCGGTGCTTTTAGGCAGCCCCTTGTAAAACTAGGCCATTAGCGAGATGAGCAGAGGCGGAGGAGGGTTTCCTGGGGCCCTGGGCCAGAGCAAGTGGACCCTCCTCCCCCTGCGGGGCGCCCGCCCCTTGTCCAATCAGAAGCAATATGCTAATAAGGCGTAGGATCTCCCCCGCGCTGTGTAGTTTCATTCTCCTCGCAGCTGGCTTTTTCGGGCGCTTTCCCTTGCCCGAGCCATGGGGGAAGACATGATGTGTGTGAAGGGGGGAGTTGGGGCTCCCCGCTCAGCTAATGCGCAGAGAGGGGGAGATGGAGCAGGGACCTGCCTTGCAAAGGATGCTGCAGCCATGGAGTCCCTGGAGGAGGTAAGCTGTGATCTTCCTCCAGAGCAGTGCCCTGGGAACCTGACTCCCACCCCGGCTCTGCAATGGGGGACTGGGGTTGGGGTGGAGACGGGGGGTTATTCTGAAGATCCCGGTGTCATCGCAGCCCTGTGATTATTGTTACAGCCCCCACAGGCAGGCTGCAGGGCCCCGCAGTGTCTGTGAATGACGTACGATTTGTACTGCAGCCGCTGTTGAATTGTGTGTCCATTCTTCGGCCACAAACTGAGCTTGAAGATTTTCGTTTCCCCCAAAGTGAGGTGTTGGGTTAAGGGGAGACTGGGGGGGGGGGGGGTTCCAGGAAATGAACAGGAGCTTTTCGACGTGCCAGAAAACCCAGTAAAACACCCAGAATTGCTCCCAAGTCGGCGAGACGTCCTGCCTGTCAGAAAGGGCTCCTGTTCTCCGGCAAATCCTCCCTTCGGGGGACAAACCGACCCCGTGTGCAGACGCCACTTCTCCCTTCCCGCGGAGCCTGGCCCAGAGTGCGGCGCGCATCGCTTGGCCTCCTGCCCCGCTCCCTCCAACCTCTGGGGTCCCATGCTCCTGGCCGGGGGCGGGGGTGTTACGGCAGCTGGCGGGGGGCAGGCTCCTGGGGGACAGGGGAGCCGGGGTCTTTGCAGGAGCCTTGGCGAGAGAAGCTCACCCCTGAGCAACCCGACAGCTGCGCTCGCCCCTCGGGGGCTGCGAGCAGGAGCTGCGAACAGGCCGCGTGGCCGGGGAGCTCTCCGGGGGAAGGGCAGACGGTGTCTGACCCTGCATTGGCCTGGCTGGGGCGGGCGGGCTCGCTCTGCTCGTAACTCCAGCAGGAGAACAATGGTCCGCCGCCAGGGTGATGTTTAAGTTGAGGGGGGGGGGCGGGGGGAGAGACACCTTTAAATCTGCTTGAACGCTCTGGGTGCCGTTGTGATGCGCTGTCACCCCCAGCGCCCCTGTCTTCTTTCACTTCGTCTCTCCCAGGCGGTGGGTGCAAGACCCAGGCTGTGGCTGCCTTTGTCTGTGCCCCGATGGCCGGGTTCCTCTCCCTTCTCGGGGGCAGCGGCGTTGTGGCCGGGCTGGGCCCGGAATGTGAGAGAGACAAGGCGGGGAGCTGACAGCTTTTCTTGGACCAACTTCTGGTGGTGAAAGGTACAAACTCTGGAGCTCCACAGAGCTCTTCTTCGGGTTTCCTCTGATGGCCTCCCCCAGCCCTGAAGACGAGCTCTGTGGAGCTCCGAGTTTGTATCTTCCACCAGTGGAAGTTAGTCCAGGAACAGGAATTACCCAGCTGGTCTCTCTCTTGCCTTGTTGCCGTCCTCCTCTTTCTCTCCACCCGTTTCACATCAGATGTTCAGGCTGGGAGCTCTTTGTGGCAGAGATTGTCTTACTATCTGTGCGCAGCATCCCTAGACCAACCCCTAACCCGATCCAGGACAGGAACCTCTCAGCTCCACCCTATTTCTTTCCACTGCAGTCCTGCCTCAGGGATGGAGGCCCCATTGTGCCAGATGCCATCAAAAACACATCACAGAAAGACAATCCTTTCCCCAGGGAGCGTGCAGGCGAAGCACAATAAGTAATTCTCAGCCGTTTGTGCAGAGGAGCAGCAGTGACCTCTAGTGGGAAGAGGAATTCCCATTGCTGGAGCACAGACAATCATAACAATAGTGTAATAAAGAATACAACTGCTCTAGAGGTTGGATCCCAAAGTGCTTTACCAACCAGGTCGTACTCATGGGAATCCTTTCCCCCCACTACTGACATGCAGCCACCTCTGGAGTGAAACTCCACAACTGTTCAGCAGCACACAACACGGGCAGACGATGTCTTAGGGGAATGGTTGAAGCAGAATCCACTCACCTATTGGAATTTCACAGGGCATTTGAGGGAGGCAAATTGTAGTCCCCCGAACTGTCATTTGAATCGACTCAGATCTCCCCCATTAAAGAAGAGCCATAGGATTTGTAATGACCATAATGGGACCTTGCTTTTAACTCCCAGCTGAATCCTGACACCAGCAGAGGTACAGCGCCCGCAGCTGCCAGGTTGAGTCTCTGGGTTCAGTACTGCCTTAGTCAGGGGTGTCATCCGTCTTCTTTGTTACAACACTGAGTTTCCCTTGAGGTTTCCCATTGGGAAACAGCCTGGGTCTGACTCTGTTCAGCTTTTATAAGCTCACACGGTCAAACCTCAAGGAATTACATTTGAATGCACCAAGCCAGAGATTTCATAGAATCATAGAATCATAGAATATCAGGGTTGGAAGGGACCCCAGAAGGTCATCTAGTCCAACCCCCAATCTCCCAGCCAGTAATTCCTACATCGAGCCCAGAACTTGTGACTGAGTTAGAGCAGATCATTCGTAAGAGAGCAACTCCGTGTAAAGACTTGGAGTGAATTCTCTCCTCTCTGGCCTCCCAGCACCTTGCTTTCCTGACCTACAGCGTGCCCGGCTGTTTGAGTGCTGACCCTGAGAAAAGCCCTCACTACTACATTGAGCCTGAAGGCTTTTTACTAGGGCTGGCAAGCGATTAAAAAAAATAATCGCGCTTAATCGCACTGTTAAACCATAAGAGAATATCATTTCTTTAAATATTTTTGGATGGTTTCTACATTTTCAAATATATTGATTTCAATTCCAACGGAATACAAAGTGTACGGTGCTCACTTTATATTTTTGGTTACCAATATTTGCACTGTAAAAAACAAAAGAAAGAGAATATTTCAATTCACCTAATACAAGTACTGGAGTGCAATCTCTTTATCATGAAAGTTGAACTTACAAATGTAGCATTATGTGCAAAAAATAACTGCATTCAAAAATAAAACAATGTAAAACTTTCAAGCCTACAAGTCCACTCAGTCCTACTTCAGCCAATCGCTCAGACAAACAAGTTTGCTTACAATTTGCAGGAGATAATGTTGCCCACTTCTTATTTACAATATGACCTGAAAGTGGGAACAGACGTTCGCATGGCACTGTTGTAGCCGGCATCACAAGATATTTATGTGCCAGATGCGCTAAAGATTCATATGTCCCTCCATGCTTAAACCACCATTCCGGAGGCCATGCGTCCATGCTGATGAGGGGTTCTGCTCAATAACGATCCATGGCAGAGCAGACCGAGGCATGTTCATTTTCATCATCTGAGTCAGATGCCACCAGCAGAGGGCTGATTTTCTTTTTTGGTGGTTTGGGTTCTGTAGTTTCCGTATCAGAGTGTTGCTCTTTGAAGACATCTGACAGCATGCTCCACACCCCGTCCCGATCAGATTTTGGAAGGGACTTCAGATTCTTAAACCTTGGCTTGAGTGCTGAATCTATCTTTAGAAATCTCACACTGGTACCTTCTTTGCATTTTGTCAAATCTGCTGTGAAAGTGTTCTTTAAATGAACATGTGTTGGGTCATCAGCCGAGACTGCTATAGCATGAACTATAGGGCAGAATGTGGGTAAAACAGAACAGGAGACCTACAATTCTCCCCCAAGGAGTTCAATCACAAATTTAATTAACGCATTTATTTTTTTTAACGAGCATTATCAGCATGGAAGCATGTCCTCTGGAATGGTGGCCGAAGCATGAAGGGAGAGATGAATGTTTAGCATATCTGGCACATAAATACCTTGCAATGCCGGCTACAAAAGTGCCATGCGAATGCCTGTTCTCACTTTCAGGTGACGTTGTAAATAAGAAGGGGGCAGCAGTATCTCCTGTCAATGTAAACAAAACTTGTTTGTCTTAGCGATTGGCTGAACAAGAAGTAGGACTGACTGGACTTGTAGGCTCTAAAGTTTTACATTGTTTCGTTTTTGAGTGCAGTTATGTAAGAAAAAAATCCACATCTGTAAGTTACACTTTCATGATAAAGAGATTGCACGACAGGACTTGTATGAGGTGAATTGAAAAATACTATTTCTTTTATCATTTTTACAGTGCAAATATTTGGAATCAAAAATAATCATGTAAAGTGAGCACTGTGCCCTTTGTGTTCGGTGTTGTAATAGCAATCAATATATTTGCAAATGTAGAAAAACATCCAAAAATATTTAATCAATTTCAATTGGTATTCTATTGTTTAACAGTGAGATTAATCACGATTAATTTTTTTAATCACAGTTGATTTTTTGAGTTAATCACGTGAGTTAACGGCGATTAATTGACAGCCCTGCTTTTTACACAACTGTAGGGGACACTTCAGCAATGTCTAGAACTAGAGCGGATACAGTGTAAGCCTAGTTCATGAAAAACGTGAAAAGAAATGACACTTTGATGTCCTTTGAAGGAAGCAGAAAAGTGAAAGTCCTCCCCCACTTTTCAAATGGAGGGAACTGTTAAGAGTAAATGTTTATTTCCCCTCCAAAAATGAATGAAATCCTCCCTCCCACCCTCAAAACCAGTATTTCCATTTTAAGTCCACTCCCCCATCAAAAAGTGAAAAATGGCAATCAGAATAAAAACTTTCATTTGGGTCCAAATGGCATTTTCCATTAAAAAACAACTTTGAACAAGAGTTTTCATCCAGCTGTAGTTTGAAGGTTCAGAATTAATGACACCTCAGTTCTCATCTCTCCCTCCAGAGGGATCCGGGTGCAAACTCTGCTCCAGGGACTGGCTGCTGCACGGGGACAAGTGCTACTGGCTGTCTAAGGAGCGTAAAGACTGGACTGGGAGCCGTGACGACTGCTCGGGGAAGAGCTCTCGCATGCTCGTGACCCAGAACCGGGAGGAGAAGGTAACATCAAATACAGGCTCATCCAACTCCAGCTGGAGAAAGACGTGTGTCACTAGTTACAATCCCAGTGTAGCCTGACTCTACCCCCCACCCCCACCCCAATCAAACTGCACACTGGGGTGTTTTCTCCCCTTCTGGGGCTCTGGCTTATTAACATACAGTTCAGAACAAGAACCCTACAGCTTTCCCACCCCAGACTGCCCAGCTGGCTCCTGTAGGCGTTTCACTCCCAGGCCCTCTGTCTGAGAGCTCAGCGGAGCCCTTCTGCATAGAGCTACTCACACAAACCTCCTACCCCATCAAATCTCTCCCTGCCCAGACTGGCTGCCCTTGTAGCCCCACCAGGCCTGGCTCCTGGTCACCTGCTTCCATCACCTTTGCCTCTGAGTCCAGGGGCACCTAGTCACAGGTGAGGCTCAACCCAGGACTCCCTTAAAGGGCCAGCTCACCCTGTGCCACCAAGGACTGGTGCTGATGTTACCATGTCTGCATAGAGAGAGCCACGTTTACCTGCACTGGGACCCTGCCCACCCAGGGGAGAGGGTGAACTAACTCAGGGGCTGGTGGGGTCTCCTGCTGGCATTATGGGCAGAGCTACTGAAGGAGAGAGCAGGCACTTCATGGGATCACTAAGGGAATTCTAGCATGTTACAGGATACTCATCCCCACCCCCTCTGCTTTGCCCATCACAGGATTTCATACAAGATGTTGTACAAGATGCAAACCACATCTGGATTGGCCTTAAAGTGACACCCCCAGGGGGGAAATGGACCTGGGTGGACGGTTCCCCATTAGATCCAGTGCGGTGAGTGCTGCTTGACGTTTACTCTTTGAGATGTTTGGGGAAAGCTCCCATTGTATAACTTGCTCGTGTTAAATGTCCAGCGTCTGTCTGAGGCCTGGTCTACACTGAAAAGTCTTCCCAGCGTAACTACGTGGGCTAAGGGTATTTCCCTAACAGAGGGGTGCCAGCAAAGGCCCTGGTGTAACGGCAGTTCTACCAATAGCTCTGTGTGTAGAGCAGTGTAGCTTAGGGGGATCGGGGAGCTGGCATAAGCGATAGCGGTAGAAGCAGTTGTATATGGATATAACTGTACTTATCCTGAGGGGACCCAGCTATTTTCCTCTTTCCATGGTGAAAACTGAGCATTTATTCCTGTTGTTTCCTATCTTTTAACCAGTTACTGATCCATGAGAGGACCTTCCCCCTTATCCCATGACAGCTTCCTTTGCTTAAAAGCCTTTGGTGAGGGACCTTATATTTTCCTACTTCTAATGTACTTAATTTTTTTAGGTTTTGCATCTTTAGGAAGTTGCTTCTCAAACTCTTCCTTGGCCTGCCTCCTTATACTTTACAATTTACTTGCTGGAGTTTGTGCTCCGTCCTAGTTTCCTCATTAGGTTTAGACTTCCAGTTTTTCAAGGATGCTTTTTGCCTCTAATGGCCTCCATTACTCTGCTGTTTAGCCAGGATAGCATTTTTTTGCTCCTCCTCCTGTCTTTTTTTATTTGGGGTACACACTTAGCCCTGGTCTACACTGGGTGTGTGTGTGTGCGGGGGGATCGACCTAAGATATGCAACTTCAGCTAGGAGACTAGCATAGCTGAAGTGGACGTATCTAGCTCGACTAACCTTGGCATCTTCACGGCACTCCCCCCTCCACTCCGCCTGCACCTCTCGCGGCGCTGGAGTGCCGGAGTCGACGGGAGAGCGCTCAGGGTTCGATTTATCGCGTCTAGACTAGACGTTATAAATTGACCCCCAATAGATAGATCGCTACCTGCATTTCCGGCGGGTAGTGTAGACCTGCCCTTAGACCCGGTCTACATTACAGACTTATGACGGTATAACTATGCTGCTCAAGGGTGTGAAAAATCCACCCCCCAAGCGATGCAGGTATCCTGACCTCACCCCCAGTGTAGACAGCGCTACGTTGAGGGGAGCGCTTCTCCTGTCACCATAGCTATGGCCCTTGGGGAGGGGGATTGGCTCTGCTGATGGGAGAAGCTCTCTGGTCAGCGTAGGTAGCGTCTTCACTGCAGCGCTGTGAGTGTAGACAAGCCCCTCGTCTGAGCCTCTCATGCTGTTTTTAAGTCGTGTCTGTGATACTAGGAGACATTTGACCCTGGTGACAGCTCTGTGCAATTTCCATCCAACAAGCATCCACATGGTTTTGTGGTTCCCCTTTTAGAAGTGAAATGTGGGGGCTAGAAATCATCTCTCTGCATCATGCCCCGAGGTGACAGTTAGTCTGTCTGCTCCAATCACTCTTCATCCCGAGTCTGGAACAGGGTTAACAGGAGAGAATAAGGGACCCCCCCACCACCACCACCACCTCAGACTGTCCACTAGCTCAGTGGCGTGAGCCTACTCCTAAGAGGTGAGAGACGCCTGTTCAAATCCCTTCTCCTACCCAGCTACAAGGGGGACTTGAGTTGGGGTCTCCTACTTTCCAGGTGAGTGCCAGAACCCCTGGGCTAAATGTTACCAGGAAGCGCTTGCTCCTCTCTGGTTTCAGAGTAGCAGCCGTGTTAGTCTGTATGCGCAAAAAGAAAAGGAGGACTTGTGGCACCTTAGAGACTAACCAATTTATTTGAGCATAAGCTTTCGTGAGCTACAGCTCACTTCATCGGATGCATTCATCGGCTGCATGCTCCTCGCTGCCAGTCTGTGGATGCTCACCTGTGAGGCCCAAGCTGGTACGGGTCCTTTGAACATGCCCACTGGCTTGGGGCCCCAAGGCAAGTCAGGCGGAGACTGGCTCCTGGATCGTACTGGGGCTTAGGCAGCCAGCAGCCTAGAGGGAGGGAGCAGCACAGGTGCTCAGGGTGCACACAGACACCTCGTAAACTTTGACTCAGAAAATTGAGGCACCGAGCAAGTTCAGTCACTTCCAGGGTTTGGTGGCAACTGAGCTGGGGTTTGGTGAATCCCAGGGGGATGCGGTTCTGGGATGGAGGTGTCTGAAGTGGCCATTAGCCTCTTAAGTCTCTTTGTGAATCCAGCCCTAACCGTTCATTGGGACAAGTCCTCAGCTCCCTGCAGCTGTCCCGTTACCCAGGTCGCACGGTGCAGGTTTCCTCTCACCCATCAGACTTCCTCTCATCCCATCAGACTTTCCTCTCATCCCATCAGCTGAGATGTAGGAGATCAAGGTGGCGCTTCCAATGAACAAGTACCAGGTCACCAACCCCATGAGATTCAGCCTCGTATGGTCCTTGCACCAGACCCCCTAACTCTGTGGGTCTCAAGCAGGGCTACATGTATCCCTGGGGTACGCAGAGGTCTTCCGAGGAGTAGGTCAACTCATCTAGATATTGGTCTAGTTTTACAATGAGCTACATAAAAAGCACTAGCGAAGTCAGTGCAAACTAAAATTTCAGACAGACACTGACTTGTTTACACTGTTCTATACGCTATACACGGATATGTAAGTACAATACTTATTTCCAATGGATTTATTTTATAATTGTATGGTACAAATGAGAGTCAGCCATTTTTCAGTAATAGTGGCTGTGGCAACATTTGTATTTTTAGGTCTGATTTTCTAAGCAAGTCGTTTTTAAGTCAGGTGAAACTTGGGGTACTCAAGACAAATCAGACTCCTGAAAGGGGAGCAGTGGTCTGGAAAGGTTGAGAGCCACTGCCCTAACTCATCTCACAGCCTGGGACATCTTCTCGACTGATGCTCTGCAGGAAAGTTAGAGATGAAGGACAACACCAGAGCCCAGCTTCACATTAGGGGGAGGGGGAGGAAAGACTCACCCCTCGGCCTTTCCTTGTTACAGGGACCCACAGTGACACGAACTCTCTCTCACTCTGCAGCTTCTCAGGCTCTGCTGATGGGAACAGCTGCGGGTGGATAAAAGGCAGCCAGGTTCTGTCTGAGACGTGTGCCGCGGAGCTCAAATGGATCTGCCAGAAAGAAGCGGCCGTGATATAAACAGTGCAACTGAGGATTCACATTTGTGTAGCTGTAATGTGAAGTACCCCCCGCAGCGTAGACGTAAGGGTGGCAGTTCTGTGACATATCCCCCCGCCGAGCCAGATTTCACAGGGGAGACCAGATTTCACAGTCTGTGATGCATTTTTCATGGTCATGAATTTGGTAAAGCCCTACTCACGGGGCGGGACTGGGGCTTTAGGCAGAGCAGAACTCTGGGCGGTGCTGGGACTCAGGTGCCCCTCGCAGTCACAGTTCCTCTCCTCGGTCCGCCTCACTGGGCTGGGGCCTTGGGGTGTAATTTTTAACTGCCCCAAACCTGCAGTAAGTTAATACCCTGCAATGTACCCGGGTACCCGGGGCTGGGAGGCACCTCGCCACCACCTGCCCTTTGCCTGAGGGAGCCTTGTCTGTGCCTGCCAGGGGTCAGCTCCCCAACTCCACTGGCCACACGCACTCACTGCTGGGCCTGCCGTCACGGCAGGGTAGCAATAGGTCCACTCTGCCCTCCAGCCCTCTGAGCATCTGTCTGGAGCGTCCAGGCCCTAGTCCCCTGGGCACTGGCAGGATTCACAGATTCACTATTTCCAAAGGAACAGTAACATCCTCTGCCCCAGCTTACCAGCTCCAGCTCAGATCACTGCTCCACTTAACACACAGCGCTGCCATAGGCTCACAGCGAAATCACGCCTCAGTTCAACAAAGCCAAGAGTCGAGTGGAAGTGTTGGAAACAAATGGTTACATATAACAAAGTCATAACATGCGTTCTAGAGCCTAGACTGAACTAACAAGGTATTCTCCTGTCTAACCAAGTACAGCTCACCCGAAATCCTTGCAGCACTTTACAGCCAGGCAGGCTCGGACCCTTCTTTCATGAGACATGCATACGGTCAGTTTGTCTCCGAGGGGAAGGATCCAGTAGGTCTCTGCACACCGAGAGAGATCAGACCGATCCTTTGTCTTTATGCTTAAACACCACAGATGGACACACACACAGCCCCCTGCTGTAAGTTTCTTCCTGTAGATTTCCTTTTTTGTGGATTTTGCAATCTAATTTTGCACCTGGCTCAGTGTGCAAAGAGACATCCAACATCAGGCACACAATACACAGATGGCCAGACAGGGAAGTAACCCAGTGATGCGCAGAGCATTCCCCAATATTCTGGAATTGCTCAGATGTGATGGTCACAAGAAATCACAGTCAGGCTTTCCCAGGGCTAGATTCTATAATACTCTTGTTACCAGCCCCCTTCCACGGCAGCCTCCTGTGCCTGTGTAAATGCATCGGGTTTGGTGCAGATCCAGTGTCTCTCACTGGTGCATTGCAAGCTGCTGACCGCACTCACACCGGTCAGATACGCGCAGTCTCCTCCTTCTCCTATTGGAAACCTGCAAGAGAGAAGCCAGGGAGCTGGTGTCAGGCAGGAGTTGGACATTTCCCATCAGTCACAGGCAGGGAGAGATGCTCTCGCACAGTGCAGGGAGCTGCTGCACTCACAGCCCCTCACGATTCCCCTTCCTGCACCTGCCACAGGCCCCAGCTAAAAAGGGGGCATTGGGGCAGCAAGGCCAGGAAAGGTTCGAAGATCAACTGACCTCCATGGAGCATTTATGCCAGGTGGGTATTAACCCAGATCCTACTCTCCGCCCCACACACACCCAGCTGGGTCTGGATGGGCCCCTGCAGGCCCAACCCACCCAAACTGCCCCGGGCACAGGTTCCAGGTGACTCTCAGTGTGGCGAGGAGCAGCAGTAACGCCGCAAAGAGGAGCTGGGTCCAGGTCTCCCTGGACAGTTTACATCAGCTCTCAGGCCAGAGGCCTGTCAGGACAGGCTGCATTGCAGGGGGCGGCTGGAGTGAAATGCCAGCAGCACAAACCCGGCGGCCATGGTGTGACCCCAGCCACTCACACAGAGCTTCCCGTGAGAGCTGGAGGCCAGCGCTTCCCACCTGGGAACAGGGTGGGATCCAGGCTCACAGGCAAATCCTCCCCCATGGTCCCATCCTGGCTACTCACAGTAGTCATGTGCTGGGCTGGGAGGAGGCCCAGCACTACTCTTTGGGCAGGCCGGGATCTCCCTGCCCTCAGGCCACCAGCCTCTGGCTCGGGGTGAGACCTGTCCCAGAGAAGGGAGAGCCCAGCCCAAAGCCACCTGAGCAGATGGCTGTGGGTGGCTCCCCCACCAGCATCACCCCAGAAGAGCTCTGATGGGATGGCAATGATGCACCCAGAGCCTTCTGCTGGGGTGGGCACCCGCAGGGTGGCAGATTTCAGGGTTAACACCCCACTGAGATGCCTGTTTACCCAGTTCCGGTAAATTGGCATCACATTAGCTATCCTCCAGTCATCGGGCACAGAAGCGGATTTCAATGATAGGTTACAGACTACAGTTAGTAGTCCTGCAATTTCACCTTTGAGTTCCTGGTCCTGGTGACTTGTTACTGTTTAGTTTCTCAATTTGTTCCAAAACCTACTCTAATGACACCTCCATCTGGGACAGTCCCTCAGACTTGTCACCTAAAAAGGACGGCTCAGGTTTGGGAATCTCCCTCACATGCTCAGCCATGAAGACTGCTGCAAAGAATTCATTTAGTTTCTCTGCAATGGCATGGTGCCAGCTGCGGTGTGGACAGACCCCAAACAGGCCTGCTAACAGATGGGCCCGTGATGCAATCACAAAGACAGACTGCTGCCGACATCAGGGCATCCTTGCTGGAATATGTGAAAATATCTGACTGGGATCAAACAACAGGTCACCAACTGACTTGTTTCCTAAGCCTCCTCTGGGCACATTTTCGAGCTTCCCATCAATCGCAAAGGGCTTTTTTAAAAACACCATTCAGCTGTAAGTACATAAGACTGGCCACATGGGTCAGACCAATGGTCCATCTAGCCCAGTGTCCTGTCCTCCGATACTGGCCAGCGGTAGGTGCTTCCGAGGGAATGAACAGAACAGGGTCAGTATCGAGTGATCCATCCCATTCACTCCCAGCTTCTGGCAGTCAGATGTATATGGACACTCAGAGCATGGGGTTGCATCCCTGACCATCCTGGCTGATAGGAACTGGTCGAGCTATCCTCTGTGAACTTGTCTACTTCTTGTTTAAACAGAGTTATACTATTGGCCTTCACAACATCCCCTGGCAACAAGCTCCACAGGTTGACTGTGTTGTGTGAAGAAATACTTCCTTTTGTTTGTGTCAGACCTGCTGCCTATTCATTTAATTGTGTGACCGCTAGGTCTTGCGTTACGTGAAGGCATAAATAACACTTCCCTCTTCACTTTCTCGACCCCATTCATGATTTTATAGACCTCCTATATCCCCCCCTTAGTCGTCTCCCCTCATATGGAAGCTGTTCCATATCTCTAATCATATGGAGATAGTTGAAAACCCCCATTATTATTGGGTTTTCTGCTTTTGTAGCCTCTCTAATCTCGGTGAATTTCACAGTCACCATCCTGGTCAGTAGTATATTCCTGCTGCTAGATTCTTATTCTTCAAGTGTGGAATTCCTGTTCTTAGAGATGCCAGGATACAGTTGGGTTCGTTTAAGATTTTTACTGTTCTTTACTCTATGCTTTCCTGGACACGTGGTGCCCCTCCCCCGCCAGCGTGACCTAATCTGCCGTTCTTTCAGTGCTGATGGTCCAGGGTCAAACCCTGCTATCGGCTCAACTGGGGTTTGGTTATTTGATCCCACCCAGATCCCACTGAAATCCCTCTTGGGATGTCGTCTGGGCCATCTCTACTGTACCCCACTTCTCATGGCAGCCCCAGGCACTCAGCATTTGTGACTATCAGGCATCTTTAACGCAGATGGCCCCACTAAAGCCAGACAGATCTGAAAGCTTTGGCCAGTCTCCCAGCAGACAACACTTGTTTCCGCCCATCACTAATACACGGAGTACATAGCACTGACTGGTGCGTCGGCCTGAACTCGGTATCTCAGACACCAGGGACCCAAAGCCCTGGGAATTCACAGAGGACTTACAGGTTGTTGAATTTGGTGCCATTGGCCCATTTCCAGAGCTGCCCAGGGTCCCTCTGGAGGCCAATCCAGTGGTTAAATCTGCCTTTATAGCACAGCACGAAAGCCTCAAAACAGCAGAGGGAGAGGTGGGTTCAGAGCACAGGCTCTGTGCACCAGAGAATCACAGGGATACACTGAAGGGCTCTGTTTTCAGGGAACGGCTGGGGATTTTCGCCTCCCTCTTGCCCAGCTCTGGGTAATTCAGTATTAACTTTCCTATCCCAAACCTCACCTCGCCTTACAGAACAGCTGAGCTCCCCTCCCCATCACAGGGGAAGGGGAAGGAAAGAGCCCAGCTGATCTCAATAAGGGATGCTGGGAAGGGCCAGGGATGAGAGAAGAGCCACCAACTCCTCAGCCAGAAGGGGCCAGGGCTAAGAGGAGCCCCCCCATCCTCATCTGGCTACCCAAGAGCACGGGCTCTTCAAGTCAATCTGGGATCTCAGTACCCCTTTGGCCCCATGCCACCCAGAAGACACTCAAGCCAGCCTTGCCCTCGAGAGGGGCGGTCTCCTTTTGAGAGGGCTGAGAGCGAGTGATCCCCGCAGTCAGACACGGACACTAGAGGTGCCCCGGGCCAGCCAGCCAGGCCTGGCATTCAGCAACTGGAAGCTCATTTACTCAGAGCTGCTCCTCGAGCCCAGGTTCTCCCGCAGCAGCTGCTGAGCCAAGACCAGAACGTTGCAATTCGAGCATCTCTCACCATTTCCTGCTCACTGTTGATCTCAGCCAGGGAGGCGCTGAGCGCAGAGCAGTGGGTCAGGCTGTAGGTCCAGTTCCTTTCGGCCTCAGAGAAATAGTAGCATTTCCCTAGGTATCCGATCCAGCAACGGGCCCCGGTTCAGCTGACGGAAGCTTAGGTCTCCACACTGAGAATGAGACAGCGACACGTGGTGTGAGGGAGACCCGCCACCCGCCAACGAGGAGAACGGGGGAGATCAGCTCCTGCGCCCCAGGCTTCTGAGACCCCTCGAACCAGGGTGGGTACTGAAAGGCCATGAGGGAGCCAGGAGGACGGTGGGAATCCAGCCCCAGAGGGGGGTTATCTGACTCTGCTCTCACTCTCTTGGGTTTACATTGAACAGGGATGCAGCTGACAAGCAGCTCATGCCATGAAGCCCAGGACAGAGAGCTGGGGCCAAGCTCAGGGTTACAACACGGGGTGGGCAGAGAGCCGCAGAGGGAGGGGACAGTTACCAGGGGGCCAGCAGGGGGGCAATAATTAATGGATAGGAGATTAACTTCAACATGATTTGCCAGGTCTAGTACCCCAAGGAGTTCTGCTAGCCTGGACTGCTGCCCCCTCCCCCTGCTCTGCGCTTTGCTTCCCTGGAGAGGCAGGTTGAGATGAAGACGGGAACAAACTCCCTTCCCTTCAGGAGACCGAACGCCCGCTGCCCGGCCTGTCCAGCGCAGCCAGCCAGGTTCACGGTCACCACAAACAGCTGCCATCTGCGCTCGCACACGCTGTCTGTGCAGGCGGGGATGTCAACAGCGCGACGAGACCCTGCCCTGCCGAGGTCACCAATGGGTGGGTTTCACACTGCGTTAAGGGAGGTGTCGGTACTGCGTTCCACGGCTCATTTCAGTGACACGCCAGCACCTGCCCAGCACTGGGCACCACCCGGGGATGCAGGAAGGCCAGGCTGGCACCTCAGGGCGACACACTGCAGGCAGAGGGCCCAGCTCATTGCTGCCCTGCACCGTCAATCACCCCCACTCTGCACGGCTATCAGTGACCGTGCCTGGGGCCCGGCAACAGTGACTTGGACCCAGAGTGCTCAGAGATGGGCTGGGGGGAGCTAATGTCAGTCCCGACACACAGAGTGCCCAGGTACAGGGGTCTGGGAGGGAGCAGGAGGGGGGTCGGGGTCTGAGAGGGAGCAGGAGGAGGGTCTTGGAGGAACATCCCCCAGGAATCCTCTGTCCCGGGGCAGAAGCCAGACAGGCCAGGAGGAGAGACTGACTGTGGTGGCTCCAGGGGGAATGGGATGTGCAGAGAGGGGGAAGGGACGGGTGAGAACTCACCTGCCAGGACAATGATGAGAACTAAGAACATGGTTGCGAGGGCCACTGTGAGCACAATTGTACATTTCTTGTAGTTACATTTCCTGCTGTTAGGACAAGGATCTGAAACAGAAAGACCTGTCAGGCAGGGCCGCGAGGACATGTCTCCCCCACGGCACCAGGGCTGGAGCTGCCTTAGAACAGTGGTTCTCACCCACCGGTTCGTGTACCCCTGGGGGTAAGCAGAGGTCTTCCACGGGGCACATCAACTCATCTAGAGATTTGCCTCGTGTTACGACAGGCCACATAAAAAGCACTAAGTCAGTACAAGCTAAAATTTCATACAGACAATGGCTTGTTTATACTGCTCGATAGACTATACACGGAAAGGTACAGCGTTTATAGTCCAATTGATCTATTTCATAATTAAATACGCAACAATCAGAGAGACTCAGCAATTTTTCCGGAATAGTGGCTGTGACACTTTTGTATTTTTATGTCCGATTTTGGAAGCAAGTGGTTTTTAAGTGAGATGAAACTTAGCAGAGTGCAAGACAAATCAGCCTCCTGACAGGGCGACAGTCGTCTGGAAAGGCTGAGAACCACTGGACTCGAACATGCACCGTTCTGCCGATTGCTCCTTCCGTCAGACACTCTGGGAGAGGAGCCCGGAGGGTCAGGCAGGCTGGGGCTGGCAGAACAGCCCCTCCTTCCCCTCAGCCCAGTGCCCTCCCCTGGGCACTCCCAGCCAGGCTGCCAGGAGGCCTGGTGAGCTCAGGGGCACAGGGATAAGGACCCGCATGTCCTGGTGGCAGTTGCTCCAACTGTCCCCCCACCATCGCCACCCCCATTCTGCCCCCTGCCGAGCGCTGGCTGGGCCCACACTGCCGAGTGCCCCTGTCCCCGCACACTGGGGTCTCACACTGGCCATACACAGCAGAAGGGGGGAGAACGAACCAGGCAGAGATGGGCTAGGGCTGTCACAGGGGGTCTGACACACCCAGCCCAGGAGGGCCCTGCACAGCCCCACGGCCACCGCTGTGTGCGCCAGACAGCAGCTGTGAGCCAGGGATCAGTGCCCTGAGAGCCCCTGGGGGTGATCCAGTCCCTGCTGCCCACAGACGGGGGGTTGCTGGGCACTCGCTGCTGCCACTGAGAGCCTGGCCCCATGTGGGACAGCCTCAGTGTCTCTCTCCAGCCTGTTCCCAGGCAGTGACACCCCATTACCTGGCTCCCCTCCAGTCTCCAGGTGTCCCTGGCCCTCAACAGGCCACTCCTACAGCGGCTCTTCGCTCCCAGCAGGTCCAGCTGCTGGCCCCATCGTCTCTCTCAGCGACACTCGGGCCGCACACGCTGCTGGAGACGCTGGGCTGGGGTCGGCTCCTCTCTGTCACTGGGTCCGATTCAGCAGCAGCGAAGCAGAGCTGGGGCCGGGGTCCTGGCCCTGGCTCCCCGCACACCCTGCTCTGGACTCTCCAGCCGATCTGAAAGTCGAGACGGACCCAGCAGGACAGGTCTGTGGGGGGGTGGGGGTGCGATTTGTGGTTTCTCGTTCCCTGCCCAGCAGCCCAACCCCCAGCCAGAGGCGGTGCCAGGATGATTGAACCCCCTTAAACGCCATCGGCTCCTCCACCCCCCAGGGCTTCAGAGACCTGATCTGCCACAGGCCCCACCCGCCGCGCACCACCCCCGCGTGACAGGCACCCAGCTGGGGTTGACAGGAGCAAAAAACCCTCCCTCCCCACACATACCTCCTGCAATCGAGAGCAAGTCGAGAATCCTAACAGGAGCGGGGAGCTGGTGGGCGGGGGAGAGAACCAGGATGGATTGAGTAACATCAAGGCAATTAAATCACCAAGTCCAACGCCTCAATTGAAATGATCAATTTTAATCAACTTTTCCATTTACACTTCAGTAATTTTCTAAGGCCAAGTGCCCACCCAGTGGGCGACAGAACCATTAAAACTTCATGTCCAAAACTTCCCCCACAGGGGGGTGGGGAGGGGCGGGGAAAATGTGGGAGTGGCCCTTTCCTTCCCCCTTGTTCACTGGGAACGCAGGCAGGGGGAGGATGCCCGTGGAAAACCACGGTTGGGGGTCCAGGGGTACAAGGTTGGGGGTACAGGGAGCAACAGTGTGCTGATGACCTCCCCCCCAGCTGGCTTGGGGCCATGGGAGGGGAAGGGCCCAGGTAGCTCCATGCTCCACACAGGTGCCCCATCCCTAGCACGCAGACCGGGGGTCGGGCGGGGGGAGCCACCAGACAGGCCCAGCCCGAGGAGGGGGACGGGGGGGCGCCCCCCCAGCCCGAGGAGGGGGGGAAGGGGGAAGGGACGAGGGGGGACGGAGGGGCCCCCCAGCCCGAGGAGGGAGGGGAGGGGAGGGGAGGGGGGGAAAGGGGACGGAGGGGCTCCCCAGCCCGAGGGGAGGAGGGGGAAGGCGGATGGAGGGGCCCCCCGCCTGCCTCAGTCCGAGGGGAGGGGAGAAGGGGGACAGAGGGCCCGCCCCAGCCCGGGAAAGGAGGGGAAGGGGACACAGGGCCCCGCCCAGCAAGGGAAAGGGAGGGAAGGGAGAGGGGAAACACAGGGCCCCCCCAGCCCGGGAAAGGGGGGGAAGGTAGAGGGGGGGGACAGGGACCCCCAGAACGGGAAAGGGGATGAAGGGGGATACAGGGCCCCCCCCAGCCGGGGAAAGTGGGGGAAGGGAGAGGGGGGACAGAGGGCCCCCCCAGCCCAGGAAAGGGAGGGAAGGGAGAGGGGGGACAGAGGGCCCCCCCAGCCCGGGAAAGGGGGGAAGGGAGAGGGGGGACAGAGGGCCCCCCCAGCCCGGGAAAGAGGGAAGGGGGACAGAGGGCCCCCCCCAGCCTGATAAAGGGGGGAAGGGAGAGGGGAGGACACAGGGCCCCCCCTGCCTGGGAAAGGGGGGGAAGGGGGACACAGGGCCCCTCCCCAGCCCGGGAAAGGGGCAGAATTGAGACACAGGCCCCCCCCCCAGCCCAGGAAAGCCGGGAAAGGGAGAGGGGGGACACAGGGCGCCCCCAGCGGCCCGGGAAAGGGGGGGAAGGGAAAGGGGGGACAGAGGGCCCCCCCAGCCAGAGAAAGAGGGGGAAGGGGGACAGAGGGCCCCCCCAGCCTGGGAAAGGGGGTAAGATGGACAGGGCCCCCCCAGAGCAGGAAAGGGGGGAAGGGAAAGGGGGGACAGAGGGCCCCCCCAGCCCGAAAAGGGGGGGAAGAGGGACACAGGGCCCCCCAGCCCGGGAAAGAGGGGGAAAAGAGACACAGGGCCCCCCCCAGCCCGGGAATGGGGGGAAGGGAGAGGGGGGAAAGAGGGCCCCCCCGAGGCCAGGAAAGTGGGGAAGGGAAAGGGGGGACAGAGGGCCCCCCCAGCCCGGGAAACGGGGGGAAGGGAGATGGTGGACAGAGGCCCCCCCCAGGCCTTGAAAGCTGTGGAAGGGGGACACAGGGCCCCCCCCCAGCCTGGGAAACGGGGGGAAGGGAGAGGGGGGACACAGGGCCCCCCCCAGCCAGGGAAAGGGGTGGAAGGGAGATGGGGGACAGAGGGCTCCCCCAGCCCGGGAAAGGGGGGGAAGGTAGAGAGGAGACACAGGGCCCGCCCCAGCCTGGGAAAGGCGGCGAAGGGAGAGGGGGGACACAGGCCCCCCCCCAGCTCGGGAAAGGGGGGAAAGGGAAAGGGGGACACAGGGCCACCGCCAGCCCGGGAAAGGGGGGGAAGGGAGAGGGGGGACACCGGGTCCCCCCCCCAGCCTGGGAAAGGGGGGGAAGGGGGACACAGGGCCCCCCCATCCCGGGAAAGGGGGGGAAGGTAGAGAGGAGACACAGGGCCCACCCCAGCCTGGGAAACGTGGCGCAGGGAGAGGGGGGTGTGACGATGTGACGCAGCAGGGAGGGGGGAGTGTTGACCTGGGAATGTGCCCTGGGGACCGGAGACCTGAGAGCCTGTCACCTGAGCCAGGAGGGGGAGGGGGAGGTGACACCTCTGCCCAGGAATGTGGATGGAGGCTGCAGCAGGGAACCTGCTGGGTGGGTTTAGTTTCAGTTTGGGGCTGGGTGGAGGAACACAGGGAACCCCAGGGCTGGGGTCTAAGCTCCCTGCTCCCCCAGAAGGACTTCACTGAGGGGTCCTGGGTGTCCCCACAAGCTCTGTTTTGGACTGTGTTCCTGTTGTCCAATAAACCTTCAGTTTTACTGGCTGGCTGAGAGTCTCAGTGAATCCCAGGAAGAGGGGTGCAGGGCCTGGACTCCCCCACACTCCGTGACAACTGGTGGCAGCGGTGGGATCTACTGCACCCCGTGAACGGCGCTTCCTGCAGTAAGTGACTGGGGAACAGTAAAACGAAGGGGGATTGACGGGGACCAGGCGTGCTGAAGATTCAGAGAGAGACGGTTTCAGGGGGCGGTTAACCCCTGGGAGTGTGTGACCAGAGAGAAGGACTTTTGCAGTAACAGGGTCCCCCGGGGGATTGCAGCGAGCGGTCCCAGGGGCGGAGGAGTCTGCAGCTCGACCCTGGCAAAGAGGTGGTGACCTCAAGGAGGACTGGCACACTAGGGGCTTTTCCTGGAAACCGTGGACAGCTGCCCGGCCTGCAAGTGGCCAGCCGGGAGATGTACGCTAAACGCCTTAAGAGCGACCTGGTGGAGCTGTGCAGGCAGAGGGGGCTGCGCGTCGGGAGGTCCACCAAGGAACAGCTGATTGCCCAGCTGGAGGAGAGGGATCGCTTGGATGACCCGATCCCTGTCCCTGAGGGAAGCCGCCCGGCGGACGCAGCGTGGGCCCTGGGGCCTGACCAGGCTGGGAGGGGTCAGACTGCTGCCCAGGACACCCCGAGACCCTTCCTACCTATGCCTGGGGGAGGGGTTGTGGGAAGCCCAGCGAATACCGAGGGCCCCCTGACCCCAGCAGCCAGCAGGGGATCCTCCCAGCGGAGCTCCCCATCCCTGGAGCGGATGCGGCTGGAATGGGAGAGGGAGAGGAAAATGAGGGAGCTGGAGGATCATGAAAAACAACGTCAACATGAGGAGAAACAACGTCAACATGAGCAGGAGGAGAAGGAGAGGGAGCGTCAGGAGAAGGAGAGGGAACGTCAACATGAGCAGCAGGAGAAGGAGAAACAAAGACAGCATGAACTGGAGCTGGCCAGGCTGAGGAGCAGTGGGGCCCCGGCTGCGGTGAGTGAGGGGGGACCCAAGACTGCAAGGAGCTTTGATAAGTGCTTCCTGGCCCAGCGGAAGGAGCGGGAGGACATAGATAGCTTCCTGACGGCCTTTGAGAATGCCTGCGAGCTGCACAGGGTTGACCCTGCAGACAGGCTCCAGTTCCTCACCCCCTTACTGGACCCCAAAGCCGTGGAGGTCTACAGCCGGATGACAGGGGCAGAGGCAGGGGACTATGAACTGTTCAAACAGGCCCTGCTCCGTGAGTTTGGGCTGACCCCCGAGATGTACCGGAGAAGGTTCCGGAGTCAGCGTAAAACGCCTGAGGTCACCTACCTACAACTGGTCAACAGGATGCAGGGATATGCCCGCAAGTGGACAGCGGGGGCCCAAACTAAAGAGGACCTGCTTGACCTGTTTGTACTGGAGCACCTGTATGAACAGTGCCCTTCCGACCTGAGGCTGTGGCTGGTGGACAAAAAGCTCGCGAACCCCCAGAATGCAGGGCAGCTGGCCGACGAGTTTGTGAACAGTCGGTCAGGGGGTAGCCGGGAGGAGTCCCAAAAGAACAGGCCCCCCCCGATGCAGAGAGAGAGTCACCATGGGGCCTCCCAGCGGGGAAATAGGGAGAACCCCCTCCAAAGGGGAACGCCTGGTGTCGGGCCCCTCCGACCCGTTCGAGGGGACCAATGTGACCTGAGCTGCTATCACTGTGGCCAGAGAGGCCACGTACGGGCCCAGTGCCCCGGGCTCAGGGACAAACTGAGCAGACCCAACCTACCCAGGGTTAACTGGGTAGGGACTCAGCTGGACGAGGGGCAGGCGACCCAGGAAAGGGGGGCTACCAGTTTGCCACCTGCTCAGGAGGGAAGAGTACCCCCAGCCAGCCCCGCCAGAGGGCTGGAGGCTCTGGACTCAGGGTGCTCGGTTTACAGGGTGGGTGCGGGGCTGTCCCTCCGGAGAGAGTGCCTTGTTCCCCTGGAGGTGGATGGGAGGAAGGTCAATGGATACTGGGATACGGGCGCGGAGGTGACGCTGGCCCGGCCCGAGGTGGTGGCCCCAGATCGGGTGGTGCCCAACACCTACCTGACCCTGACGGGGGTGGGCGGGACCCCATTTAAGGTGCCCGTGGCAAGGGTACACCTGAAATGGGGGACCAAGGAGGGCCCCAAGGATGTGGGGGTACACCACCATTTGCCCACTGAAGTTTTGATGGGGGGAGACCTACAGGACTGGCCAAGCGACCCCCAGACCGCCCTGGTTGTGACCCGTAGCCAGAGCCGGCGAGGGGCACTGCGACCTGACCCTGGGGAGGGTACCACACTGGAGGCGCGAGACCCTACTCGGGTGGGGAGGGAGCGCCGAGGGGCACGGCTCAGAGAGGCTGCGGCCTCAGACCTGGCCACGGAGGGGGAACCGGGCCCCATCCCTTCCCCAGCCGCTGAGTTCCAGGCCGAGTTGAGGAAAGATCCCTCCTTGCAGAAGCTCAGGGACCTGGCCGACCTCAGTGGGGGACGGACCATGAGGAGAGGCTGCCAGGAGAGGTTCCTGTGGGAGAAGGGGTTCCTGTACCGAGAATGGGCTCCCCCAGGGGAAGGGGAGTCCTGTGGGATCAGGAGGCAGCTGGTGGTCCCCCAGAAGTACCGCCGCAAGCTCCTGTCCCTGGCCCATGACATCCCCCTCGCAGGGCACCAGGGAATCCGGCGCACCCGGCAGAGGTTGCTACAGAACTTTTACTGGCCCGGGGTCTTTACCACCGTCCGGCAGTATTGCCGATCCTGTGACCCCTGTCAGAGGGTGGGGAAGGCCCGGGACAAGGGGAAAGCGGCGTTGAGACCTTTGCCCATCATAGAGGAGCCTTTCCAGAAGGTGGCCATGGACATCGTGGGGCCTCTCAGCAAGACGACCCGGTCGGGGAAGAAATACATTCTGGTGGTGGTAGATTTCGCCACCCGCTACCCCGAGGCAGTGCCCTTAGCTTCCATTGAAGCAGACACCGTGGCAGATGCGCTCCTGACCATTTTCAGCCGAGTGGGGTCCCCCAGGGAAGTCTTGACAGACCAAGGCTCCAACTTCATGTCGGCCCTGCTCCGGTGCTTGTGGGAGAAATGTGGGGTCCGGCATGACTGGGCCTCAGCGTATCACCCCCAGTCCAATGGGCTGGTGGAGAGGTTTAACGGGACGCTAAAGATGATGCTGAAAACCTTTATGAACCAGCACCCGCAGGATTGGGACAAGTACTTACCTCACCTGCTGTTCGCGTACAGGGAGGTGCCCCAGGAGTCTACCGGATTTTCGCCTTTCGAACTGTTATATGGAAGGAGGGTGAGGGGCCCCCTGGACCTGATGAGAGACGAGTGGGAGGGGAAGGCCACTCCCGATGGAGAGTCAGTGGTGGAGTATGTCCTGACCTTCCCAGAGAGACTGGCTGAACTCATGGGCCTGGCCAGGGAGAATCTGGCCAGAGCCCAGAGGAAGCAGAAGGTCTGGTATGACCGCACGGCGCGGGCCCGTGCCTACGCCACCGGGGATCAGGTGATGGTTCTCATCCCCGTGAGAAAGAACAAACTACAGGCCGCCTGGGAGGGCCCGTTCAAGGTCGTCAAGCAGCTCAATGAGGTAAACTATGTGGTGGAGCTGTCGAACCGGGCCCACCACCGCCGGGTGTACCATGTGAATATGATGAAGCCATATTATGCCAGGGGGAATGTGGTGTTAGCTGTGTGTGGTCAGTGGGAGGAGCAGGGAGATGACCCTTTAGTAGATCTATTCCCTGGGACCAGAGCTGGTTCCCCCCTGGAAACAATCCCCCTCTCGGATCAGCTCACCCCTGCCCAGCAAGCTGAGGTCAGGGGGGTGCTGCATCCGTACCGACAGCTGTTTTCCAACCAGCCTGGACGCACTAATCTGACTGTCCACCGGGTGCAGACAGGGTCGCACCCGCCGATAAGATGCTCCCCCTTCCGAGTCACAGGGAAAACTGCTCAGGACCTGGAAAGAGAGGTCCGGGACATGCTGGCTTTGGGGGTGATCCAGCCATCGGCCAGCCCTTGGGCCTCGCCGGTGGTGCTGGTCCCCAAAAAGGATGGGTCAGTCCGGTTCTGTGTGGACTATCGGAAGCTCAATGCCATCACTGTATCGGATGCCTACCCCATGCCCAGGCCGGACGAGCTCCTAGACAAGCTGGGAGGAGCTCGGTACCTTACCACCATGGACCTTACAAAGGGCTACTGGCAAGTGCCGCTGGATGCAGATGCCCGGCTGAAATCGGCCTTTATCACCCCTCTGGGGCTCTATGAGTTTCTGACCCTGCCTTTCGGCCTCAAGGGAGCGCCAGCCACCTTCCAGCGCCTGGTGGACCAGCTCCTGAGGGGGATGGAGAGTTTTGCCGTGGCGTATATTGACGACATCTGTGTCTTTAGCCAGACCTGGGAGGACCACGTGTCCCAGGTTAGACAAGTGCTGGACCGACTCCAGGGGGCTGGGCTGACTGTCAAAGCGGAGAAGTGCAAGGTGGGGATGGCTGAAGTATCTTACCTGGGCCATCGGGTGGGGAGCGGCCGCCTAAAGCCGGAACCGGCCAAGGTGGAGGTGATCAGAGACTGGCCCGCTCCCCACACCAAAAAGCAGGTCCAAGCCTTTATTGGGATGGCAGGCTACTACCGAAGATTTGTGCCCCACTTTAGCGCCATAGCCACCCCCATCACTGAGCTATGCAAGAAGGGGAAGCCAGACAAGGTGGTCTGGACCGAGCAGTGCCAGGAGGCTTTCCGGGCGCTGAAGGAGGCTCTGGTCAGTGGCCCAGTTCTAGCAAACCCAGACTTTGACAAGCCCTTTGTGGTGTTCACCGACGCCTCCGACACGGGACTGGGGGCGGTGTTAATGCAGGAGGATGAAAAGGGGGAGAGACACCCCATCGTGTACCTGAGCAAGAAGTTGCTACCCCGGGAGCAACACTACGCGGCCATCGAGAAGGAGTGCCTGGCCATGGTGTGGGCCCTCAAGAAACTAGAGCCCTATCTCTTCGGGCGACACTTCACCGTGTACACCGACCACTCTCCCCTGACCTGGCTGCACCAGATGAAAGGAGCCAACGCCAAGCTCCTGAGGTGGAGCCTGCTCCTGCAGGATTACGACATGGACGTGGTCCATGTGAAGGGAAGTGCCAACCTGATAGCGGATGCGCTGTCCCGGAGAGGGGGCCCCGAACTTCCCCAGGTCACTGGTCACAGTGACCCCGCTCAGTTCAGTCTCGAAGGGGGGAGAGATGTGACGATGTGACGCATCAGGGAGGGGGGAGTGTTGACCTGGGAATGTGCCCTGGGGACGGGAGACCTGAGAGCCTGTCACCTGAGCCAGGAGGGGGAGGGGGAGGTGACACCTCTGCCCAGGAATGTGGATGGAGGCTGCAGCAGGGAACCTGCTGGGTGGGTTTAGTTTCAGTTTGGGGCTGGGTGGAGGAACACAGGGAACCCCAGGGCTGGGGTCTAAGCTCCCTGCTCCCCCAGAAGGACTTCACTGAGGGGTCCTGGGTGTCCCCACAAGCTCTGTTTTGGACTGTGTTCCTGTTGTCCAATAAACCTTCGGTTTTACTGGCTGGCTGAGAGTCTCAGTGAATCCCAGGAAGAGGGGTGCAGGGCCTGGACTCCCCCACACTCCGTGACAGGGGGACACAGGGCCCCCGCAGCTCAGGAAAGGGGGGAAAGGGAAAGGGGGGACACAGGGCCACCGCCAGCCCGGGAAAGGGGGGGAAGGGAGATGGGGGACAGAGGGGCCCCCCCAGCCCAGAAAAGGGTGGGAAGGGAAAGGGGGGACAGAGGGCAACACCCAGCCCGGGAAAGGGGGGGAAGGGGGACAGAGGGTGTCCCCCATCCCGGGAAAGGGGGGGAAGGGGACACAGGCCCCCCCCAGCTTGGGAAAGGGGGGGAAGGGGGTCACAGGGCCCCCCCAGCACGGGAAAGGGGGAAAGAGGGCCCCCCCAGTCCGGAAAAGGGGGTGAAGGAGGACACAGGGCCCCCCCAGCCCAGGAAAGGGTTGGAAGGGAGAGGGGGGGACACAGGGTCCCCCCCAGCCTGGGAAAGGGGGCAAAGGGAAAGGGGGGACACAGGCCCCCCCCAGCCCGGGAAAGGGGGGGAAGGGGGACACAGGGACCCCCCCAGCCCGGGAAAGTGGGGAAGGGAGAGGGGGGACAGAGGGCCCCCCCCAGCCCGGGAAAGGGGGGAAGTGGGACACAGGGCCCCCCAGGCCTTGAAAGGGGGGGAAGGGTGACACAGGGCCCCCCTCAGCCCGGGAAAGGGGGGAAGGGAGAGGGGGGACAGAGGGCCCCCCCCGTCCGGGAAAGGGGGGAAGGGGGACAGAGGGCCCCCCCAGGATGGGAAAGGGGGGGAAGGGAGAGGGGGGACACAGGGCCCCCCCAGCCTTGGAAAGCGGGGGAAAGGGACAGGGCTGACACAGGCCCCCCCCAGCCCAGGAAAGGGGAGAAAGGGAAAGGGGGGTGTCACATTGTGTGGGGGAGTCCAGGCCCTGCACCCCTCTTCCTGGGATTCACTGAGACTCTCAGCCAGCCAGTAAAACAGAAGGTTTATTGGACAACAGGAACACAGTCCAAAACAGAGCTTGTGGGGACACCCAGGACCCCTCAGTCAAGTCCTTCTGGGGGAGCAGGGAGCTTAGACCCCAGCCCTGGGGTTCCCTGCGTTCCTCCACCCAGCCCCAAACTGAAACTAAACCCCCCAGCAGGTTCCCTGCTGCAGCCTCTGTTCACATTCCTGGGCAGAGGTGTCACCTCCCCCTCCCCCTCCTGGCTCAGGTGACAGGGTCTCAGGTCTCCCACCCCCAGGGCACATTCCCAGGTCAACACTCCCCCCTCCCTGCTGCGTCACATCGTCACAAGGTCATTGAAGTGTTGAAGTGACTTCATGGAGAGAAAATATCGGGTAGGAAAGGGCTCATTAATCTAGCAGAGAAAAGAATAACAAGACCCAGTGGCTGGAAACTCAAAAGAGATCAATTCGTATTCGAAAGAGGGCACACATATTCAACCGTGAGGATGAATCACCAAAGGAACAAAGTAGAAAGGGAAGTGGTGGGAATTCCCCACCTCTTGATGTCTTCTAATGAAGACTAGATGCCTTTCTGGAACGTGTGTAGTCAAAAACTAGCTACTATGCTCTACAGAAAGCATGTGATATGCAGGGGGTCAGATGACATGCTCTAATTGTCTCTTCTGTCCATAAAGTCTGCTAATTTATGAAAAACTGAGCGTAGCACGGTGAGAAGCCTCTGATGTTTTACTTTGTTCGACTTGAGCCCACAATGAACGCTCATTGCGTGGGGTGATCCAGGGGAAGCGGCTGAAACATCCAATGTGTCTGGACAGGGGCAGGACATCAGCACTGCCAGGGAGGGGTGGGTGTGGCAGTAAGATCACAAGGGCCTTTGGCAGGACCTCAGCTTATTGGACAAAGGTGGCGGGGATGCGATGATCTCACAGAGAGATCTTGACATCAGCCAGTCAGGACAGGGGTGCAGGACAGGGGAACCTCGGAGATCCCTGTGGCTTTGCTTCAGCACGTCTCCTTCTCGAGGTCTCTCCTGGAGGACTGAGAGAGCATTCACTTTCACATTCGTGAGCGCAAGGAGGACCCTCTTCAGAGTTTTCTCCTTTTCTTATAGTGGTTTTGCTTGAAACCAGACGTCCCTGTATAGAAGGTAAGAGCCTCGGAGAGGTTTGGAACCTGACCAGTCTGATCCATCAGGTGCCAGCTGATTTTTAGGAATGGAAAACACTAGATTGTGGGGGCAGCATTTTATTTCCGACCTAGGACTTTGTCCCTTAGAATTACTGGGGACATTGGAGTTTCTCCTTTTTGTTTTCCCTTTTCCTATCTCTCCCTCCTTTCTCGTCTTCTCTTGCATCTTTGTCCTTTTCCCCTGCTTTCCTTTCACCACCAGGACCTGTCTGTGCATGTGCAGTTGGGGATGGGGGGTTGCACTCCAACTCTCATTGCGGGAGGCCCTCCCAAAGACATGTGGCTGGAATGGTGCTCTAAGAGTGACTCCCTCCGGTGGTGGCCTGGGACATCTGGTGAGGACTCTCAGCTTTCTGCTTCTCAGAGTCTCAGTGCTGATTGGGGGAGCTTGGGGCTATTGTGAGGGAGGAGACTCAGGTCCTCGTTACTCTCTTTTAAGACCAAGGAAATAAGCCATAACCAAACATGTATTTGATTGCTCTTGCCGCTTTTCTCCATTCATTGTCTTGGAGTAATTCATGATTCTCTCTCTAATCGGCTAGTTCTTCTAAAATACTTATGAAATAATTAGTTTTTAATAAAGCCAAATGCAACCCCATAGCTTCAGTAACAAAGGAGTCAGGTGGCACCCTACAGAATGGGGGACAATCCGCTGGAAAGCAGCGACCCTGAAAAGGATTTCGGGGCCATAGTGGATGAGCTGCTCAGCACGGTCTGTCAATGTGAAACTGTGTTAAAAAAGGTTAAAGCCATTCTTGGATGGATAGAGTAGTGAGAATGGAAAGGGAAGTGAAAGAGCATTGGTGAGACTGATGCTGGAATGTTGAATCCAGTTCTTGTGTCCACATTTTGAATATTATGTTAAAACAATTGGAGAGGGTACAGAAAAGATTCGTAATTGAGTGATGGGGATGATGCCTTCTAATGAGACATTGAAAAAGCTCAATCTGTTTAGTATACACAGAAGACAAATGAGAGGTGAGTTGCTTGACTTCCTGGAGAGAAAATGTTGAGTGTAAAAGGGCTCTTTTATGTAGCAGAGAAAGGCATGACAAGACCCCATGGATGGAAGCAGAAATCAGAAAAAGTGTAATGACAATAAGACCCGGATTTGTAAGAGGGTGATTCGTCATTGGCACAAACTACCAAGAGAAATGATGGCTTCTCCATCTCTTGATCTCTTCGAATAGAGACTAGATGCCTTTCTGGAAAACATTTGAGAAAAAGGAAAACCCAGCTCTTCTGATATACAGGAGTCCTTAGGATACGCAGGGGATCAGATTAAATGCTCTAACGGTTGCTTCTGGCCATAAAGTCAACTAACTTGTGAAAACCTAATTGCGGCCTGGGGAGGAACCTCTGTGTTCTACTGTGTAGTCGGTGTCACCCCACAAGGAAGAGTCATTGAGTGGGGTGATCCAGGGGAAGCGGCTGAAACATCCAATGTAGCTGGACAGGGGCAGGACATCAGCACTGCAAGGGAGGGGTGGGTGGGGCAGTAACATCACAAGGGCCTTTGGCAGGACCTCAGCTTATTGGACAAAGGTGGCGGGGAGGCGATGATCTCACAGAGAGATCTTGACATCAGCCAGGCAGGACAGGGGTGCAGGACAGGGGCAACCTCGGAGATCCCTGTGCTTTGCTTCAGCACGTCTCCTTCTCGAGGTCTCTCCTGGAGGACTGAGAGAGCTTTCACTTTCACATTCGTGAGCGCAAGGAGGACCCTCTTTGGAGTTTTCTCCTTTTCTTGTAGTGGTTTTGCTGGAAAACAGACGTCCCTGTATAGAAGGTAAGAGCCTCGGAGAGGTTTGGAACCTGTTCAGTCTGATCCATCAGGTGCTGGCTGATTTTTAGGAAAGGAAAACATTAGATTGTGGGGGCAGCATTTTATTTCCGACCTAGGACTTTGTCCCTTAGAATCACTGGGGAGATTGGTTTTTCTCCTTTTTGTTTTCCCTTTTCCTCTGTCCCTCCTACCTTTCTCTTCTTGCTTCCTTTGTCCTTTTCCTCTGCTCTCCTCCCACCACCAGGAGCTCTGTGTGTGGAGTGGGGGCCGGGGGGGTTGTGGGAGGCCCTCACAGAGAGGTGAGACTGGAATAGGACCCCGAGAATGATCACCTCGGTGGTGACCAGGGCCATTCTTTGGGCTATTTGATGAGAACCCTTAGCCTCCCACCCCTCAAAGTCTCAACCTTGATTGGCTGAGGAGGGGGCTATTGACAGGGAGGAAACTCTGGTCTTTGTTGTTCTCTTTTATGACCAAGCAAATAAGTCACAACCAGTTATATGTCTGACCAATGTGGATGCTGCTCTCCATTCATTGTCTAGGAGCAGTTCATGATCCTCTCGAACAATCCAATTTTTCTCAAATACTTGCTGCATAATTACTAGGAACAATTGCTGGGCTGTAGCTCATTTGAGAGCAATTCTGCTACTGACTGGCTGCATCAGCTAAGACAAGTCCCTGCTTCTTTCTCAGCCTTCGTTTCTCCTTCTGTCAAGTATGAATAACAATCCTCTCCCACCTACCTCGCCATGGGTGGATGCTGGGGATCCACTGAAGAGTGTTACTTGGAGCAGTGCAGACTAGGAGGTGTCCTATCACACTGAGCCATATCAGATTATGACCTAATATTCTCTTTTATTTGTATTTTATTCTTTTGAAATTGTGAAGAGCAGCAACGACTTAGCTCAGACTGAAGCATCTCATCTAATTTTCTAGATCATAGTTGGTTTCAGAGTAGCAGCCGTGTTAGTCTGTATTTGCAAAAAGAACAGGAGGACTTGTGGCACCTTAGAGACTAACAAATTTATTTGAGCATAAGCTTTCGTGAGCTACAGCTGTCATGAGCTACAGATGCATCCGATGAAGTGAGCTGGAGCTCACGAAAGCTTATGCTCAGATAAATTCGTTAGTCTCTAAGGTGCCACAAGTCCTCCTTTTCCTTTTTGCTAGATCCTAGTGTCTCCCCTTTGTGTACGACGAGACAGTTGAATGCACTGTGACAAACAGGAGATGCTCTTGTTTTGCAAACAAATATTTTTGCAAAGAATTTTCATGCTACTTCTTATGATTTCAAGAAACAAAGTGGTTTCATCTGAATGGATTTTCTGACAGAAAACGGTTTCCATGAAAATGTTCACACCTTATTTCCTGGGCTTTATCCCTGCCTCCGGGGGGTTGTTGTCTGTTAGTTAGAACAGGAGCCTGGAAATCAATGGGGAACGAGGAGGGCCCTGGTCTTCCTGTGCTTAGGGTCTTTGTGATTTTGACGTGGGGAATGCTTTCGCAGGAGAAGTCCGGGCTCCTCGGTTCTGTTCCTTCTCTAGTCTGGGCAGGAGAGTGGCCTGGGACAACAGGAGGGGGCTGCTTGTCCAGAGTAACCGATGGTCTTTGGGACTGACCCCCTTGCTGGAAAAGGATGAGACTTCCTGGCTATTGCAGCAGCAGGGATTACGAGGGGGAACGTTGGGAGCAGATCATGCAATGAACTCCTGCCCGTGTGTGGAGATGGCACTCCCTGCACTCCTGTGGGGGCAGAGGGGGCTGGTGTGGTTGGAGCAGGGAGGAGGAGGAACGGAAAAGGCCCAGGAGTGAAAGGCTGCCTTGAGCCCAGACTCACCCCTGCTCCCCGCTCGGTTCCAGGATGGCCAGGCTCCTGTGGATGTTCCGGAGGAAGGCTCTGTAGGTGGCCCCAGAGCCTGAGGGAAGCAGCTGCCACCTTCCCAAGGGGCAGAGCAAGCCCTGCGTCCCCGCTGGCGGGGAAGCAGCTCCCGTCCAGGGCAGACGGCGGAAGTGCCCGGCCTTCTGGAAAAGGAACCCGGCTCCCGGCGCAGGCGCCGAGCTGGGAGAGGCCCCGACCAGGCCCCAGTGGAGCTGGCCCAGGCTGCGGTTTCGCAGACAGGACCCAGCCCAGGAGGGGCGCCGGGCAGGGTGGCTCTGGGGCTTGTTGTGTGGGCAGCAGCGGCCCCAGGAGCCCAGCCCTCCTTCCCATCAGGAGGCATCGCCCTGCCCGGTCTCTGAGGCCCTTCCAGCCCCCGCCGGCCAGGAGGGGGAAGGTCCCTGTCCCAGCACCGGCAGCTCAGCCTGGGACAGCGGCAGCACCTGGGCCTCTGGCAGCAGCCAGGCCGATGGAGGCCACTGCTTTGTTCCAGGTGAGGAGCCAGGCTGGGCTGAGGGAGGGCTGAGGACGGGATGTGAACACCCTGGGCCCAGACGCTCTCCCAGTGATATGAGGGGGGGTCCCCAGCCCAGGTGTCTGGCCTGAGCCACGCGAACCCCACTGACAGCAGCAGCCGTCACACAGCTGCCCCTTCCGCACGGGGACCTGGGGGTGGGGGCGTGAAGAGCTGCTGCCACTTTGGTCCTTGATGCTCCGGGGCTGGGGGAATCGGCACCTCCCCTGGAGTCCTGGGCAGTGGAGGGGGGGCTCTGCTCTGGGCTTCTGCAGCTGTTGGGGGCTGAAGGCATCCCTGAGAGGGAGGTTTGGGGCCCGATCTGCCCTGGGTGCCTGAGATGGGAAGGGGGATCTTGAATCCTGCTCTGCCCACCACACCCCTGTCCTTCCCTCCCTGGTGCAGGGACGCCCCTGGATTCGGAGCAGGAGGAAGGGGTGGACATGGCCAAAGATGAAGCTGCTCTCAAGGTCATCCGAGAGCAGCTCCAGTGCAGAGATAAGGTACAAATGTTCCCCACCTGGGCTGGAAGCAAGATTGCCCTGTCCCTTCCCAGCATCTCCACCCACTGCCGAGGGTCTTGTCCCTCCTGATCCACCACCCCTAATGGGGCCCTTTTACATCCATGATGTGGGACCCCCAAGATGGGGGTGTTTGTCCCACAACAGCCGAGGTCGTCTCCCCCCACAGGAACTGTCCCACTTCCTGATCCTGCTTGTGTAGGAGTCGTGGGGGATTTGGACAATAGGCGGGTCCCCACAACCCCCCATTGAGGCCTGAGCCCTGGAGCTGGTTTGGAGGGGTAGGAAGGTCCCTAGCTAACAGGTTCTCTCTCGTTATACCCCACTCCCGGTGGGTCCAGGATGAGGGGCAGCAGCTCCTGTTCCTTCAGGCCATCTACCCTGCATGTCTGGCTGCACGGGAGAGAGGGGAGGACACGCTGGAGCCGCGCTGCTGCAAGGCGGCTGTGGTGAAGATGATCGTGGTGAATGAGACACGCCATACGGCAGCTGGAGGGAGGAGAGAGACACGGGATTGGCAGGGGTATGGCCGGGCTCATGGGTGGGGACTGGGTGGTGTTGGACGGGGCATCAGAGGACAAGGATTCCTGGGGCTGAAGACTTGGGAGAAGAGAAGGGAGAAATTCTGAGATTGGTCAGTAGTGGGCAGGGGGGGAATTGAGGGGCTGGAGGGCAGCTGAGAGTGGGGGACAAGGAATCACATGGTCCCAGCTCGGTCATTGGGATGGGGCTGAATGGGGGCATTTTTGACAGGGAGGAGGAGAGAAGGGGATTGGGAGTGAGCTTTGCAGGAATCCGGGAAGGGGGACAAGTTTGATGGGCAGGAAGGAATCGGAGGAGCGGGAGGTGGTGGGGGATCCTGCTGGCCATGTGGGGCACTGGCTGTGTCATCTCGTCATTGGGAGGTGTGAGTCGGGCCTGAATCTCACACGCTCCTTTGTCTCCTTCGCGTCTCACAGGAGCTCATCGAGGAGCTTCCCGATGACTCGTCACCCAGCGCCGTCCTCGCCCACTCCCTGGCTGCAGTGGGCAACCTGTGGTACTGAGACAGCCCCACCCCCACACCCCGCCGGCTCCCCTCACTCCAGTGCTGCTCAGGCCCAAGGCTGGGAGTCACCGTCACTGTCCCGCCCAGGTAATCTCCCAAGAGTGGCGCCTCTGGCAGAGATGGTGGGGTGGGAAGGGTCACTCTCTCCTGGCAGGGCTGTTCTTTTCACTCCCATAACATGACAGGGGCCTTGGGGAGGGGCTCACTCCCGGGCTCAGATACAGGAGGGGCAGCAGGCTCCAGGGAACAGGAGCTATTCCTGTCCTGCCACTGTCTGTCTGGGACGCCTTGGCCTTGTCATTCCCTAGCTAAGTGCCTCAGTTTCCATTCTCGCCAGCCTGTGCCTCTATCCCTGTGGCTTGGTGTCCCTGTTGGCGACAGACCCACCCCCGTACTGCACAATCTAATAGCAGCTCCTCTCTCTTGCCAGCACCATGAAACCTGCCCTGGAGCCAGCCCTAGAGACCCACCTCTTGCGAGCTGCCCTTCACTCCGTCTTCACCCTGGGCACGGAGAAGGACACCACCGGCATCCAGGTAGCTCCTCCTCTTCCATCCTCCTCGTCTTCTTGATCCCTGCTCTCTTGATTTGCTGGAGCTCCAGCTTTAGGGGTGGGGTAGTGGAGATGGGACAAGCTGCAGGCTTGGATCCTTCCCTCCAGCAGGGAAGAAGTTACCCCTCCCTGGGGGATTTCTTTCTTTCTTTCTTTCTTTCTTTCTTTCTTTCTTTCTTTCTTTCTTTCTTTCTTTCTTTCTTTCTTTCATAAGCCGTGTTTTGCCCAGAAGCCCAGCTTCCATCCATAGCAACTTGGCTGTTTCCTACTCTTCTGCCTACAAGGCCCACTGCAGAGACCTGCTAAGCTCATGGATCAAAGGTCCAGGGGTCATCAATTCTTGCGAATTGCCTGCAGTGCGATGTGAAGGAGAGAGGCTGGGAGATGTGTTTGGGAGTCTCCCCAGTGCTTCCCAGAGACCCCTCTTCCCATCCTGTGGCAGTGTAGGCCCAGGTTCCCTAACTCTGACCCATGCTTTGCAGACTCTGCACAAAGTCATCCCAGAGGTCCTGGATGCCATGCTGGGGAACCTGCTGGCAGAGTCCCCAGACACAGACAGGCTCCACTTCATCTTGGAGGTGAGCCCCATTTGACCGTAACTCTTTGGGGGACTGGTAAGGAGAGACTGGAAGATCCATTTTCTACTCTGTCCTCCTAGCTGGGTCCCCAGTGGGCCGTCCTTGGTTGGGGAGCTCAGTGCAATGCAGTGTCAGGTCCTTCCTTCTTGAGGGACAGAGGAAGGAGCTGGGACTCCAAGCCAGAGCTCTGCCTGGTTCTGCTGAGCACTAACCACAGGGCTCCTGGCTGTCTTGGGGAGTGAGAGTCTGAAAACCCACCCTTCCCCCACCCCTCCAACACACACACCGCATGAGATTTGGGAGACGGTTCTCAGAGAAGAGGCACACGCTCCTTCCTAGAGAAACAGGAGGATCCCAGGGAATCAGCCCTTCCCTCTTATCTGCTCTGAAATTCCTGGGGGGATTGTGTTCTCAGTCACTCCCTACATCCCCCCAAGGATTTACGTAGCAGGGAAGGGCTGAGGGTTCAGTCTCCATTCTGGTGAACTGTTCAGGAATCAGGAGTTCTGGGAGGATGGGACCAGCCCCGACCCCGAACATTGTCCCAATCTAGAGAGACGCTGAGAAGTTGTGACCTGCAGGGTACAAGCTGCGTCCTGGGGGAAAGAATCCCCTTCTAAAGCTCTGCCATCAATGACTCAGCTATTCCCCCCTGCACAGAATGTCTCAGGCCCCTGGGGCTGGGGGCGTGGGGCTCATTTGCAAAGCAGGTGCACCTGGCCACTGAGTCTGACCTGCCTCCTTTCCCCACAGCATGTCAACCTCTGGGTCGTGTCCAGGGTGTCGCAGGAGCGAGCCAGGGCTATCAGGAGCAGCACAGCCCTGCTGAGATACACAGTCACCCTCCCTGAGTTTGACGTAAGTGAGCTCCGAGCCCAGCTTGCTGGCTCCAGGCGGAGGCGGGCTGGCTCCAGTGGGCTGCAGGATCTGCTGCTGCCGGGGCTGTGGCTTAGGAGGGTTCTTCATGGGGAGGCAGAGTCAGAGTAGGACTGAGCTAGGCTTGAGTCAAGTTCTTCTTGTCCTGGTTCAGTGTTGTCCCTGGGCCTTTAAGGGGCCCATGCTCCAGCCCCTGCTTGGCATCCCAAAGCAGCTCCGGGCTCCCTTGGCAGCAGAGCAAATGAAGGGTCGATCTCAAGCTCCTCTCCCCCAGCATCTTCTGCAGAGGGACTAAGGGGAAGGAGCCCTCTGGCCCAGGGGGGACAGGGAGCTGACAGGAAAATGCTGATGGAGTCCCCTCTGCTCTCCCTTCCATTAGATCTCAGCCGAGTTCCCTCGGATGGGTCACCATGTGGCCCAGCTGGCTCTATTTGTCAGCGACCCAGACAAGGACATCAGCCGGCAGGCCAGGGAGGGGACTTACCGGCTCTACCAACTGCTGCTCCAACAGAGGGGTAAGGAACCCAGCTGGGACACGGAACACAGTAGGGGACTGAGAGTGACCACAGGTTGATAATGGGACCCCAGACCATTTCTCTCAGACTGACCCCAGCTGGAGGACAAGTCTCTCTCTGCCTCTGTTCTTCTCCACTCCACTGTGCAGCCACCAATGGGATTGGAAGGACACAGAAACTGCAACCAGAATGAGGAGAAAAGTCTCTCTCTCTCTCTTTCTTCCAGGCCTGACCATACATGAGGCGGAAGATCTCTGGTGCTATGACTGGCACCAGGACAGCAGGCTCTTGGGCTACAAGAATACAGCCAGAGTGGGGGAGGTAAGGGCACTGTGCCAGGGCATGACACAGCTCAGGGAGTCTAGCTGGCTGGGTTCCCTGCAGTGGATGCCTCTTGGAGACAGGAAAAGAGCCCGCTCCTTATTTCCAGTTCAGAGTTCCTCATCCAGCACCAGTGGCTGGTGCTAAAGGTCCCACACTGGGACTGGGCCATGAGTCTCCTTGTTCTTGTCAGGCTGCAGGTTGGATTCCCCTTGAAGAAACCAAGGAGCTGCAGAGGCCATAGCCAGCAACTAGAGAAATCACTTAGCTCGGGGAAGAGACCTTTGGTCTGTCAGCTCCAACCTCCTCCCGCCCCCCCGAACAACACACACAAACTCCTCTAGCCACTGTGGTGCAGGAGATCTCTCTGCTGGATCCATTTCTGCTGGATACATTTCCAGCCCATCCTGGCCCCTGCCATAAATTGCCTTCCCGAAAGAGCCACTGGAGGCTTTGGTCCCTCAGCATCTGCGACCTTTTAATAAAGGGGCTTCCCTAAGCTCTGGGAGCCTGAAAGCCTCCTGGGGAATGAAGTGCCTTGGCCACAGCAGCTCTCTTCCCCACTCTTTGGGGCACGAGACGCCATTGTACCGCCAGGACTTGGAGGCTGGCTCTGGACAATGTGCTCGAGCCTCATGTCCTCTTGGTTTTAGGTCTTTGGAAAATTCTTCTCCGTCGGGCAGAGAAGATCCTTCGTGCAGACAGCATTGCTGGCCATCCACGACCCCCTGCTGCGTGTCAGCCAGGCTGGGCTGGTGCTCGTCTACTCCCTCCTGGGGGAAGCCCAGCAACTGATGCGGGACGCGGTAAGCATCTGTAATCGACTCAGAAGCTTGGGGTGGGGCCCAGGGCCTCCTTCCCATCCTCTCGCCATTCGCTGGCCTGGTAGCAAGGAGCCTAGTGGGGACTTCTGGACTTCATGGACTTCTCTTCTTAGGATGTGGTGCTCTGCTATCACTCCTGGGAAGGACAGGAGAGTCCCCTAAGTGCCCTCTGGGAACCTTTCCTGCCCCACAGAGCTGCACCCATTTCCCCATAGCCTAGTGTCCATGTCACCCGAGCCACCATTGAGAGTTGCTCCCTTCCCTGGCAGCCTGGGAGGCCAAGGACTGACTGGTGATGGCAACTGAGCAGGAAGGGCTGAGGCACATGGGCGTGGGAAGCTGGTCTTGCTGCTGGTAGGGCTGGACCCGCTCTCGAGAGATTGGGAGGATTCAGTCAGCAGGGGCTGCTGACCTGCCCCATTCACCAGGGCTGCCATCCTGTGGTTTCAGCTTTTGTCACTGGGGTGACTTGGGGAAAGGTCTCAAGCTCTCCCCATCCCACTTCACTGCTGCCAGAATCCCTCCCGCCCCCTGCCACCCTGCTAGAGCCCCCTCCCTTCCCCACCTGGGTGGGGATGGAGGTAGGGGTGGAGGAGAGGGTTCTCCAAACTTGAGCGGTGTCCCCAGGTGGGTTGGAGGTGGAACAGTTGTCAGGGGCACTGATGGGGAAGTGGCAGGAGCTCACCCCCCACTCAAGGAGCGGGGTTGGCACTGGAGGTCACTAGAGAGGACAGCAAGCCTCCATCCTGGGGGTCAGGAGGGTGAATCTACCACTCAGACATGAGCAGCTGCTGGGTGGAAATGATGGTGCTGATTCCAGGTCGCCTTCATCCTCCCTGATTCCTGGGGAGTGTCTCAGTCTCTGACATGTTCTCGTTCCCCTGCAGCACGAGGATGTCACAGCCAAGGTCATGTGCCAGCTTCACATCATCCGGCACTTGCACCAGATGCCCGAGGTGCTGCAAGGGCTGTGGCTCATCTGATGCTCTTCAAGGTTCCCCTCCCTGTTCAGCAAGTCCCGCTCCCTGCTGCAGGTACTGCTCTGTCTCACTGTAAGTGCCGGGCTAGTGGAAGCGGAAATGGAGGCCCCTGGCATTCACAGAAACTCTCTCCGCTCTCTGTGGAGCTGTGTCCTTCCCTCGGCCCCCCAAATTCCTTCATCTGGGGCAGGAGCTCTTTCCCTCACACCCATATCCCTCCCCTCTTTCCTTGATCTCACCCCCATCCCATTCCCCGTGCTCCCAGGCAGAGATCTTCCTGCCCCATATGGCGCAGAAGGACCTTTGGGTCAGGGCTACAGACTGTCTGCCCAACTGAAGCTCAGGAAGCTCCACATTTGAAGAGGTGAGGATGTGACAGAGGCTCAGGGCTAGCTTCATCTCCTGCCCTTTATTCTTCCTTTGGCCCTTCTCTGGGCTCTCAGAGTCTGACATGAAGAGGAGCCTCCTCCCCCCGTGTCTTCTAGGCCTTGGGGTGTGTGACAGCCTCCCAGATAGGTGCAGTCAGAAGCTGAACCACCTCAGGGAGCAGTGGGGACCAGTCCCTTGTCCTAGGAAGCCAAGCAGTGGTAGTTCTCAAAGAGGCTGAGAGGGAAGACCCCGCTCCCTCTTGGAGGTCAGAGCCATTGACTTCTTTGGGCATCTGGGTTTCTTGGGGGAGAAATGGGATCCCTGCTGCATAGCCTGGGTGGGAGCTTCCCCCATCCCTGGGACAGAGACATCTCCATCAATGTGCCACCCTTGTTTTTTTCCAAGCAAGAGGCTCCCCAGAGAACTCCTCCTCAAACCTGTTCTCCTGGGAGCGTTTCTGGGAGGAGGCTCCCATCCCTCAGTCTCCAACTCCATCATGCAGTCTCTTTCACCTAACATCTCCGCTCTCCAGCTCCACTTCCCGCAGCAGGACAAACGGACCTTCAGCTCCTAGAGAACAGACTCTGACCTTCTTCTGATCAGCAATGGGGTTTCACCATCCCCTCAGCAAACCTGTCAGCCGGGCTGGACCAGATTTGAAGGAGGAGGGTATCTAACAGGGTGGCCTGGCCTATGGCTGCCTAGCCTGGGGCTAGGCCAAATTGATGATCAAGTGAGCCCCACCTGAGAGGAAACAAGGGAAAACAGCAGCAAAAGTCCGGAAGCAGAGTGAGCTGTTCAGTAGACGGCCTTGGGCCAAACCCTGGAGTCCAGGGTAGGACCGGCTTCTCTCACCGTCCCTAAGGAAGGGGACATAGAAGACCATAGAAACCCAAGAAAGGCAGCCCGAACCGAAATCAGGCTGAGGCAGAACTCCCCATGAGGGTGGAAGGGCTTGTTTCTGTTCAAGACATTTTTGGACTTTGTTTGCAAGGAGCACGACCCAGGAAGGAGTGGAGTAAAGGACAGTCACCTGGTTGGAGGGCTGAGTTCCCAGCCAACAAACTGCAAGAGTGAGTCTCAGCGGGGTTGCTAGCTCAGCGAGAAAGCGGTGACACGAGGCCTGGCCAGCATCTAGCGGTGAGTAAACTCTGGTACACACCCAAAGTGGCTGTGTCTAGAGCCCTGTGTAGGCTCTTCTGTGGGAAGTTCCCATGGGTCAGTGGGGCCGGAATCTCTCCTGCTCCTTTGGTCTCTTTGGGCTTCCCACGAGATGTCTGGTGAACTGCCCTTGGACGCTGGGCCCAGCACCGCTCAGAAATTATTCGCTACCTTCAGAGAGACAGGGCACAGCTCAGCCTGTTGGGTAGGCTGGAGACTCACACTTCACTCAAACACACAACCCTGAGGTGGTTTGGGAAGCATAGTAACAAAGAAGAGATTTAAGTGATACTAAGCAAGAGAAAGAGACACATTTCAAACAGACAAACAAAACACACTTTGTAGTGACTAAAACTGAATCTTAACAAGTCACAATCTTTGCCTTAGCAGTTTCCAGACTAACATCTCAGCTTTCCTAACAGACCTTCTTTGATGTCCCTGTAGGGTAGAAAACTTCTCTGTCGAATCTGCTGATTTGATTGCTTCGTCTTCTGGTTTCAGACCCTCTGTTCTCCTTCTGGGGTGCCTGGACCCTGATTGTAACATCTCTCTGGCCCAGCCTCTTACACAGATGTGTGCTGCAGCCAGCCCAGCGCAGGGAGCAGTGGGGACAGATGATCTCCTCATGTCAGACCAAGCAATAGGGGTCCCATTGAGGCTTAGATGGAAGATCCCAGGCATCTCCTGGAGGTAAGAACCGTCCACTCTTCTGGGCACTTGGGGTGTTGCAACAAAGAAGGGGCTCCTGTTCCATAGCCTATTTGTCCTCATGACTGTGTTTTTTTCTTCTCAGAGGATGCGCCTGGGACCCTAGAGACTGTTTCGTGCAGGAGGTTTGAGCAGGGAGAGATCACTCACTGTCATGACCCCTGGGTCATTAACCCGAGTCTGCGGGTTCCTGGGAGCAGCCACCCTCCAGCACGCCACCTGGAAGCCTACAAAAAACTGCTTAGCTAGGACTGACGAAGTCCAGACCCAGTTTGAGGCTCCTATTGGCAGAGTCCCAGAGCAGCTAATCGGCCCCCGGGACCTCCTTAAACCAGCAGCAGGAAGAAGAAGCTGTCTGAACACCCGAGCTGCTCCCTGGTTCTGGACCGTGTGTTGGCTGTTCCTGCTCCCGCTCCCCAGGCTTGATTTCCTGGCATCCGGACTCGGGGTGACTCATCTGACTTGAGGTCCTGAACACAATTTGGTCTTTTGCTTCTGCTCTTCCAGTGCCCTGACCCAGCTGACTCGCGACTCCTGTCTTGAGAGTGTGGACTCTGCCTCTGACCACTAGGTCTGGCTGCCCATGACCCGGCCGTGACACTGACTTTTCTACAATTCCTCCAATATCCTTTTTCTGCTCTCCAGTTCTGCTCTCCCAGCAAGACACACCGATCCCTTGGCTCCCAGAGTCCTGCTTGCCTGCTAGTCAAGGGCTCAGGGGGAGTGTTTGTCTTGCCCCCTCCCCCACCACAGCTGCTTGTCCTCGGGGACTCTCCCTAGCGCAGAGGAGAATCCGTCCTGGCAGCAGTTCAGGAAGTCACAGAAGGGACGGTCTGCTCAGCTCCCTCTGCAATGCCACTGCCCGATACCATTACGAGTGGGTGCCCAGTGACTGCGCCGGCAGCTCCTTGAGAGACTCCTGGGGGCAGGGTAGTCGTGTTTCACGGTGACCGCGGGAAGCCATGCAAAGAGTGTGGCATTGAGGAGACTCTCCTGCTGTCCCAAAGGGTTTCTGTTCTCCTGCACGGTCAGACCGTGGGGCCGGCTGGCAGAATGGGGAAGAGCTGGTTGGTGATGAGTTGGAGGAATCACCATAGAGGTGGCAGCAGCTGCAGATCCTGGAGTCCCTGTGGTCGGGTTACCATGCGTCTGGATTTTCCCGGACATGTCCGGCTTTTTGGGTTTTAAATCACCCTCCGGGAGGGATTTGTAAAACTCTCCAAAGGGCCGGGATTTCCCTCCCAATGCAGCACTCTGGGGGTGGTGGTGGGGGGAGGTGCGTGCTCTGCGGGGGAGCGCGGCACTGTGTCTGGCTCCGCACCCCAGACACACTGCTCTGAGCAGCAGGGTACGGGGGCCGGGGGGGCTGGAGAAGGGGCATGGGGTCCCAAGGGGCAGTCAGGGGACAGGGAGCAGGAGGGGTTGGATGGGTGAGGGGTTCTGGGGGGAGCCTGTCAGGGGGTGGGCATATGAAGAGGGGTCGGGGGAGTCAAGGGACAGGGAGCGGGGGGAGGTTGGATGGGGCGGAGGTTCGGGGGGGGAGTCAGGGGCAGGGAGCAGGGGGGATTAGATGGGTTGGGGGTTCTGCGGGGGCAGTCAGGGGACAGGGAGTGGTTGGATGGGTGTGGGAGAGCCGGGGGTCTGTCAGGGGGCGGGGGTGCGGATAGGGGGTGGGGCAGTCAGGGGACAGGTAGGGGGTGGAGTTCTAGGGAGGCAGTTAGGGTGGAGGGGTCTAAGAAGGGGGCAGTTGGAGACAGGAAGAAGGAAGGCTTAGATAGAGGGCAGGGTCCTGGGAGGGGGCGATCAGGGGACAAGGAGCAGCGGGGGTTGGATGGGTTGGCGGTTCTGTGGGGGGCAGTCAGGGGGCAGGAAGTGGGAGGGAGTAGATAGGGGGCAGGGCTACCACTCCCCCCCCCACCTTCGGAGTGTCCTCTTTTTTGAAAGTTCAAATATGGTAACCCTACCCTATGGGCCCAGCCTCCATTCCTGAGAGTTCAGGCGAACCTCCCCCTGTTCTCAGGGAGTCTTTGGCTTTCGCGGCTGGGCCTGCCTGCCGAGACAGAGGACTCAGTGTTTCCATCAGGCTACTCAATTGCAAATGCAGCCACTCAAAGACGTGAAAAATGGAAGCGAAGAGCAAAGCTGGACCCTCCGCTGAGCTCCTGCAATCAAGTGAGCCCAGCCTGGGAGAGATGAGGGAAAGCTCCAAGGTGGCTGCAGGGAGCCAGGGGAGGAGAAATAAATAGTTCATGAGGAATCCTACGGGCTTTGTCTTGTGTGGTGAAGGGTTTCAAATGGGTCTAGTTACTATCACATTCAACTTTACAATCGCTGTGTCTGATTGAAGGGCAGGTCTGGAAAGGTCAGAGGTCACTCAAGGAGCTTCAAGTCTCCGATTCTGTCCCTATTGCCTGCTTTGACCAGCTGATCTCACCCCAACACCTCCCTCAGGTGGTCGCAGTGGTGAGCTCTTTCCCTCTTTTTCTGGATTAGCCGCCAGCATGGGGACAGGATACATGTGGCCAAGGAAATGGAGAGGCATGGGGGTCACTTGCAGAGGCATGCAGAGAACTTGCAGAGTTTCCTGTTCATGCAGCTCCTACGGGGGAAGCACGGTAGGGTACCGTGCACTCCGGGGCACCATTTCCAATTTTGGTGGTGGCGTGGAGGATAATTTCACCCTGATTCCAGGGGCTACTTAGGCACCTGAAAACTCTAGTGTTTTGACAGATAACTTAGCAATGAGCTGACAGGAACACTTGCCAGACTGCTTTCCGGGGAAGACAGCTATAAGAATGGATCCAGGGAATGGTTCTGTATCTCTGAGCTGTTTGGACACTTTCAGGGAACATTCCCGATGCAAGACAGAGATCCCCAAAGTTATCCTGGGTAACCCTGAGAGACTTATGGAAAACTAGAAAATCCCACATCTCTGCTGTCACTTTGCACTGACAAACTCGGACTGTCCGAACCTGTTCATGTATTTTACCTGCTTTAACCTCTCAAGAACTTTCACATATAAAAGAAAGAAAATTAAATAAATGACATAGTTACACTGATATAGGGCCGTAGCGTAAACCCGACCTCAGAGTTGTCCCATTGAAATGGAATTATTCACAGCAGTAATTAAAGTTAAACATGCATGTAAGTGTTTCCAGGCCCAAGATTAAGGCCACAGCTTATGATAGGTGTAGACGCAAGAAGAGAAGAGCTGTGCAAAAACTGAAATGCCACTTGGAACTTGGCCCAAACAATGCAGCATGAAAAATAAACTCATCTTGTTATACAATAATAGAGCTGGTTCAAAATGGTTTTACACTCACAATTCAACCTTTTAACTAAAAATGCCACTTTGAGCAACAAGGAGACTCAGAGACCCACAATATAACCGCCAAAATCCTCACACACCCCTGAAGCTGGGCAAACAGAATTTTTTGGTCGCTGGCAATTCCAAAAAAGAGATGGAAAAAAAACGGTTTCAGGTTGAACAAAACTAACATTTTTCCAAATTTTTGATGAACCAAAAAGCTTTAAAAAAAAAAAGACCCAGGAACATTTCAAGGGTTGTAACTTTTTGAATTTTTAAAATAAAAGTGAAGGACATTTTTAAATAAAAAAGTGTTTCAAGCTGAAAAATCAAAATGGTTTGTTTGGAAAGTGTCTAAACGAAATGCTTCGACTTTTTAAGAACTTTTGAGTCAGCAGTGTGCCCTTGTTGCCAAGAAGGCCAATGGCATTTTGGGATGTATAAGTAGGGGCATAGCGAGCAGATCGAGGGACGTGATCGTTCCCCTCTATTCGACATTGGTGAGGCCTCATCTGGAGTACTGTGTCCAGTTTTGGGCCCCACACTACAAGAAGGATGTGGAAAAATTGGAGAGAGTCCAGCGAAGGGCAACAAAAATGATTAGGGGTCTGGAACACATGACTTATGAGGAGAGGCTGAGGGAACTGGGATTGTTTAGTCTGCAGAAGAGAAGAATGAGGGGGGATTTGATAGCTGCTTTCAACTACCTGAGAGGTGGTTCCAGAGAGGATGGTTCTAGACTATTCTCAGTGGTAGAAGAGGACAGGACAAGGAGTAATGGTCTCAAGTTGCAGTGGGGGAGGTTTAGGTTGGATATTAGGAAAAACTTTTTCACCAAGAGGGTGGTGAAACACTGGAATGTGTTACCTAGGGAGGTGGTAGAATCTCCTTCCTTAGAAGTTTTTAAGGTCAGGCTTGACAAAGCCCTGGCTGGGATGATTTAACTGGGGATTGGTCCTGCTTTGAGCAGGGGGTTGGACTAGATGACCTCCTGAGGTCCCTTCCAACCCTGATATTCTATGATTCTATGAACTGGGGGGAGGGTCTGGACGTGAACAATTCAGCAGACTGGATACGAATTCGCAAACAGGTCTCCTTCACCATTCTCCAGGGCTGGGTCGCAATTCCTGTTTCTGGTTCCCTGGGCCTGGTCCCCGTCCCTGTCACACACTGCGGGGAGCTCAGATTCCTGTGAATCCTGCCGACTTCCAGGCTGCTGGGAGGGATGAGTCAGCAGCTTCCTGAAGACGAGTCGCGGGTAGGCAAACACTTTTCCTCTACCTTTCCAAAACCCACATAGGTATAGTAAGACTAGCACCCCCACCACTGCCACCACTCCACGCACCATGAGACGATACCAGGACGCTGGCTCTGAAACAAAAGAGAGAGAAAGGCCCCATTACTAAGGGACTCAGTTAAATGATCCCACTGCTGCCATGAGGATCCCAGAAGATGAAGACATTCCTGGGATACAGTAAGAGCTGAGTTGGGTCATGTGCACATGGGCACCACTCAGAGCAGCGGGAATGAGATCTCCAGGCTCATTATCCCCATCGGCCAACCTGACGGAGGCAGAAAGGTAAGCCCGGCAAAGCAGCCCGTTACAGAGTCTGGGAACCGTGATTTTTAAGATGCTCCAGGATGGGGTCCCTCAGGTCTTAAGGTTAGAGGGGACGGTTAGGATCATCTCCTCCAGCATCTCCTGAAGCGTGGGGAAGGGCTAGCCATGGTGGGAAGGGTGGGGTTTGAAGATGTATCCATGAAAATGGCGGGTGGGGTCGCTAACACATTGCTGACGGGTGAGGGGCACGATTGGTTTCTTTGCCTTGAGGAGGGAGCTCAGCTTTTAAAAGTTTTGGGAAGAATAATTTAGTCTGAGCCCTGGCATAACCCAGGCCAGAGAACGTCACCTACTGATTCCTGCACCCAGTCCAGTGATTTATGGCACTGACTTGGCATTGAGAAGGATTTTATCATACACTGAAATCCAGCTGCAGAAGGGAAAGGGCATTAGAAGCTGAAAGACCCCAGAAGTGGCTCTGGTTTTCTACTCAAAATAACCACCCGGGGGGTGATTTTCCCCAGCCCAGCGCCTTGCAGTCATGCACCCAGCGCCTAGTGAATTTGGTGTGCAGGCAGGCTCCCAAATCCAGACAGTGGCACGTCACATCCACTTTGCCCTGGCTTCAGGGACTGCCCTGAGCGCCCATCCTGCAAACACGTATGCACCTGAGCCCTCCCACTGCGATCCAAGGCTACTCCTACGGATGGAGTTAAACACGTGGCTAAAGTGTTTGCAGAGGTTCCAGAGAGCTGAGGCTCCATGTAAAAGGAACAATACTTCAGTTATTCCAATCTTGGGTTGATGAGATGCTCCTGCCCGCCCCCTCCCTTCACAGCTGAGTCTCCCACCCAGTGGAATTCTCCAAGGAACTTCCCACTCCAAGAGACCCTGGAGACTGTGGCCAGCGCTAGCTGTCCTTCTGGCCCAATCCCATGCTTCAGGACATAGTCTGAATGCCACGGAGGTCAGTAATGAATTCCCCACCTGCATTTACAGCATGGTAAAACTAGCCATGTATGTTACAGCGGGTTCTTGCTTTTCCTGGAAGCATCAGATATTGTCCCCTGGGCTGGACCAGACAGGACAGCAGCCTGAAATGCCCTGCGGCATTGGCTTGAACTCAGACTGACCCTGTGGAAAACAGGCTACAGCTCCCTTTAAAAAAAAATAAAATAAAAAATTAATTCATAAGGAAGACTAGAGGTAAAATTTCCAAGTGTACTTAAGTCACTTTGGTGCTTTTGAAAATTGTGCCCTCTAAAATCAGCCCCGATCCCTGTAGTGGCCACTCCTGTAAGCTGTCAAGTTCTGGCCCATTCCTGTAAGTTTGCATTTGTGGCGTTTAAATACAAGCCGCATTACATGCCACAAAGAACCCTGGGTGGGAAATTTTAAAATACAAGAAAAACAGGAAGAGGAAAAATATGCTCCATACATGCAAGTTGATGAAGTTAGTGTTGTCATAGGAAACTTAACTTGTGCGTCCGAACCATACAACATTACTGCTGCACTAATATTGTTTTCGCATCTCATTATTTTTAAATAGCAAAGAGAAAAAAATAATGTGCTTAATAACGGTGCCATCTGGGCTTTGAGTTTTACCAACTCTTCACAGCAGAAGAAAGATTGGGGTTTTCCATTGCCTTATGACTGGGTCTTAATTCTCAGAAGTGACAAGTTTTCACTTGGCTCAGCAGAGAGGGATGGGAAAAGGGGGCTTGAAGTCACCCTTTTGTTCCCCCAAGCTTCGGCTGGCTGGTGCGTGAAATAGCACCTGACATAAAACTTAGAGCACCGTTGAGGCTGCTCTAAGTTACACTGGCTGTCGTGGCAGCAGTTCTCAGCCAGCATTATGCACCACACTCTCTTTGCTACCACACCATGTCCCCAGACTAAAGATTGGGAGGAGGCAGGTGACATAGGGAGACACACCCAGCTTTGTGCTACCGAAGAATTTCTAAGCTGCCCCTTATGGGCAGTTGGCATGAGGCCCAGGATCAAAGTCCTTGTGCCGTGATGGGTGGGTGAGGGAAGAGTTCTGGGCCCCAATCCAGCCTTAGCCTGATCCTAGTGTGTGTCATTTACACTAGTGCCTGCAATTCTTTTGGTATTTCTTGCTCACTTTGCATCAGTGTAAAGGTGACACAAACAAAGTGCAAGGCAACAGAGCGTCCAGCCCCCCTCCCCCCCTCCACTGATCGCTTTAACTAGAAGTTTCAATTGCAACCAAAATTGTGGAGAGATTTAAAAAAAAAACAACCCAGAATCACAGGAGCTCTGGTAATCAAGTGATCCATCCACTGTCACACATTCCCAGCTTCTTGAAAATATAGACTAGGGAAACCATCCCTGCGCATGCTAGCTAATAGCAGTTGATGGACCTGTCCTCCATGAAGTTATCTAGTTCTTTTTTGAACCCTGTTATAGTCTTGGCCTTCACAACATCCTCTGGCAAGGAGTTCCACAGGTTGACTCTCCATTGTGTGAAGAAATACTTCCTTTTGTTTCTTTTAAACCTGCTGCCTATTAATTTCATTGGGTAACCCCTGGTTCTTGTGAGAAAGAGTAAACAACACTTCCTGATTTACTTTCTCCACATCAGTCATGATTTTATACACCTCTATCTTATCCCCCATTAGTCATCTCTTTTCCAAGGTGAAAAGTCCCAGTCTTATTAATCTCTCCTCACACAGAAGCTGTTCCACGTCCCTAATCACTTGTCATCCTTTTCTGGACTAATGGAGGCAGCGAGGCCTAGAGCGCTGGACTCGGAGTCCCGTTGCTGTGGGAAGCGTCTGTACTGAAGGGCTGCAGCAGCTGCAGTGTTTTAAGTGCAGACAGAGCCTGAGCCGTAAAGCAGCTTCCTTCCCACCTCCTCCCTTTGCAGAAAACACCCCTCGGTTTAAACACCGACAGAATCCTCATGCAAAGCGATTTCTTCTCTAGGCCGTCTACAAGCCTCTCTCCTTGCAACTTGAAGAAAACTGAATGGTTGACAAATGGTTTAAGATGCTGCTGCTTACCTGCCTAACACCTGTTTCTTTTAACGGTGCACCAGCCTGGCATGGAATGACCTTGCTAAACCGGTTACAAATTCCAGAAACCCGTTAAATCTAATCCTTAGATTAATTGGACTGTTCAGTAATTATTTGACAGTGCCTAAGCAACTCCCTCACCGAACCCGGACAAACAGGAGTCGCCTGTCTGAGAGCATTCAGAAGAATGGACTGGCTTCTTTTTTTAATGATGGAGAATTGAACGGGGCTCTCCCAGCTGAGTGCTCTAACCACAGGGCTGGGTTAGGACGGCCCCTCTGCCATTTTGCATGGAGCAAGGCAGGTACCTAACTTATTCCTGCAAGATAGGACTTAAGCAGCATCTAAATCACCTGGCTGCAAGAGAGGGGTTTCCCTGGATCACAAGCCACACCACGCATGGAACACAGAGAGGGGCAGGGCTTAGGACACACCCCTCTCATCGACATCTCCCATTGGCTGGCATAGGTGGCTCCCCCCAGAGCATGCTGGGTTTTGGGGATCACAGTTTTCTGCCCCTGAACTCATCCCCTTAATTGACACTCTGCACTCGCGTTGGGAGGCCCCAAACACGGCTCCTCAATCAGCCAAGGGCTTGTCCTTGGCCGTAGCCAACTCTGCTGTGCCAGCTCCCCGTGGTCCATTTCTGGCCAATTGTGGCACAAGCCATCAGGCCGTCTGGGAAGATCCGGAGCAACTGGACGCTGCCCTCAAGCTCACACTGACCTCAGTGGGAGCTGGGACGGGCATGTGAAATACAGGCAGGGAGGAGAGAGGCTACTAGGGAAGGAAATCTCCCATCACAAGCTACTTCCCATCCCCTTTGTTCTCATCACGAGCTTCCTCCTCAGCCCCGGAGGTCCCAGACGCAGCCGGTGGGAATGAGCCGGGCTCTGGAACCAGACACTCAGGAGGGAAGGGCTGGTGAGGGCTCCGTACACCACATGCCTGATTCTCCTCTCCTTGCCTGAACTGCAGAAGGTTGGCCTAAGGGGGGAGGTGCTGATCCAGGAGCCAGACGTGCCTGGTTCAATTTCAGCCTCTGCCCCGGAGCCCTTTGATTATTTCAGGGGAGGGATAGCTCAGTGGTTTGAGCATTGGCCTGCTAAACCCAGGATTGTGAGTTCAATCCCTGAGGGGGCCATTTGGGGCAAAAATTGGGGATTGGTCCTGCTTTGAGCAGGGGGTTGGACTAGATGACTTCCTGAGGTCCCTTCCAACCCTGGTATTCTATGATTCTATCTAGGGCCAGACACTCAAAGGTATTTGCATCCCTGAAGATGCAGGTAGGTCACTAATGGGATTTTCAAAAGTGACTAACTACCCTCTTCAATGAGAGTTAGGCAGGTGCGTGCTTTTGAAAATTCCCCTACATGCCTATTTGCACCTTTGGGGGCCTAAATGCCTTTGACAATCTGGCCCTTAGGCCCAGATCCTCCAAGGTATTTAGGCATCCAATTCCCATTGATCTCTGAAGATCTGGGCCTCAGAGACGAGGGTGACAGTGGCCAGAGAGAAAACAGATCACGGCATACCACGTATTTCCCAGGGATTTCAGCGCAGACCCTTCATGAATGTTTGCTCCTGATCCCGCAGTCAGACAGAGCCAGCCGTATGTTAACGAGCAGCCCGATGAACAAAAGGCTTGCTAGCCACAAGAAAAGTAAAAGTCACCCCGTGGCCTATACAACACATGCCACTTTCCCTGCGAGCCCTTGGGGTGCTTTAAAGCTTGCCTGCACTGCAGCAACTTTGCAAATATGGGCAGCAGGTATCGTAGGCAGGGGGAGCCTGTGACTCCCCAGACAGCCTACCATGGCCCTGCCCACGCTCCGCCCCCCGGCCAGGCCCCCTCCTGCTGTTCCCAGTGCTCTGCACTGGCTGGGCCTGGCTGGCCTGCCTCCCGCAGGGACTCCGGGCGGCACGCCCCCAGCACCAGCCACCCTGAGTGCCAGGCCTGGGGACGCAGCAACTGCGCTGCCCGGAGTGCCAGGCCTGGGGCCTCGCCCCCACAGCTGCCTGGCACTGGAGCCGGGGGCCACGGTGGGGGTGCTTTGGGCTCCTGCAGGGGCAAGGGGGCAGAAGGAGAGGGGTGGGGCCTTGGGCACAAGGGAAGGGGCCAAGGACTAGCCTCCCCGGGGAGGCCGGGTCACTAGCTGACCATGTTTGCAAAAAATGTTCATTGTTACTAGAGTCAGTGGTAGGAATATCAGTGGGCCTAGTGTAGACAAGGCGCCTGCTCTGGCACAACAGGATTTACACCTTCCTGGTTCTCTGCCCTAGCTCTAATGCCAGTCCCGTCATTGGTTATAGCAGCCTGGGGGCTGCTCTAATGTGTGCCGGCTGGCAGGGGGCCCTCAGGGACCGCCCATCCACTGAGAAGAGCCAGAGTGCATTGTGGTCTGGCTAGTTCCTCTCCTCACGCATTCCCACATGACACGCCCCTTGGGCTGGGGCTGCGGATGCAGAGGAGATGTCTCTCCCATCTCAATGTCTGCTGGGGTCTTCCATATTCTGGGAGTTTATAGGATGTTTCCACAGGCTTTACACAGCCTGAGAAGTGCAAGGGGAGCAGAGTTTTTTCTGGGGTCACTGACTGCACAACTTACCCACCACGGTAAAGTTTATGACAGCCACACACTTCCTGTACATTTCACCTGGAATCCTGTAAACTCCTTCAGTCCCTTTGCTCACGTTCTCCATCTTGAAGTATCCACCAAAAAAGGAGAATGTCTCCTGGAAGGAACTGAGGACTGTTTGGGAGCCCCCATCAGAGGAGTAAACGACATCTTCCCACAACGAAGTGGAGGTGTTATATTTCCGCACGAAGAAAGACGTCTGTGAAACGTAGGTGGCATTCGGTATGGAGGTGTTCACAGAGCTGCCTTCCGGCTCAGCCACCTGGACAATTAGATAATCTTCGCTAGCTGTGAGATTTCAAACAAGTGGTATTTTAGTTTGGCTTGGCAATCCTGGGTCAGGGACTGACGTGGGGGTGGGAGACAATAAAGGGAAAGGGTCTGAGAAAGGGCGTCCCTTACAATAAATCGTTCAACCAGTCACTGTTGAAGTGAGATGCTTTGCAGATGCTCACAGAGAGGCTCTCCCACCAGCTAAGAATTTTTGACACTCTGGCTCCCTGCTGGGACCAGCTTTGCTATTCACTTGCAACCAGGGTGGATAAAAATCCATGATTTAAAAAAAAAAAAATCAAAAAAATTGGATTTTTTTGATAAAATGTTTTTTTGCCCCTCAAAAAGCTATCTAAAGATAGTTTTAATTAAGATACATTATAGCTCAAAGATCTCTCATCATGGAATAAGGATTATAAATTCTAATTCTATAGTATGAGACAATAGATTCATGTAATGTTTCAGAAAAGGTTTGTAAATGAGTTCCAATACTTCCTGTAGTAAGGACCCAATCTTATGGGGTTCCACAGGCTTCTGTATAGACTATGTAGGTTAATCTACCTACCTACCAATGGGATTCAGTGCTCAGTCTGGAAGATACCATCAGAGATGCTTAGTTTTGCAGTTCTCAAACTGTGGATTTGTGTCTCCAGAGGTAACATGCTTGTTAACAGCAAAAATGTTTTCAAATAAATAAATAGAGAGAGGTGAGAAATAACAGACCTCAACTCTATTGTCCCTCTGCAAATTTGTGTACACAGAGTCAATCCCTTACCTCTCTCTAAAAGTGCAAAGTTTCAAAAAGTTCAATGAATAGAAGATTGTTGGGGGCGGAATCGATCTGGACAAGGAGAAGTCTGGAGATAAATGTGAGAAGGGAGGGACATATGCTTGTTTTGTTGAAATATTATCTGTTTGCTGTTGAAGAAAAAAATCCAGAATACTTAACGTTGTTGTTTTAGTTAAAGAAAACAATGTAAATGTCTGTCTGGTGATGTTCTCCTCCTATTACAGCCTGGCAAGAAAATCCTCCAGATATTAACGATTAACCAGTTGAATTGGAGATATTTATGAAGTCATTCGGAGGTGAACTATCTGCTTTAATTACCTTTGGTAAATGAAATTGTTATACCAATAAAATAAAAACCAGCAGGATCTTATTGAAGGGGAAAAGGCAAAATACCACATTTATTGTGAATACAGACAGAATCCTAGTAAGCAGTTAGTTATCGCTATAACATTCCATTCAATCTCATATTTATTCACACATTCATTCATACAAACACACACACACAGGTTCTGCAAGGTTGTTATCATAGTTACCAGCCTTACAGTTGCTCATGCCAAGCCACTGGCCAGGTGGCCTGGACATGAAGAGGGAGCAGGGCCTTGTCAGATGCACATCTGATGCTCCTGGAAGTTGGTTTGCAGAATCAGACCCCAAAGTTCTCACTTTCTAGAGTCCATTTTGATAGGAATTTCTTCCTAGGCCGGTCTATGGCAATTGCTTCATCATGCTGTTGCTGAATCAATCAGCAGATGGCACATTCCTGAAGGGTCCGTGCTGCCAGATGTTATCTTGTTCTTTGGTTCTCCCATTCTTGAGGCTGTTGGGTGGATTCCAGTCTGCCCTCCGGAGGTCCTCTGGTTATTTTCACTTGACGCCTTCTTCAGCCGATGGACACTGCATTCTTAGGCTGGCACCTCCCTGATCATTCAGTTATTATCCACACCAAGCATCCATCCACATCCATCCTCTATCTCTATTTTAATCACAATGGTTAACAAAGCGAGATGAATAAAACAAAAGGGCGGAGGGTCTCCGGGTGCTGTTTCTATTGCTACAGAATTTGCTTTGAGTCTCTCTCTGTGTGAGTGGTTGTTGTTACAAAGAATTGCTCTGAGAACAGACTCTGTCTTAGAATGTACTAACACAATTAGCAGCTTGCAAGTTGCACACTTAGAGGGAGAGAAACAGTACCAAAAACCAAGAGACCTCTTAATTAGTAATACCCTGGAATTTAAACTATGGGGAATAAACTCAGTTGTGATTTTAATACAGAACTTCTTTAATATGATCCAACATAAGAACCAAACAATCATTCATTTTCTGAGGTAGCTGTAAAACTCATCTGAAAAGTTTTCAGAATAAATCACCCTTTAAAAATGAATAGTGTGTACCTTCTAAAAATGAAACCTACATCTATCTCTGAGTTGTGAAGAACATGTATTAAGGTTATAACAACCAACAAGAAGACACTTTTATGAAGAAATCCATGATTAAATCGAGTCTTCCTGACTCATGATTTAAATCAATTTGATCTAAATCAAATCCACCCTTTTTTGCTGACCAACAGGCAGTTCTGCTCCCCAGGCCCTTCTGGGATGTCACTGCCCCAAACTCAGCTGTTGGAGAACCAGGAAATGCTCAGCTGAGATCTTCCCCATGTAACACTGGGAAAGAATCTTAGCACTACAGGGGAAAACAAACCACAGAGCTCTGCTAACCAGGAGGAGCTCAGTTATAGTTGCCGGTTCCCCCATATAACCTTAACTCTGTCCTCTTGGAATGCCACTTTATTGTATCTTGCAGCGTTTTGCCAACCCACAGCCTGCCTTCAAATCTCAGCAGGTTGCCTTAAAAATCATGAAATATTTAAAAATAATACATTTGTGGTGGGGACTGCTTTTTCATCTTTTGAGTTTTGAGCCTGGGGGCAGGGGCGGGGGAGAGAAGGGAGCAGGGGAAGTCACTTTTTTCAAGTCGTCCTACATGAACCCCATATTTTGGTTTAAACAAATGGCTGTGCTTATCACAGGACTCCAGGCTCTGGGGCTTTTAGAAAATCAAACGCCAAATACTGTGAGATGCAAGACAAAGATCAGGGGAGTTGCCAACAGTGGAAATGAGGAATATTTGCCTAAGTCACAGGGAACTAATTGTAGGGAATCCTCTAATTAATGCATCGTTAGGCTCTTTAGCTCTTCCCCCTGTGGAGGTAGAGGCCATGGCTACCCTGGGAACATCAGTGGTCTTGTGCCTGAAGGTACCTCTCCCCTTGACAACCCTCCACTCCTCACCCATTGCACTTCATGCGATTCTGCTGTAGGGCAGCCCAACGGGAAGCGTGCAATGCAATCATTCTTGTGTCCTTCCGACCATTCTTGGTCCTGTAAGGACACTGAAGTGCCAGGCCTTCAGCAGCTGCAGTTAGCGCTAGAGGGTCTTGCAGTCTTGTGCATCAGGCCATGTTTATAGAGCCCTGTGCGGGTACAACATTTGTTTCTGCACACGATCCACGGCTACGAAGCGGATCTCTGCAGATTTGCAGGGCGCTGCCCATTTATGCCTGGATTTAGGAGCCGAACTCTGGGCATTATTTTGCAAAACCTGCTCAAGCCTTTTAGAGCTTTTTCGTAGCAAACCATGGCGTTTTTTAAACCCCCGACATTCCATGACTGAGCAAAACATCTCCAGGAATATCAACAACGCTGGCTCGAAGAGAGGTAGGACTCTTCTTAAACAAAATGATTTTAAATGAACAACTTGCTACCAAAGAGTTTGAGATATTTGCTGTGGCAGAACAAAGAGGGTTTTGATCTAAAAGAATGTGACCCCAGACTTCTTACAATTCGTTCTACAGACATGGGGCTTGTGCATTTTCTGCTGGGGCTTGTCTGGACAAAGAGCCAGAGCTCAGCCCTAACAATCAACCGGGAGAGCGGAGTCAGAGGTGAGGAAGGCCTGGGAAGATCCTGAGACAGTGAATGAAGGGGTGTCCCATCCACCTGCTCCTTCCTGTAGGTAGATCACAGAAAGATCTAGAGGTGGGTGCTGGGGTTTCCCTGCGATGAGTGGGCAGCGTGCAATTAACAAGGGCTGCTTCTCACACTCACACACAGCCCCCATCACGCCATGCACACCTCTCACGCCGGCACCAGATCTGATTTCATCTCATGCATTTACACAGCACATCTCTGCAAGCAGATTATAACCCCCAGTGTCCATAACTCAAGTTAACTCTGCAGTGAGGACATGCTCCCCCCCGCCCCAAGACCTTAAAACCCAAGGTCGACTCCCCCTGCTAGAGAAGACACATGCTTCAAACCTGCCCCACCCCCCACCCCCAGTTCCCTAACCTGGGGCTTCCCAGGGGATTCCCTGCTTGTGATCAAGTGGGGCTGGCTGGATGCAAGATGCTGGCCAATCCTCTCTGTCTCCAGCTGCTAAACTGCATTCAAAGAAACTTTACAAAATAATCCCTCTCCCCCCTCCTCTGTATGTTCTTTCCATGCTTTCTTCCCTCTATCCCTATTCTCTGCGTCTCTAAGTTTCACCTGCTCAGCCAGCAGCTGGGGATTTGCAAATAAATAAATAAAAATAAAAAAAATGGACAAAAAAGCCCCCAACTATTTTCTGTAAAATCGACATGGGCAGGACCACCAGTGCTGGACCTAGGGGGGCTGCCGCCCCCCCTGGCTTGAAGTGGTTTCCATCCTATCCAGGGTTTACAGTTTGGCTCAGTGGCTCTCTGCCTCCTCACTGTACAAATTGTTCCAGTGCCCCTGGGCGGAACAGGGCCTGAAGAAAGGGGCATGCGGAGGTGTTGGGAACACATGGGCCCTGCAGCTGCCCCCCGCCATGCACCCCGCCCCCCAGCTCTACCTTCTCTAACCCCCAGACAACACACCTCCCCCTCCCCTTTTCTGCTTAGGACTCCAGCCCCACTGAACAGTCCAGAAGGGAGATGGAATCTCTTACCTGAAGTGCCATCCAAAAACCCAGACGGGAGGGCTAGAAGGAAGAGCCCCAGAAACACACCGACCCATCGCATGGCAGAGGTGCAAAAGGAACGGGCGAGATCGGTGGCAACTTCACCAGAAGCTAAGTCCAGCCCACTCTCACCTGACTCTACGAAAGTGCAGTAAGCTGCTGGTGTAAACGGTGCATGGGAAGTTCCACCAGACGATCAACAGAGCGGGCTAGAGATTAATTTCACAACTCTGGAACCGCTTTGCAATGGGAGGAGAGGTTTCTGAGCCATGGTTTGCTTCCTGAGGCGGTCAAGATTTTCGCTTTACTAGAGGATTGTACAGGATTCAGGCACTCTCTAGTTCCTCCTTTGTCAGCCCCTTGCCCTAACACCCGGCCTGCCCTGGGTGCTCAGCTGAGCTCTCCCTAGCTGCACGGTGCAAAACCAGAACGATCCCATTACTCTCCCCTGCTGTGTCTCTCTCTCTCTCTCTCCCCTCAGGCCAGGCTGCTGCTGCCCCAGGGGAGCTCACGGGGTCGGGGGTGTCTCTTTGCTGGGTCCCCGGGGCTATTGCGGAACCTTCCTTCCTCCCTGTTCAAGCTTCCCTTGGCGAGAAGCTCTCTGTGTTCACGGGAGCAGGAGCAGCCCTGCAAACCGACAGCCCGGCTGTCCCAGAGGGGCCCGAGCCCAGCGCTCACCCCCAGCCCAGCCGCATCCAGCAGCTTCTCCCTGCGCCAAGGCACCGCAGCCCATGGGGCATCTTCAGGGCAGCGGAGCTCCAGGTACTGCCGCTTCTCTGCCCAGGAGAGGGATGGGGAGAGGCTGATGCTGACGCTGTGGGGCTGAGCTGAGCAGCAGCAGGTGCAGCCAGTCCCTGTGGGGATCCCCGATGGGTCCCTGGCTCCAGCTGCTGTTTGGGGGGCAGGGAAGGGGCCCTACAGCCAGGCAAGGGGCACAGCTGCATGCCCCATAGGTGCTGGGGCTGGTGCTGGTAGGGATGTATGGGGAGGTGGGGATTTCACAGCAACTTTAACCAATACACTGAAATGTTTCCATCAACATTTTTTGCTAGGGAAAATTGGGTGTTTGATTAAAGAGAATTTTTTGTGGAAAGTGTCACTTTAACAAGAAAAAAATCAATTTTTTGTTGGAAAATTCAAAAACCAAAAATGGTTTGGATGGTGTGGGTTTTTTTTGTTTGTTTTTTCCCCAGTTTGGGACTAACTGTTTTCTGGTGCTGGTAGAAGTTTTTGCAGGGTTGGCCATTCTTGGAAGAAGTTTTTCTTGATCTTGTTCTCTTGGATGGGGAGAAAAGCTTGAAAAGGTGACACCCGCCCCCCCCCCCCAAAAAAAGGCTCCAACACCAGGAGATGGAGAATTGAACCCAAACTTGCTGGCTTAAAACCAACGAGACTTTAAAAGCAATAGTTTTTCGGGGGGGCGCTGACTTGTGATTTTTTTTCTTTTTTTTTTTGGTCACTTGCAATTGGCCACGTGGGATAGGACCAGCTTGGTCAGGATCCAGACGTTAGCCCATCTAGAGAGGCCTGGCAGTGGCTCATACACAGCGGCTGTGGGGGTTAGGGACAGGAGGGTGATTCAATGCATTTTCTGAAATTACACCTAGCAAGGGAAGGAGTCGGGGAAATGCAGTATACCTTGGGGAATCAGGGACGCTCAGGGGGAGGCCACAATGACGCTGCTCAGGAATTTTGCTCTGACACGCTCAGCCCTCGTGGAACAGAGCCCCCGGCCTTCCTCTCCACGGGCACTGACTTATTTTTCCCCGTAGATGCTCCACCCCTGTTCTGCCCTTAGCCCCCACTCTTGTTCTACCTCTTTCCCAGGGTACCAACTCCTCAGCGCACTCTTCACCGTTGTATCTCTCCAAAGCCAGCCAGCCAGCCAGAGCGGGGTGGCAGCTCCTCCCACCCCACAAGGACCCCTTGCTGCAACTGTCATGAGTAAGTATCGGGGAGTGAACCCCTCTGCTAGGGCTCTCCCAGGCCGGGATCTCAGTGTCTGGGGGCGGGGGGGATTTGCTGGGGGGTGTCTCTGTTCTGCGCTCTCCCAGCTCCGCTCTTCTTTCTCTGTTAACCCTCCTGGGGTGGAAGCCACCTTCCCGCTCTCCGCTGACCGGCCTGTGCCCCTCTCCTCTCTCTGCCAGGCCTCTGCCTTCGCTGGGAGCTCTCGCTGGGGTGGGGCTGCAGCTGACTCTGCTCTGAGCTCTATCTGCATATGGGGGAGCTGCGCTGGAGCCCCTGGAGGGGTCAGGAACCGCAGGGAGAGCCAGCATCTCGCAGGGATTCCTATTTCACACTGATCTCTGCACCATCGCTGCACCCAGGGCCCACTGCGCTGGGAGAACCACTGAGGGCCTGACTCTGGGGGGTGGCTTTGCCAGGAGCTGCGTCCTCCAAGAATCGGCCCAGAGTTGTCTGGAAACTAGGCCATGGTCTGAGATTGACTTGCTTATTCTGATACCTGTTGCTCCCAGGCTTCCCTCAGCTGCTCTTGGCCAGCGGATGCCCCGAATCTTTGTCCCCATCTAGTGGCCACATCACACTTTTTCGCTCCCTCTTGCTTTTCTGTCCGTGAGCTCAGGAGCAGGCAAGGCGCTGTAGAACACACTTTGAGGGGAGGAGAATTCCATTCATGGAGGTAAATGGAAAAGGGGATGTAACCAAAGGTAGATGGGGCCAGACTAACCTGAGCTCTTTCTTTGAGATGAGAACTGGTTGTTTAGAGAAGGGAAATGCAGCAGATTTAATATACTTGGACTTCAGTACAGCATTTGATACGGTATCACGTGGGAAATTATTAGCTAAATTAGAGAAGACGGGGATCAGTACAAGAACTGTAAGATGGGTAAGGAACCAATTAAAGGGGAGAAGGCTAGAAGCTGAACTATGGGCTCGGAGGGAGGTTCCTAATTGAGTTCTTCAAGGATCCGTTTTGGGATCCATCTTCATTAATCTCTTTATTAATGGTGTTAGCCCAAAAAGTAGGAGAGTGATAACAAAACTTACTGATGATTAAAAAGCTGGGAAACATGGTCTGTACAGAGGGGGTAGAATATTATACAGGAAGATCTGGATGACCTTGAAGACTGGAGTACCAGAAGAAGGATGACATTTAATGGTACCAGGTGCAAAATCCTTCACTTAGGGTCTAATAAGAAGAATTTCTTCTTGATGCTGGGGGCTCATCAGTTGGAGGCGACAGAGGAGGGGCGAGACCTTGATGTGTTGGTCGATTATAGGGTGATTGAGCCACCCAGGTGATGTGGCCATGAAAAAGGCTAGGATGCATCAGCTGAGGCACTTCCAGTTGAGACAGAGAAGTACAAAAGTACATGGCACTGGAGAGCCCTCCTCTAGAATCCTGTGTACGATTCTGGTCATTCAAGAAAGGTGAATTCAGAGTGAAACAGGTGCAGAGAAGAGTTCTCAGGATGATCAGGGAATGGAGGGCCTGTCTTATGAGAGAAGGCTGGGAGAGCTGGGCTGGTTTAGTCTAGCAAAACAAAGGCTGAGAGGGGATCTGATGGCTCTCCATAAATACATCGGGGTAAACACCAGGGAGGGTGGAGAGCTGTTCTAGCTAAAGGACAATGTAGGCCCAAGAACAAAGGCGGATCAACTGGCCAAGAACAAGTTCAGGCTGGAGATTAGAAAGTTTCTAACCATCTGAGGAGAGAGGTTCTGGAACAGCCTCCCGATAGGGGCAAACTTTATTAGTTTTAAGAGAGCATTGGACACATTTGAGTGTGACTGTATGAGAGGGTTGCTTGTGGGATGGGCGTGGACTGGGAAACCCTGAGGGTCTTCTCTGGTATATGCCTTATGGTCCCAAGTCTCTTGCTTCAGCTGGTCACCTGCAGGGGTCAGTCATATATTTTATTATTCCTTTCTTCTTTGCACTTACAAACTTTGAGCAGATTTAGGGATGAATGAATGTTCCATTTCCAGTGGTGTCATCATGCCAACAGCTCTGGGATTCGGACACGATACGGGTACAGTAGGGTAACGTGCATCAAATCTCTTCAATCCAGACAGCATGATCAGCATGGGCAGCAGGTATCATGGGGCTGTGGGCACTGAGGTTGCAGTGCCCCGGGGCTGGGGTCTCGCCCCCCGACCTCTGCCGTCCAGTGCTGGGGCTGTGGGCTGTGTTGAGGGTGATTTGGGTTCCTGCGGGGGAGAGGCAGGTAGAAGGGGAGGGAGGGGGGCAGAAGGGGAGTGGCGGAACCTCAGGCACAAGGGGAAGGGCCAGGGGCTAGGCTTCCTGGGTGGCCAACTCACTGGCAGCCCGTGCTGATCAGAGAGTAGACAAATGATCGTCAGGCTTTGTGCTGACCAGGTCTAAGTCAGAGCAGCCTTGGGGCTGCTCTAATGTACATTCCGCTCCACATAGGCCCGGGTAAGCTGAGAATAGCTGTACTACAATGCATTCTGGCCATGGGAAGCAGGGCAGTTGAGGCCTTTCCACCAGCCAGGGAAGCCTCTATCTGCAAGTATCCTCTGAGGGTATTGACCCTGTGACATTGCACTTCATAAGCTTTATAAAAATGTTTAAGTGTGAATATGACGTAACTGGAATATGCTTTATGCAAAAGGTCTCTATAAGCTTTGTAATGAGACCTTACAAATCTACTGAGTGTGTTCATCCTCTTTGTATGAATGTGTCATTCTTGTATCTGAAATTAGGAATATGAGATATCACTCTGAGGTCCTACCGTAGTTATGCAAAGTGTGGGCCATTAATGGTGGTTTAGAATCTTGATGGCTCCCATTAGCTAGGACAACTGACTGTAGATGGCTCTGTTCACCTGCAAGCCTTCACTGCATACGTACGGGCCAGTCCTGAAAGAATGGAGGGGGGCTCACAGGACATGTGAACATGTCACATGATACTTGAATCCATCTTTAATCTGATGCTTTTCCATTTAGAAGGAGGGGTGGAAACCCAGAGAGAGCGCGAGAGGATTCCCGCCTTGTGCCAAAGATATAAAAGGAGGTGGAACAGAACAAAGGGGGCTGCCAGTCATAAGAAATCCCCGAGTTACCACCTGAGCTGGAACAAGGCTGTACCAGGGGAAAGGACTCAGAGGCAAATTCAGCACGTCAGGTGACAGGGCATTGCAGGTGTTCTCCTCATCCTGGTCGAATGCCTTGTGCAGGTTGTACCTGGGGGGTGCAGGGGTGGAATGAGCCGGGGACGTGTGCCCGTTTGAGCGATTCATAGCAGGCATACGAGGCACCTTTGGGGGAGTCTTGTCCAGGCCTGCCATGGGTCAGCTCTCTTGAACCACCACCCCTGGCAGCGCAGGCCTGACCTTCCAGCCCCCTGCAGGCCTCGCTCTCTGTGTACAGGTTAGCGATAGACACCCCCAAAGCCTCTGAGCGTCCCTCTGGAGTGCTCAGCCCGTTCCACGGAGCACATGCAGAACTGTGACTCTAATCCCACAGGCGCGGTCCACAGCAGCTTGTAAGATTCAATTCAGGCCAACCACTCTATTGAGAACACAGCACTTAGATATACAGAGAACAGGAATGAGTTTACTATCAAAGAACAGAGATGCAAGCGAGAGCGAATAAATACTGGTAACACCCATTGTCTCATGTTCTCTATGTATATACATCTCCCCACTGTATTTTCCACTGAATGCATCCGATGAAGTGAGCTGTAACTCACGAAAGCTTATGCTCAAATAAATTGGTTAGTCTAAGGTGCCACAAGTCCTCCTTTTCTTTTTGCAAATACTGGAAAGTAATGGTTACATAGAAAACAAAATCCTAACGCTTTCTAGAGCAGGGGTTCTCACAAATTTTTGGCAGCCTCAAAATGAGGCTCTGACAATACTTAACTAACTGTAGGAAAAACAAATAAATAAATTACATTTGCATATTTACATAGGGATTTTTTGCAGACTCAATAATAAATATAAGGTACAGTTGTGTCTTATCTTTACTGGACCTAAACACAAAACAAACCAGTGCTTTGCACAGTCTTGTCTTTTTTGTTCTTCTTTTGCTTTTTTGGTCAAAGGTGGAGCTGTACAACAATTCTGAACTAAATGTAAAAATGCTTTACATAATAGAAAGGATAATGACTAATAATGAAAGAATGTATCTGCCAATATGTCCAAAGTTTCTTTTACAGACAAAAAAACCCAATCAACCTCTCCCAGTAATAATAATGATAATAGTAACAACAAAATCTGAGCCGTTGCTGTTGTCTTTTCAGCTTGGTTTTTGCATCATTTAACAGCTTGCTCCTCTGAAGCTCACCGTGGTAATTTTGTTTAACTTCCTTTGTATGAGTGCTGTAGAGACGTTGCACTACATACATTTCAATTTGATGAATTTCTCTCACACTGCAACTTGCTCAGAAATGGAATCGGATGGCTTCGGAAACACAGGAAACTGCCTTTCCCCCCGGTGCTGAAGTGTTCATGTTTCTTTCTATGTTTTGCTTTTCTTAGCAGAAGGTCCCAGAGGAGCCACCTGCTGTCAGATTCAAGGTCATTTTCTGGCACTAGATTATCTGAAATACTTTCTGATACCCAGTCACATTTTTAACTCTTTCACCTCCCCCACCCCACCCCCATGAACAATCATGAACAATCGCAACCTACCCAAACAGCACGCAGTGAGATGGCCCATAGCCACTTACAGACCTACAGTAACATGAGATGTAAACACAGTGGTTAGAGGTCTATAAAATCATGAGTGGTGCGGAGAAAGTGACTAAGGAAAAGCTATTTACTTGTTCCCATAACACAAGAACTAGGGGCCACCAAATGAAATTAATGGGCACCAGGCTTAAAACAAATAAAAGGAAGTTCTTCTTTACACAGCGCACAGTCAACCTGTGGAACTCCTTGCCTGAGGAGGTTGTGAAGGCTAGGACTATAACAGGGTTTAAAAGAGAACTGGATAAACTCATGGAGGTTAAGTCCATTAATGGCTATTAGCCAGGATGGGTAAGGAATGGTGTCCCTAGCCTCTGTTTGTCAGAGGGTGGAGATGGATGGCGGGAGAGAGATCACTTGATCATTGCCTGTTAGGTTCACTCCCTCTAGGGCGCCTGGCGTTGGCCGCTGTCAGCAGACAGGATACTGGGCTGGATGGACCTTTGCTCTGACCCAGTCTGGCCGTTCTTATGTTCTTAGCCAAAGAATACACTTTGTGACTTGAAAGAAAACCACACCGATGTAGCTCAGCTCTGCCGGCATGGTGCTATGTAAAAGGGAGCGCGCACTGGGATTTATGGCATTTAGAAGGCACCTTTAATACTTAACATCTCAGCGATTGTTGGGGCACTTTGAAGGCTCTTGTGGCTGCAAAACACTCAGCGGGTGGCTGCATTTGAGAAATGCTGTTCTGGAGTCTAAACGAACAAGGCCTTCCCTTCTCTCATTTCCCCAGCGTGTGGCTGAGACTCCTTCTCAGGAGACCACTCCCTCTCAGCTGCAGAGAAAAGCTTGGCAAGGTGACCCTGAGTTTAAAGGTTCAAAAGCAGAAGGCAGGTACGAAGAATCCACAGTTTAAACGAGACACACTTATTGCTTGAGGGCCCCGCTGCCTGATTTTGAGATCCTGGCCAGGCTGACGAATGGGGACTTGGCTCGTTCAAGTAGGTGTGAGTTGGATCAGTGTAATTTCTAGAGTCTCATTTCAAGCCCCCTTCCAGTGCAGTCTCTTTTCCCATCACATACACCTCAGGTTTGCTACAGATCCACCGTCTTCCCATGTAGCACCGTGAGCTGCTGACCCCTTTCTCGTCCTTCAGATACGCGCAGTCACCTCCTCCTCTTATCTGAAACCTGCAACACAGAAGCCAGGGAGCTGCAGTCAGGCAGAGGCCGGGCATTTCATACCAGTCCTAGCCAGGGGAGCCGTTCTCCACAGTGCAGGCCTGAGTGCGGAGCAGCTACTCTCCCAGCCCCTCAGGAGCAGAGCTCAGGACAGCGGGGGCTTTGCAGAACCACTGACTGTTCCTGACCCTCTATGCTGAGCAGCCCACAGGGGTGCTGGAGAATGGAAAGTCCCCAGCAGGACGGAGAGAATTTGTTAGACTGACTGTCAAAAGGGACCGGTCCTCTAACAAGAGGGGCAGACCATCACCAGAACCAGACGACCAAGCAGGAAAAGCCGGGGGCAGGAGGGATCTCGCCTCCTTGAAACACACGAAGCAGAACCAAGATGACACTGAAAGAGGAAATTGCATTCAGGGGTTTCCTTTTCCATTGATCTATAACTCTTGAGCTTTCCATTGGGGATGGGGGAAAAAAGAGAGTGTTGAAGAAGTTCCTTTGTGAAAGCATGTGTTCCTTGTTTGTAACCCTCACGTGACCCTCCCAGAGTTCATCTGGAGTGGAGGGTGGAGTTCTAGGGACAACATGCCTCTCGGGAGGTTTGGGAGGGTTCAGCCCTGGTTTTGGGTCCTACAGCAGCTGATCTGCAGGGTCCCACATCCTAAGGAGCGTACCAGACAGGGAATCTGTACCCCAGGAGAGTACCACAGAGGCCCAAACTCGGGACAGTGTCTGGTGGCTATTCAGACCCAGTGAGGCTGGAAGCAGGTGGGATCCAAAGGTTGGGTCCAATACAGCAGAATGGGGACTGTCCATTGGGGAGCCCTGACCCAGCGCCATAAGAGCCTGATTTTTCAAAGTACTGAAGTAACCCAGACCAGGGAAGTGGGGGGGTCTCCATCCCCCTCTAATGGCTGGCCTGCAAAAGAGCTTTATCAATCGGGGGGGTTTTCAGTTAAGGAAGTGGATTCTTTCGCTCCTATGGCAGAGGCTCATGCTTCTAGTCCTGAAGTCCCAGGGTTCAAACCCTGCTCCGGGCTCAAGCAGCACTGGTTTTGTGATCACACTTGGAGCCCACTGAAACCCATCGCGGGGTGTTGGCTGGGCAGCCATCACTACTGTACCCCGTTCCAGTGGGAGCCCCAGGCGTGCAGCACCTGTGAACCGCAGGCTCCTTTAACATCCGTGCCTTGCTGCGGATTCAGAGGCCTCACCAGCCAAGTCACTCAAACCTGCCGGCTGCAATCCCCAGCGGGACCTGCACCTGCCATGCAGTGCTCGGCATGCTGCCCTCTCCAGCAGCCACTGTTAACCTGAGCTCCCTGCTGCCTCCTTTCCCCGGGTGGGGGAGGGTCAGACACCCCATGGACCTTGCTGAAGAGGGCTGGGGGAGAACAGCGAGTGTCCCCGCTGAAATCCCAGCGGGCTGCGAGGGCACCTCTGGCTATGGCGGGCTCTGTCTCCGGCCCAGCACCGTGCTGCGGGGAGGGGCCGAGAGCTCAGGGACACGCCGGCTCCCGTCGCTCTCCGATACACGCAGGACGCGAACGGACCAGGGCCGGGTCTGGTTGTTTCACCAGCACTGAATGGTGGATCTCCCTGAACTCAAACAGCTCAGACACCAGCATCCCCAGGCCCAGGGCATTAGTCCAGAGGGTGAGAGAGACTCACAGGTGGTTGAATTCGGTGCCGTTGGCCCATTTCCAGGCCTGACCCTGCTCCCTCCGGAGGCCGATCCAGTGGTCCCGGACACCCTTATGGCGCAGCAGGAATGCCTTAAAGAAAGCCGAGGGACAGCAGGTATCAGCCCCAGCTCCGGTGCTTCCCCCACCCCTCCAGGGCTCTGTGCCGCAGAGAATCCCAGCCGCATATTCATAGAGTGTCAGGGTTGGAAGGGACCTCAGGAGATCTTCTAGTCCCACCCCCATCCCCAATTAAATCACCCAACAGATTTTTGCCCCATATCCCTAAATGGCCCCCTCAAGAATTGAACTCACAACCCGGGGTTTAGCAGGCCAATGCTCAAACCACTGAGCTACCCCTCCCCCCATATTGAAGAGTGCTCAGTTTATTTTGGGGGGGGGGTGTTCCCCTGCCTTTTGCAAAGTACAAGATCACCCAGGCAGTATTAACCCTCCCCCTGCACAGAGCAGCCCCACCCCGGTGCTCCCAGTCACCCGCACCCCAAGTCCCCCTGGGCTGGGGGCAGCTGCTGGGTCTGAGCTCTCTGCAGAGACGTCTCTTCTCACAGATCAGCCCCCGCTCATCACAGCAAGGCAGGAGGAGGGAGCGAGTCAAGCTGAAGTGGGAGGGGTCAATGTGAGAGGATCCCCTCCCCAGCTGGCTGCTCCTTTCCCATCCCCACAACAGGAGCACTGGCTGGGTTCTCAGTCCCACTCCAGCAGCCAGCAGGCCAGGAGATGCCTGAGCCAGCCCTGCCCTAGACAGAAGCTGTCTCCCTATTTGGGGAGGGGGGCAGCGGAGAATGGGCAATCCCTGTGATCACACACAGACAGTAGGGCCCTGGGCCCAGCCAGGGCTGGCGTTCAGCTGCTGGAAGTTCATTCACTCTGGCCTCCCAGCACGGGAGGGGTCAGAGCTGCTCCTCACCCCACGGGGCAGAGCCCAGGTCCTACTGCAGCAGCCACCGCTGTGCCAAGATCAGTGTATGGCAATTCGAGAATCTCTCACCATTTCCTGCTCACTGTCGATCCCAGCCAGGGAGGCACCCGGTGCAGAGCAGCGGCTCCGGCTGTCAGTCCAGCTCCCTTTCGTCTCTGAGAAATAGTAGCATTTCCCTCAGTATCCCATCCAGCTGTCTGGGCACGAGGGGCACCGATCAGCTGATGAAAGCTTAGAGGTCAGCACTGAGAATGAGACAGTCACATGGAGGGTAAGAGTTGCATCTAGAATTGGGCATTTGACTGGTATAAAAATTGGTCAACTGACCAGTCAAATCTGTCAAAGAGTGGTCAGATATTTTAAAATACCAATTTATCAGAATTGGTTACCTCCCGCCAGGAACAAAAAAGAGCAAGACGTTACTGTCTCCAGTAGGTTTAGCTTTAGATAGATATGGATCTACCTAATTTTTTAAAAATGTATTTCACTGAGTTATTTTAACTCAGAAAAAAAAGGCAAAACAATGAAACCAAGTTCTGAAAAACACCAGCGAGGCTCCAAGACGCAATCCGAAAGGCAGGCTGCCTCCTACCCCCAGGGCTCTCGCTGGAGTATTTGACTGCGGCCAAACAGGCAGTCAATTGACCGGCTTGCCAAGCCTACTGGGACCCCCAGCTAGGGCTGGTCCACGGCAATCAGACGCAGGGGGACGGAGACGTTAGTCACAGTAAACTTGCCTGGCAAGAAGGATTCCAGGGACACTCCCAGCCTGGGAGGGACTGACACAGCTCAGAGCATTTCACCCCAGGCACAAGATCAACAGCTGGACGTTCAACCTAGCAACAAACAGCCCGTGAACAACTGAGAAGAACGTGGGAACTTTCACGCAGGGACATGAAAGCCACAAGGGGGCGCCAGAAACCACAGCAACCAGAAGTGACCTGTTGCACTGTGGGCCAGGAATGATGGAACTTAATTCACCTCCTACCTGCAGACTTTTCTTTCCCCAAACACAGCAGCAAGAAAGGCACTTTCTGGAAGCCCTCACCGCAGTGTAACCCTTTCAGAGCCATGAAAGAGCAGCAGTGGGGTCACCCATAAGTGACCCCAAAGAGGATCTGAAAGGCCTGTCTAGTTGAGAGGAGTCGGACTCAAACCCCTTCAGATGTTTTTGAGCACATCACTTTTTTTTGCACCACAGTAACTCAGTAGCTGGTTTTCAAGCCTTCCCATGTGGCTGGTGCTCAGCGAGGAACAGACACTCTAAGTCTGGAAGAGTTAGGAAACGTGGCAGCGGTGATCAGAAAACGAGCATGTGTTCACCTCACGCACAAGGCATGTCTGACCCTGTAGATTTAACTGTCCAGTGCACGGTAGCCCACACCCCTGCCCTACTGAACTGAGCAGAGAAGTCAGTGACTAACAGTTGATGGCACAGGCTGTCTCCACCATCCATCTCCAGGTCAGATGCCACATATTCTGCAGAGCTCCCTGCACCTGCAGGTGTGTAACCAACCCTAAGTTCACAGATTCCCACCTTACACAGTCAGAGCCAATGCTGCCCATTGCAACAGCCTGCCATTACAGCAGGGAGCTGGGATTCAGGGCCCATCTGTATCAGAGCAATCTGCACCAGTATAATCACAGTGACTCAGTGACATCCGGGCAAACACCTCCTGGAGATGCGCTGGAGCAGTGTGGCTCGCTCTGGTAACTTCCTCCAGCGAACTGCACCAAGGCAAGCTCCTTTGTGCACCAGTGCAGTGCGTCTACTTTAGCGGTTTGCACCAATTCAACTGCAAGGACGTCATGACATCGGCACAGAGGATTCTTAATGCAGACAGACCTGGATTCAATCCCCTCTGCCAGCTGCTAAACCCTCCTGGGGCCCAGTGATCAGATCCCAGGGCAATAGAGAAATCCCACCCCCGACAGTCTCCAGCACCCCCTGCCCCAGATGACTGGGGGATACAGCAGGGTTCGTGTTCACCGCAAACAGACGCCCTCTGCACGAGCACACGCCATCTGTGCAGCTCGGGGGAGTGAATGGTGCTAAGGGACCCTTCATGGCCAAGCTCAGCGATTGGGGGGTTTCCACACTGCGCTGGTGGAGGGGTCTAGACTGAGTTCTACGGCTCATTTCAATAACATGGCAGCACCTGCCGCCCGGCCACAGGCGTGACCTGAAGATCCAGGAAGGCCAGGCTGGTAACCTCAGAGCAACACAGGGAAGGCAAAGGGCTCAGGGCAGGGAGCCTGGGGGGAGGGATACGGACCAGGGGCTGCTCTCCACCCCCCACCCCAGGCAACTGGAGGTTCATCCACAGCCCCCTGCAACTGCCTGGACTCCAGCTGCCACCCAGAGGTGGGGTGGGGTGACCTCAGGGGGAAGAGGAGGGGGAGGGGCGGGGCCAGTGACAAGAAGTGGGAGGGCCATGCCCCCTTCCAGCACCCCGGGCAGTCTCAGTGTCTATCTCCAGCCTGCCCCCAGGCAGAGATGCCCCATTACCTGGGTTCCCTCCAGTCTCCAGGTGTCCATTGCCATTAACACACAACTCCTGCAGCGGCTCTTCGCTCTCAGCAACCCAGCTGCTGGCCCCATTGTCTCTCTCAGTGACACTCAGGCCACACACACTGCTGCAGGTGCTGGGCTGGGGTCGGCTCCTCTCTGTCTGAGTGGGTCCGATTTGCCAGCAGCAAAGCCGAGGCAGAGGTCCTGGCCCTGGCTCCCCGTCCCTGCTCCAGAATCTCCAGCCGATGTGAAACTGAGACGGACCAAGCAGGACAGGTCAGGGGTGGGGGAGGCCATCTGTGGTTTCTTGTTCCCTGCCCAGCAGCCCAACCCCCTGCCAGAGGCGGTGCCATGATGCTTAAACCCCCTTAACTCCCATCAGCCCCTCCGCCCCCCAGGGCCTCAGAGACCTGATCTGCTACAGGCCCCGCCCACCCGTGACAGGCACCCGGGTGGGGGAGAAGACCCTCCTCACACACACAATCCTCCTAGAAGTAAGTGTGAGTCGGATATCAGAAGGGGAGGGGATGGGGCTCGAAACAGCCCTGTCCCTGTCCCAGCCCCCTCCTTGAAGGGCGGGACTTGAACCAGCGGCCGGCGCTCCTCTGCCCAGCCCCTTCTTTCCCTTCCGGGGGGGCTCTCCCGAACCCCCCCCCGCCCTTCGGCCCGGGCCCGCCCCCCGAATCACCCCCCTTTGGCTCAGAATCCCCACCCTTCGGCCAAGGACCGGCCCCCGCCGCCGCGCTGCCCTCCCCATGCGGTCCCCAGCCCCCGCCCAAGCCCCGCCCCCCTTCGGAGCCCCGCCCCCATTTGGTCCCCGAGCCCCGCCCCCCATTCGGAGCCCCGCCCCCCATGCGGTCCCCAGCCCCGAGCCCGAGCCCCGCCACCCATTCGGGCTCCGGCCCCTCCCCCTCCGGTCCCCGGCCCCTCCCGCTCCCCATTCGGTCCTCAGCCCCGAGCCGACCCCCTCCCCGGCCCCTCCCCATTTGGTCCCCGAGCCCGAGCCCCGCACCCCATTGGGGCCACGGCCCCTCCCCCTCCAGCCCCGGCTCCCCCCCTACAGTCCCCAGCCCCTCCCCCTCCCCATTCGGGCCCCCGCCCGACCCCATTCGGGCCCGCGGTCCCCCTCGCCCCAGCCCGGCCGTGGCTGGAACCGGCCCGCAAACCCCGCCGCGCAGCGAGCGAGCCACCGCCCAGCAGCCAGCAGCACCCGCCCACCCACGCCCCGGGCAGGGACCCCTGGGACCCGGCGCGTCTCACCCGCAGGAAGAGCGCCCGGCGCCGCAGCCGGGGCAGGAGCTGAGGGCCCAGCAGCCAGGCGGGCTCGCAGCGGGTCCCGCCGGGTGAGTTCGCAGCCGCAGAGCGACCGGCTTCCCTGTGACCCCCGCGCCCACTTCGTTCCCACGTGGGTCTGAGCAGCGGAAACGTCCGTGCCCGGGTGTCACCGCAACAGCGGCCGATCCCCGCCCTCAGCCCCGTCTCCATGTAACCCCGCGACTCCCGGCCGCTCCGCTCCCCACAAACCTTCCCCCCTCTCCCGGGCTGGCCGGGTGCCCCAGCGGCGTCCCGCCCAGCCCCGGGCAAAGCTCCGATCGGGGCTCAGTCCTCGCCCTCCCTGGCCTGCCCGCCCTGCCCGGGCTCCTCCTGAAACCTTGTCCTCCCTCTGCCCTCCCCTGCTCCCCCCACCCCCGACCCCTCTGATCGCTGCTTCCCCCTCCTGCCAGCTCTCCGGGGCCCTTCCAAGGGCTCTGTCCTTGGTCCCCTGGGGCTGACCAAATAGTATATAAACACATGGGGCGGGGAGGGTCCTTACTGGTTTGTTGCGGTGTAACAGTGTGTTACAAGGAGGGGGGAGGTCTTGAGAAAAAAAAAACACCAGTAAATGTGACATGGTTTATGGCCAGCCTCCCTCTTCTGTTCTCTTCTCCCTCTGCCCCTCGTCTCTGGGTTGTCTCCTCTGTAAACACAAATTCAACTCCCCTCTTGATGCTGACAACTCACCCATTTGCCTCTCTGCACCAGCCCCATCTCCTGCTGGCCAAATGAACACCTCAGCCTGTCTCTGGGACATCTCCTTGTGCCTACCTACCTGTCAGCTCAAGCCCAACATGGCTAAAGCAGAGCTCTCTATCTCTCCCCTCCTGTCCAAGCCCTCTCTGTTACCTCCTTTCTCCATCGCTGTGGACAACGCCAGCATCCTGCCTGTCACTCAGGCCTATAACCTGTCATCTTCCACTCACACCTCTCTCTAGGTCAGGGGTGGGCAAACTTTTTGGCCCAAGGGCCACATCGGGGTTGCAAAATGGCATGGAGGGCCGAGTAGGGAAGGCTGTGATTCCCCAAGTAGCCTGGCCCCCACCCCCTATCCACCCCCTCCCACTTCCTGCCCCCTGATTGACCCCCATCCCTAACCGCCCCCTCTGGGACCCCATCCCCTAACCAACCCCTGTCCCCTGAGTGCCCCGACCCCTGTCCACACCCCTGCTCCCTGACAGCTCCCCCCCGGGATTCCCACACCTATCCAACCCCCTCTGTTCCCCATCCCCTGACCGCCCCCCCCAGAACCTCCACCCCGTCCAACTGCCCCCTGTCCCCTGACTGCCCCTTATCCAACCTCCCCACCCGCTTACCACGCTGCTCAGAGCAGCAGGAGCTTGCAGCCACGCTGCCCGGTAGGAGCAGAAGGCCAGAGCGCCGACGGCGCAGTGAGGTGAGGCTGCAGGGGCGGGGGGACAGCAGGGAGGGACCTGGGGCTAGCCTCCCCTGCCGGGAGCTCAGGGGCCAGGCAGGACAGTCCCGCAGGCTGGATGTGGCCCGCGGGCCGTACTTTGCCCACCTCTGCTCTAGGTCCTCATGTCCAGGGCTGTGCTTAAGTCTTGTGGAGTTTTCCTGCATAACATCTCTAAGATACAGCCTTTCCTCTCCATCCACACAGCTAAAATTCCCATCGAGGCTCTGATCACATCACATCTCAGTTACCGCCATATGCTTCTCTTCTCCCTCTTCCCCAGCTCAGATCCATTCAGAATATTGCTGCAAGCTGCAAAGATCATTCTCCTAGCCCGCTGCTTTCACCATGTCACCCCTCTTTGCATCCCTCCACTGGCTCATCCTTCTCTATTGCGTCAAACAGAAGCTGCTTGTCTTCGCTTTCAAGGCCCTTCACGTACTGTCCTCTCCCAACCGGACATCTCTCATTCACTGTACCAAGGTGTTGACTCCCACCTCCAATCGGGTCCATGCTGCCAGCAACACCCACTTGTTAAATTTTCAGACAACCACCTTCATGCTTTCTGCCACATGCCCTTCATGCTGGGGAGGAGAGCCCCTTAAACATTTGCAAACCTACCTCATTATCCATCTCCAATTCCCAAATCAAAGCTCTTCTTTGCCCTGGTGTCTACCAAAAATTCAACAGCCTGTCTGCTGGGGTGCTGAGACCACTGCCTATCATACCGATCAATACAGTCTCATTATTTCCTTCCACTCCCCTGTCTGTCTGTCTGCATCTGTCTCTTGTCTTATACTTAGATTGTCAACTCTTTGGGGCAGGGACTGTCTTTTGTACTGTTTTGTACAGCACCTAGCACAATCGGGTCCTGATCCATGACTGGGGCTCCTATGTGCTACAGTAATACAAATAACACAGGCTAGAAAATGCCACTATTATGGCTTCAGTGCCCTCCCCCCCCACCACCACCAAAAAGCAGCAAAACAAAAACAAAAAAATCAACCTCCCAGCTCAAAAAGTATGTGTTTACACTCAGCTGGCTAACTCAATGTAAAGTACTAGTAGAGGTGAGGGAGAGGTGTCTTTTACCTTGATGTAGCTAGTCCAGGAATGCTATACGCTCAGCCTGGAATTTACCTGGACAAGTGACACTGAGGTTAAAGCCACTGGTGCCTTGTCTCCACTAGGATTTTACATCAAGTTAGCTATCTCCGTGTAAACACACTTTTGCAGTGAAGACCATACTTGGGAGACTCCCACCTCAAGGCCCTAACTTCTGGTTGAGCTAGAGATTATTTGCAACATTTAAGAGCCCACTGATTGAAAGAGGTTAAACACACACAACGTTTCCCCATTTTATCCTTGTGCAACTGACAGCACTCTGTGTCGTCAGTTTCACTGCTTCCCCCAGAGAAGCATTCACCAAATCTTTGGAAGTTGTGCACTGCTTCAGGACAATACAATCAGTCATGTCTCTCTCCCCCCACAACGTCCACATGTGTATTCCTAAAGACCTAATCATCTTTATTTATACCTCTTCTGTACCCCTCTAACGAGTGCTTCATACACATGCCCAGGGGGAGGGCAAATGAGTGCACCCCACACTCAGAGAGACACTGACCTGGGAGCGATTTCTAGACACGGTTGAAAATCTTTTCCAAAGGAAAGATTGTCTGTAGAAAAGTGACTATTTTTGGAATGCAAGGGTTTTTCGTGAAAGATTATCAAGACTATAGGAATTTCCTGGTTTCACAATATTGTTCTGACACTTCTAAAATCAATCTTTTGTTCACTATATACTCTCTTCCATGCCTCCACCCCCTTTAACCCAAAACCTGAGTTTGTTCTAAGTGAAAAAATGCAACTAAAAATGTTTGCAAAAACGTTGATATACATTTAAACATTTGATGAGTCCCACCCCAGAGATGGCTGCATTTCGGCACTGGACAAGCGATCGCTGCGCATTGTTACTATATGGCTGTCAACCAGCTGCTGCACCCAACCCCAGAGGCAGTTATATTTCAGTACTTGGCAAGCAGTCCCTGGGCAACGCTGCTGCATGGCTATTGCCAGCTGCCCCAACCCAGAGGTGGCTGCATTTCATGCACTGGGGCTGTGATATACCATAGGGATTAGGCAAGCTGAGGACTCAGAAGTAGACCTAAAAAAACTGTGTCTATGGAAACTGAGGCAGTAACACACCTATCCTCCTTTCAGGTATTTTGTTCATCCCTTTCCTGGTGACACATGTGAAACCGGATCATACCAGCTTCAGGGTAGAGACCATGCAGTTCTAACTAAGTGTCTCTACAGCACCTAGCACAGCTCTTCAGGGCAGAGACAGTCTCTTACTACATACAGACACAGCACCGAGCACAATGGGACTCTGTTCTCCTGGGAACCATAAATCACTGAAGAATAAATCCCACCAAATGAGGGTAAATCCATTCTCATCATTGTATCCACTCATTATACTCCACACCTGAACATAGCCATTATATGAACAACATGACCCCATATCTCAATGTCTGTATTTTGACCCGTTAAACTTTTACCCCCAATTGGGGAGATTGCAGATTATGTATTCCTTATGCCATCTGTTCCTAAACTGAATTTCACATCCCTTGATAATCTGTACCTTATTCCCTGATAACCAGAAACTTCTATGCTTAAATTCTGTACCGTTTTCTTTTTACTTCAACATCATCTTAATAAAATTATTAAATCTGCAAATAATAGGACATCATTCATGTGTCCTGGGAGGCCCTTTAGCCCACCTTTGGGGGCTGTAAAAACAACAATAGGGCTGCTGCCATATCAGGGTCTCCCAAATAACCTCTGATCTCCACCCAAGCCTGTGTCCCCCTTTGCAGAGCAGGGGGTTGGGAGTCAGTTTCACAAGCCACTGCTACGTAGGAAGATCACAGCTTCCCTCGTCCAGGGACTTCATGGCTGCAGCACTCCTTGCAGGTCAGGTCCCTGCTCCATCTCCCCCTCTCTGTGCATTAGCTGAGGAGGGGGAGCCCGAACTCCCCTCTTCACACACATCATGTCTTCCCCCATTGCTAGTGCAAGGAAAAACCCACAAAAAGCCCGCCGCAAGGGGACTGCAATACACACAGGGGCGGGGCCATATACTCTATTAGCATCCTGATCCGGGATTGGACAAGGCACCAAGAGCCTTAACTACATGCGCTGTTGAAATGAATGAAACTTTACCAGCGTGGCGGGACATTTGTCACGACACTGATCAGATTAGCACAAAGTGTGCCAAGGGGACAGAGCCCTTTGGTTCACCCCTCCTACGTGTGCAGCAGGGAACAGACAGCGTGGGCCATTGCAGTATCTAACAACCTGCCACGGCAGTAAAGGACCCAGGGGGTCAAGCCCATGATTTAAAGCCATGTTAGGAGCCTTGTGGCTCATGGCCACTTCTTGCTTGCTGGTTGCCAGGAGCCAAAGAGGACCAGAGCATGCAGATCATATGCAGCAGTCAGGCAATGACCAAAACCTGCTGGATTATGTAGGGCCCGTGGCTGGCTGGCTGCAGGGCTGGGACAAAGACCCAAGATGGGCTAACAGCCGCGTTGCAGCCACTTGACCTAGGGGGCAGTGTGCGGGGAACGGGGGAGCGAGAGAGGCTGCTGGGGTTTGCAGGCCCTGATTCCAGGCAGATGTGGGGAGCTGGTTTAGGTTACATGGTGCATGGAGGGGGGCCAGGCTGAAGGGTGCAATCTGACCCCCCAACCCCCCATCAGTGTTTCACCTCTCAGAGGTGCACATTGATTCCAGGGGCCGTGAATGCGGAGTTCATTCCCAGCTCTGGGGTTTTTTATCGCAGTCGCTGGGGGCTGCTCCCTATTTTCTCTCCCTGATTCTTTCGGGTTTTTCTTCTTCTCCCTCCTCTCCTCTCTCTTTCCTTCTCCAGTTCCTGCTTCTATCCCAATTCTTTCTCTCCCCCGTCCCCTTCCTGTATTTCTCCTGTTCCCCCTTTTCTCAGTCCTCCCTCCTTCCTTTCCTCACCTCAATTTCAATCTCTCTCCTCCCCCCCACCCCCGTGTTCTCCCCACCCCCTTTCCTGAGTCTGCTCTGCATGCAGCCCATTCTCTGGGTGTGGAGATAGGAGGCTTTCAAGAGGAACCCTGCTCTCTGTGATGAGCAAAGTGCTGTCCTTTGGTTTCCAGTGGACATTTTGTGCTATGGTTCTTACAGCCAGAAACCTTCCCTAATACTCTGTTTACATGGCTATCAATGCCACGCCACCCTTCCCTCCTCCTCCTCCTGTGCCCCCTGGCCCTGAGGTCAGAGGGACCCCAGATCCCACCCAGAAATGGCAGTTACAGGGTTTGAGTTTTCTCACGCTGTTTTCAAAGATCAGTCTGACTCCATTTCATGAATTGTCCATTTCCCTCCCCCCGCCCACAGGAGGAACTGAATTGAAACAAAAAACAAAAAAGATCAATCAGCTCCACATGCTGCCTACTCATTTGCAGAGGGGTTTGAAGGCAAGGGGACCTGCTCCCCAGCCTGGCATAAGGGGCCCCTGATCTCGAGCGGGGGATGGGACTGTCTCTCGCTGTGTCTCTGTGCAGCGCTCAGTACAATGCAGCCCTGACCTCAAGAGCTGAGCTCTAGGTGCCACCATAACACTCACAGTCATTTATAAGTGACCCAACTGCGTCTCCTTCAAGGCCCGGAAAGGGTTAAATTTCAGACACTGATTTTGAGTCTCTCTCTTGTTTAACCCATCTCCTCCCACGAGAAACAAGTCCCCCCTTTTAAATAAACGGTGAATCATGTTCTAGCAGTGTCTGGAGTTAGTGTCTAACAGCCTGGGGCATGCAGTTCTTGTGGCACAGCACCACATGCCCACTGCATGCCACTGAGTGAAAATCACAGCACTTTTCCAAGTCATTCACCTCCCTTTTAATACACAGAGGTTCACTCTGAAAGTTTTTTTTTTTTAAATTTGTTTAATGTAGCCATCACAGTCTCTTTAGCACATTAATAAGCCTGATATTTCCCAGCTGCTTAGGGGAGAATCCGATCAGACTTTTCTGCCCCCTTGTCATAAATATAAAGGGAAGGGTAAACCCCTTTAAAATCCCTCCTGGCCAGAGGAAAAATCCTCTCACCTGTAAGGGGTTAAGAAGCTAAAGGTAACCTCGCTGGCACCTGACCAAAATGACCAATGAGGAGACAAGATACTTTCAAAAGCTGGGAGGAGAGAGAGAAACAAAGGGTCTGTGTCTGTTGGTATGCTGCTTTTGCCGGGGATAGACCAGGAATGGAGTCTTAGAACTTTTAGTAAGTAATCTAGCTAGGTACGTGTTAGATTATGATTTCTTTAAATGGCTGAGAAAAGAACTGTGCTGAATAGAATGACTGTTCCTGTCTGTGTGTCTTTTTTGTAACTTAAGGTTTTGCCTAGAGGGATTCTCTATGTTTTGAATCTAATTACCCTGTAAGGTATCTACCATCCTGATTTTACAGAGGTGATTCCTTTACTTCTATTTACTTGTATTTCTATTAAAAGTCTTCTTGTAAGAAAACTGAATGCTTTTTCATTGTTCTCAGATCCAAGGGTTTGGGTCTGTGGTCACCTATGCAAATTAGTGAGGATTTTTACCAAACCTTTCCCAGGAAGTGGGGTGCAAGGGTTGGGAGGATTTTGGGGGGAAAGACGTGTCCAAACTATGTTTCCCAGTAAACCCAGTTAGAGTTTGGTGGTGGCAGTGGATATTCCAAGGACAAAGGATACAATTAATTTGTACCTTGGGGAAGTTTTAACCTAAGCTGGTAAAAGTAAGCTTAGGAGGTTTTCATGCAGGTCCCCACATCTGTACCCTAGAGTTCAGAGTGGGGGAGGAACGTTGACACCCCTTATTTATTATTATTATTATTTATTATTATGATTTTGTATTACTTCAGCTCTTAGGAGCCCCATGCCTGGACCAGGGTTGTGCTAGGTGCTGTACAAACCCAGAATACAAAGCCAGTCCCTTCCCCTTATGCGAGAGTGGCACTGTTAGCCCCATGCGGGATTGATGGTAGGAATCATTCCCTTTGAGGTGGGTGAGACTGGAGGAAGAAGGTAGCTGGGTCCATAAGCGTGTGCCATGAACACAGCTGTGCAGGAAAGGAACAAACCGTGGATCAGGGTTTTAAAAATCAGTGTAGAATAAAGGATTAGATGAAAAGCAGATGATGCTATAAAAGGAAATGCTCTGCTACATAATACATAATTAGCCTGCAGAACTCATTGCCCCAGGATGTTGTTGAGGCCAAGGACTTGGCAAGATTCCCAGAATAATTTTATTTGGATGAGGTGAGTATCCAGAGTTAGATACTAAAGGTTGTTTTAGTAATCACTAAAAAATTTGGGAAGGACTGTAAACCCTCATGCTTCAGGGCACGATCCAACCTAACGAGGGTCAGGAAGGAACTTGCCTTGGGAGCACTTTTCAGAATTTGTTCATGCTCTGGGAGCAGCAAGACTGGTTCTTCCTTTAGGCAGCAGGAGTGTGGGAGGGTGGGGCCAAAAACTGGCTTTACCCAGCAAGATCCAACTTACACTCGCTCCCAGTAGGGAGGAAATTCCTACCTGCTATGAGGCCACAGTTAAAGAAAACATGGATGCAGTTGCAAGAATATGAAATCAGGTCACATAGAATATCAAGGTTGGAAGGGACCTCATCTAGTCCAACCCCCTGCTCAAAGCAGGACCAATCCCCAGTTTTTGCCCCAGATCTGTAAATGGCCCCCTCAAGGATTGAACTCACAACTCTGGGTTTAGCAGGCCAATGCTCAAACCACTGACCTATCCCTCCCACCCCCTCGCCTTCTGCTGACACACATGCACTCTACATGCCTGTCTATAGAAATCTGGGGTGCATCATGTTTGCTGGAACTCCACCCCTTCCATTCCACCCCAGTTACAAACGTTTTGAGCTCCGGGTCCCGGTACAAGTGTCACACCTGTCCCCATCTCTCATCAGCCTCACACACTCCACTCTCTAAGCTCCTCCTGGTCTCCTCTCTCCCAGGCCCAGATCAACAAGGTATTTAGGCTCCTGACCTCTATTGTTATTATGGGACCCTGTCGCTCCCCTAGGGATGCAGAGCTGCCTGGCATCATTCACCTTCTGGCCTGGCCTGGCTCCTGGTGGAGTTAGTCCCTCCCTAGCAGAAGGGGCCGCGGCCCGTGCTGGCACTGAGCCCCTCGTCACAGTGGTGGAGCGGCCCACGAGGCTAGGGCCGCGACTGCGGGCGGTGCTCGGCGCTGCTAGGGAGCCGGGCCCGGCTTGTCGTAAATGCTTTAGTAGGACGTGAAGATGTTTGAAGGGTTCTGTCAACCAGGGAGCGCGCACTTTCCCCTAGAAAGTGACTGAAGTATAATGGAAAAGCTGATTTTAAATTGCTCTTAGCGAGTGGGGCTGATTTGATCGTGGGAGCGGCTCCTAGGGAGCTGGAGGCGACGTTACGGACCCCACCGATCGCCCTGGGATCGTTGACCCGACAGAGCCAGCTGCGAGAGCAGCCCAGCGGGCTTCAGCCAAAGCCGGGCTCCTGGCGGGACTCGCTTTTAGCCCGCTTCAAGAGCCCCCGATCCTGTGCGAGCCGGGCTCTGTTGGTCTAGGCTCGGGCTGCTTTGGCACTCCGGCGGCAGATGGAGCCATCAGCTTCTCCCCTTGCCCAGGCAACGCAGCCCACGGGGCATCCTCATGGCAGCAGAGCCAGGCCCAGCGTCACTGGGGGGAGGTTTTCGCCTCCTTGCTCCTGCCTGTGCGAGCAGCACAAGTCTCTGTGCGCTCTGCCTTCTCCCCTGGCCGTGCTCTGCCTTTGGATTGCACCTGCTGCGGTGCTAAGGGAGGTGCTGCTGGGGGTCAAGGGGCCAGTGCCCCAGCGAAGCCCCAGCTCCAGGAGGACCCCAACAGCAGCGATGTGGAGGAGATGGGGGGAAGGGAGGAGGAGGAGATGGAGGTCGAGGAGATGGGGGGATGGGAGGAGGAGGAGGAGATTCAGATGTGGGGGATTCCTGGGGCCTCCTCGACTTGGTCCCAAGAGGGCTGGCAGAATCCGCCAGCTGTTCTACCATTCCAAAACAGATGATGTCGGTCAATATATACTGAGCAAACCCCTGCGAAAGGAAGGCAAGAAACTCTGGATCAAGGCTCCTAAGAACCAAACATTGCTAATTCCCCAAGGGCTGCCCGAGACACTCAGACTTCTTGCTCTCGAAAAGCAACTCACTCAGAAGGAAGAGGAGGAAGCAGCAGAATATGCAAATCTCTTGTCCAAACGACTGAAGAAAACCAACAAAAACCACCGGAGCAGAGAGCCAAGATACATCAACTGTCCTCATTGAAAACCTTGCTATCAGTGCCAGACTCAAGGCAAACGTCAGAAATAATCATTAAAAATATAAACAGTTCAGACTGTGTAAGAGGTTTTCTGTTCGGGACCCCCTGGGGACGGTCACTTGACACGCTGACATACCACTGAGCCTAGTGTTCTGGCAGCAAGGGCACCCCTTAATTCCCTCCTGCTGAGCCAGACTGTCCAGGTCTCCCCCAGCACAGAACCAGAGACAGGGCCTCATCTCTCCGCAGAACACAGACAGTGAGATCCGCTCAGCCCTGGGAACACACAGGTAAAAAGGGACTTGCCAGTGTTTTTTCCCAGGAACTGAAATTATGGGGGGTGTTGGAATATTCTGGGGGGGGTGGGGCATGAGGGCCGATGAGGGCTGACACAGTGAGGGCAAAGGTGGGCTGTATGGCACCATTATAAAAACTGAAAAATGTTTTATGACTATTGTATTAGATTTAACTCATGTTTTAAAATCATCACAAAAATTAAAGTTGGCTATTCAAGCCTACATCTACATCCGTCTTAGTTTCTTGTGGTAATTTGGTACTCTTTGGTGTCTTCTGGTGTGTCCGTTCCTTCCAGTCCTTCATTATATGCGACATGATCGGGCAGAAGGTGACTTCTTTCAGAACACAAAATTCTATTCAATGAGAAAAAAGAACACTCAGCTGTAGCTGTTGTGACTGAGATTAGCAAGAGATGAATTCCTGCTTCTTTCATCCTAGGAAACAGAGCACAAAGATCGGGTCGAACCACTAGTGATGATGAAGAAGTTGAAGTTAAATCTTCGTTCGTTCATGGTATGATATTCCACTCTGTGTTCAAAATTCTCTCTTCTGTCCTGAGCACACGGCAGCCCCATTGCTGGGAGTGCCTCACTCCACTCAACTGTCAATCTTTTATAAGACAGGCATCTGTAAAAGCTACGTGGAGGTTGAGTAGAATCCAGAAATCTCCACTGCAGATTTGTAAGAATCAAGTCTGTACTTTTTCACCTGGCTTAACAAACACTTCTTGTCCTCTTCACTTATGGAGTCAATATAAGTACCTTCATTAGTCAACTTCTGGACTGAAGTCTTTGCTTCCAGATTTTCAATGGATCTCTCTGATTGATTGTCCAGCACTAGAAGCTATCCTTGGATCAGAGATCTACTCCTGTTGTAGCAGATGCCTGGATGACATTGTTTAATGACCCAAGTGGTTTCAACAGTAGACTTACAAGAGAGAGAATGGCGAGAGTCTTCTCTGAACTTAGGCCTCCTCTACCGTACGCAATTAGGTCGAATTTAGCCGTGTTAGGTAGCATTAAAACTCAATCCGTCCACACAACCAACCCCGTTTTGTTGACTTAAAGGGCTCTTAAAATCAATTTCTGTACTCCTCCCCGGCGAAGGGAGTAGCAGTAAAATTGACCTCACTGGTTCGAATTTGGGGTAGTGTAGATGCAATTGGATGGTATCGGCCTCTGGGAGCTATCCCAGAATGCTCCATTGTGACCGCTCTGGACAGCACTTTCAACTCAGATGCACTAGCCAGGTAGACAGGAAAAGCCCTGGGAACTTCTGAATTTTATTTCCTGTTTGGCCAGCATGGCGAGCTCATCAGCCCAGGTGACCATGCAGAGTTCATCAGCACAGCAGACCATGCAGAGCTCATCAGCACAGGTGACCATGCAGTCCCAGAATCAAAAAACAGCTCCAGCATGGACCAAACGGGAGGTACTGGATCTGATCGCTGTATGGGGAGAAGAATCTGTGCAGGCAGAACTCAGTTTAAAAAAACGGATCACCAACATGCATGCGAAAATCTCCCGGGGCATGATGGACAGAGGCTACTCCAGGGAGGCACAGCAGTGCCACGTGAAAATTAAGGCGCTCAGGCAAGCCTGCCAAAAAACAAAGGAGGCAAACGGATGCTCCTGGTCAGAGCCCCAGACATGCCGCTACTATGATGAGCTACATGCACTTCTACGGGGGGACCCTACCACTACCCCACCTCTGTCTGTGGATACCTGCAAGGGGGGAGTCTCACAGAACAGGGAGGAGGATTTTGTGGAGGAGGAAGAGAGGAGGAGGAGGAGAGTGCACAGCAAGCAAGTGGTGAATCCGTTCACCCCGGCTGCCAGGAACTCTTCATCACTCTGGAGCCAATACCCTCCACAACCTCCCAAGGCGGGCTCCTGACCCATGAAGCCAGAGAAGGCACTTCTGGTGAGCGTACCTTTGTAAATACAGTAAGGGTTTAAAAGCAAGTGTGTTTAGTGATTCATTTGCCCTGAAGACTTGGGATGGATTCACGGCCAGTACAGCTACTGGAAAAGTCTGTTCATGTGTCTGGGGATGGAGCGGGAATCCTCCAGGGACATCTCAATGAAGCTCTGCTGGAGCTACTTTGAAAGCCTTTGCAGAAGCTTTCTGGGTGGGGCAGCCTTATTCCGTCCTCCATGGTAGGACACTTTACCACGCCAAGCCAGTAGCAAGTCGTCTGGAATCATTGCAGCACAGAGCATGGCAGCGAATGCTTCTGGGTTTTGGGCGCATTCAAGCAACATTCGTCGTTTATCTCTCTGTGTTAGCCTCAGGAGAGCGATATCATTCATGGTCACCTGGTTGAAATAGGGGAATTTGTTTAAGGGGACATTCAGAGGTGCCCGTTCTTGCTGAGCTGTTTGCGTGTGGCTGATGATAGCCACGTGGTGGGGCGAGGGGTGAAGCGATCATCCCAGAGAATTGGGTTGGGGGGGGCGTGTGTTGTGGTGCACATCCACCTGAAAACTGCAGCCTCTCCTTTTAAATGGCCAACCCACCAGGCATTGCTTGGTGTGGGACAGGAGGGCACCGCAGTTCGAAAGCATTCCCACATGTTAGGAAGGCGGAAGAAGCCGAACTCCGTGTGCCCCTTGGGATTACCATGGCTACCTGCAAGCCAAATTCTGGTGCCCAGCTGCGTGTGATGTCTCACACCAAACCAGCAGGTACTCAATATAAAAGGCAAAACGCGACCTTGTATGGAAAGAACATGTGCTGTGTGGTTTGAATCGCTTGATTCACTCTGAAAGAGTCTCCCCTTTGTTCTCTAAAATGTATCTTTTTTAATTCTGCTCTCCCTCTTTTTCCTCCCACAGGTGCAACTGTTTCTACGCTCCCCCTATCATCTCCATCCCAGAGGCTATCCCAGATTAGAAGGCAAAAAATCCGCACTCGTGATGACATGTTTTCCGAGCTCATGCAGTCCTCCCGCCCCACCACAGTTGGGGAACCCCATTGCAGCAAAACCATCCACTATGACCTGCACATTTCCCAGAGTCACTACCCTTGATAGCAGCAGCTCAGTGATTGCGTTGGCTACTTGGATCCAGCAGCCCCCAAAGTTGATTTGCCCAATCCAAATTAATTCCCAACTGACAGGTAGCAGTCAGGCGTTGCAAGCTTCCAGAGGGCTATCGCCACTCGCTTCTCAACTGTGAGGGCTGCTCTCATCTTGGTATTCTTGTGCTTCAGGGCAGGGGAAAGCAAATCACAAAGTTCCATGAAAGTGCCCTTACGCATGAGAGAGTTTCGCAGCCACTGGGAATCATCCCAGAATCGGCATTCCACGGAATGAACCTGTCCCATTGCCACCATGATGTCCAAATTGCCAGGGTCCGTGCTTTGAGAGAAGTGCGTGTCCATGTCCTCATCGCTCTCGTCACCGCGCTGCCGTCGCCTCCTCGCCTGCTTTTGCAGGTTCTGCACATACTGGAGGATAATGCGTGAGGTGTTTACAATGCTCACAACTGCAGCGGTGAGCTGAACGGGCTCCACGCTTGCAGTACTGTGGCGTCTGCACGGGTCATCCAGGAAAAAAGGCACGAAACGATTGTCTGCCGTTGCTTTCATGGAGGGAGGGAGGGAGGAAGGGAGGGGACACTGACGATATGTACCCAAAACCACCCGTGACAATGTTTTTGCCCCATCAGGCATTGGGAGCTTAACCCAGAATTCCAATGGGCAGTGGAGACTCCGGGGACTGTGGGATAGCTACCCACAGTGCACCGCTCCGAGAATTGATGCTCACCACTGTTCTGTGGACGCACTCCCCGATGTAATGCGCTTAGTGGGGGGACACACAATCGACGAAATAAAGTTGGTTCTGAAAAATCGACTTCTATAAAAGCGACCTAATTTCATAGTGTAGACATACCCTCAGTAACAAAAGTAGTCCCCCAGCCTCACTACTTAGATCTGTCCTCTCTTGGTGGATACTTTCCAAAGCCAGTCATAACGGTTGCAGTAATTTTAAGACAACTGCCAAGAATCACTCATGAGAAAGCCAGCAGGTTTTCCCAGGATGGACTCATTTGAACTTCAATCCCAGGGTATCTTCTATTTGTTTCCAAAATGTTCAATCCTTTTGGACTCTTGCTGAAAAAAGAGTATAAAAAAGCCATGAAATTTGTGGCTTTTTAATGTCTTGGAGATTCTGCAGCTTGTACTAGCGCTAGTTGGCGTAGATGGCCTCTACAGTGTGTATAGGAGAGATGAGGGTGACACTTTTCTCTGAGCAGAGCTTGTACTCCACTATGTCTTGCAGAGAAGTTTGTAGCTCCATCAAATGCACAAGCAGCCATCTCTTTGGGGTTCAATTGACAAGCATTTAACTCTTCTAAAATGTCACAGATGCAGCTGATGTGTCTTCTATAACCTGAACATCTAGAATGCATCTACTGGCCTACCAGAGACATCAAGATAACATACGCAATGACTTAATACTTGATGCCTATTTGCATTGGTGCATTCGCCGGCCATGTATGCACATATTTTGAATATGGTGAGAGAATTCTTCACTTTTTCAACTCCTGAGTCTTTTCCTGTTGCACCGCATGCTTCTAGAGAGTCAGCTGAGCTTTTTGCAGAAAGAGAGTGAGCATTTGCCAGTCTTGTTCAGAACCAGTGTCCAACTTCAAGATTAACAAGTGACAATGCGCTTAACATAGGCCTCTAGTTTGTAGTATGTGGTATCTCGTGCTTAAATAGGAAGTATGATGCCACAGCCATGTTGGTTCACATAAACTGAGTTGTGTCTCCAGCATTCTTAACAGCCTCCTTAAGTTCTTCTAAAATTGGCTTTGACAGTGACTGGCTTAGAAGGCTTTCTGCATGTCGACGCAGTCCAGAGGCAGCCTTTTCATGTCGGTTGTCAGTATTGGCGTAGCTGATCCGTCCGGCAAACCAAGCTCCTCCACTTCTACTATATAAATCCATGACATGCCCACATCTCAAATACTGCATGTAGTTCTGGTCACCCCATCTAAAAAAAGAAATATTGGAATTGGAAAAGGTACAGAGAAGGGGAACAAAAATGATTAGGGATATGGAACAGATTCCATATGAGGAGAGAAGACTGGGCCTTTTCAGCTTGGAAAAGAGACGACTAAGCATGGATACGATAGAGTCTTATAAAATCTGGATTGGTGTGGAGAAAATGAATAAAGAAGTGTTATTACCCCTTCATTTAACACAAGACCCAGGGTCACCCAATGACATTAACGGGCAGTACGTTTAAAACAAACAAAAGGAAGTATTTCATCACACAACGCACTGTCACTTTTTTGCCAGGGATCTTGTGAAGGCCAAAATTATAACAGGGTTCAAAAAAGAATTTGATCAGTTCATGGAGGATAGGTCCATCAATGGCTATTAGCCAGGATGGGCAGCGATGCAACATCATGATCTGAGTGTCCCTAGCCTTTGTTCGCCAGAAGCTGGGAGTGGATGACAGGGGACGGATCAATCAATGATTCCCTGTTCTGTTCATTCCCTCTGAAGCACCTGGAATAGTCATTGTCAGAAGACAGGACACTGGGATAGATGGACCACTGATCTGACCCAATATAGCCATTCTTACATAAAAAATAATTATAATAAAAAAAAAAGTTTAGTACAGAAACTCCCCAAGATAATGACCTCTTGAGATAGCGATGATGTGAGATAATGACGTTGGCAAATAACGCATTTTAAAAATCTTGGCCTACTAGGGAACATATATTTATGTAAGTTTCCCAGTCACAAATCTAGCTTCTGGAGAAAAGTCACTAAAACATAGTCCAGTGCTCTGGCTGCTGTTGTTTGTCAGGCCACCGTTCACTCTGTTGCTCTGCCCTGATAGCCCTGTGCTGTCACCTTCTGCTGCCACCTGCCACTGTGACCTCTGCGAGCTGGTCTCTCGCGGTTCCACCCAGCTCTCAGTGGGGGAACCTCGCTGCTAGTGCAGGCTGGGCCGTGTCTTCCCACAGCAGGTCTGAGCACTTAGACCGGATTCTCAGACATTTCAGCTGCAGGGGTCACTGAACAGAACAAAAGACTCTCTATGGAGCCTAATCAGCTCTGTCTTTAAACAGTGGAGAGGGACAGGTCCCCACCCTCTCTCTTGATGCCCTCAGTCAGCGCAGGCTAAGTACAGTTCTGCTGCCCTTTACTCATGCAATAAGAACAACAACCTTTCATCCCCCCGCCCCCCCCCCCCCCCAGTCAAGTGATTTGTAACCCAGCCCCAGCCAAAATCTATCACTTGGGCAACACAGCTCTGTTTGCTGGATACCGAGGTAGATTAGGTGTGAATGTAAATACAATCTGGTCCTGAAGCCTTTCCCCCCAGTCCCCAGCTCATCACTAGCTCTCAGGGAGAGCTCATTTAGACTTTGCTTACAAATCATCATTTGAAATTACTACGCTGGCCAACATCACTGAAATGAATGCGCTGACATTGCCACCAAAAACAACAGCTGTATAAGGAAGCTAGTCTATGTTCATACTTTCCAAATCTATTATATTTTTTCAGATACACGTATTTTATCATACACTCTATATGTTTTTAAAGTGGGTATTAATGTTTCAATTTCAATTCAAATTTCCAAACAATCACTAAAGTGGCAACGCTGCAGGTAATTAGTTCACAAAACTGGGGGGGGGGGGTGTAGGGAAATCCCTGCCCCCAGCTTTCTCTGTGAAAGCTGGGGCTGTGAGAAGGAAGCTGGCATTATTTCGAATCCCGGAGCTGTGCTCCACCCATGCGGTGGGAACGGGAATTGCACCTTTCCACATTGCTGTTGAACACACAGTTGCATGAGCTGGCTTTCAGCACCCCCCACTATAAAACCGGATCGAGCCCCGCTGCCCTTTGCCCCCTTGTAGCCCCTGTAAAAAGCAGGCAGCAGAATCTGATTCCAAGTAAGGGCAGGCTGAGGACTGCGGCTTCAGCAGATGTTACCGAGCATGCTCAGGACAATCTAAGCAGCAAATTCTGTCAGGGAGCAGTTTTTTGACAGGACACCTGCCCCCCCTCCCCCCCCGCATGGGTGGAGTCTAGAGGGGAGGGAGGGGGTGTGGGCGTGAGGTGTTGCAAATTTTATTACAATCTTAGGCGAAGAAAAGACAATTTCCAGGGTGAAACTGGGGTGGCCAAACCCTGGGGCGTTGGCGAGATCCGATGTCGTCGCTGTAGCCGGGGTGCAGGCTCCTGGCGTCGTTTGCACTGACACAAGGTTTACTCTGACTTGGACAGGAAACCTCAGGGGGTTGGGGCATTTTTTATTGTGCAGGGGGGATCGCCAGCCTGAAAAGGCGGGAAACTGGTGGTCTGCATGATGAACAGAAAGGCCGAATGGAGGGGGGAGGAGGGAGAGGCTAATGGGGAGGGGCATGTTCAAGGCCGTGAGGGAGAGGCTCGGTGTGGTGGGGAGGATCCAGGGGCGCCATTTCAGATTTTGGGGAGGGGGCAACTCCAAGTCCATGAGGGAGGGGGGAGAGGAGCAAACGATGGGGGTTTGCTTCTGCCTGGTGGTACAAAACTATGGCCACCCCGGGGGAATCAAAGTATGAAACCTCTGGGGAATTCAACTCCTTCCCTATGGGGTCCGTCCCCTTTTAGGGGGGCCAAGAAAAGGCAGCACAGAAGAGCTGCCCCTCGCTCTCCTGGGCAGGGTAAAGGGAGCCGATGCCAGGGTGAGTCACTCCCTGTGGGTTCTTGTGCTATGGGAAGTATTAGTACAGGCCGGGCTGGGCCTGCCCAAAACTAAAGGCCCTGTCCCTTGACAAAGGGGGAGGAACCAGTAAGTCCAGGCTCCAGTTGATGGTGGGGGACAACAAAGGAGAAAACAGGAACAGGAGACTGGTCTCAGGTGGAAAATCAGGGATCCGGAGGGGGACGCTGAGCAGAGAACCCCCGACAGCCCCCACTGCTCCTCCAAGGCGTCCAGGAGTCAGTGGGCACTGCCCAGAGGAACTCTGCCCGGAGACAGGAGCAGACAAGGGACCAGAAATAGGCCCCACAGTCGCGGGGCAAACCCCATCCAGCTTTCTGCTCCTGGAGTGACAGATGGCCTTCGGGCCAGCACCAGGAGGTGGTTGAGGAGGGGATCTTATGGCTTTGTGGGGTGGTCGGGGCATGTGTACAGCTCAGGAGGTACAGGGAGAAATGCAGAGAGGTTCTAGAGGAGCTGGAAGAGGGGCTGCAACAAAAATGCCGTGTGCCTGGGTCTCTGTCTCCACAAAAGGGAGAGGCACCGGGGGAGCTGGGGAGCTGTGCCAGGTACACACCCCTGCTTATGGCTCCAGGGAGGAGCCACCAACTAGTATCCTCGGCTGGCCGTGGGGCCGGACAGCGGTACTGGCCCCCCCGGGGTTCCTCACGCTCTCAGGGGGCAGCAGGCCCTGCCACCCGCTGTTGAAGCAGGACGCGAGGGCGAGGACATGGGTGGGGTGAACATGAGAGGGTACAGATGTTCTATGGTGCAGTTTGGAGGTGGAACGTCTGGCTGTTCTCCAGCCGGATCAGGTGGAGTTTTTCCTAAGGGGAGAATTCAGGTTAGATACACAGGGACATTGGGAAGATAAATCCATCCAAAGATTGTGAGATGCTCCCGTACTACAGTGATGGGGTGCGGGGGACCGAAGTGCCGTAGATCGATGTATAACCTTGTCTTCACAATCCACACCCTACCTGGCCTCTCTCATTCGCTATCACCCCTAGCAGGAGCTCCCCGTCAACATTTGCAAAGCCTTCGCATTGCCCTCTTTCAAATCGCCCCTCAAAACCTCTCCTGTGCTGGGAAACCTAAAACCAACTTGACACTGGTTAGGTTACTGGGGTGTTGAGACCACAGCCTCTATAGAAATCCATGGTACGCCCACATCTTGAATACTGCGTGCAGATGTGGTCGCCCCATCTCCAAAAAGATATATTGGAATTGGAAAAGGTTCAGAAAAGGGCAACAAAAATTATTAGGGGTATGGAACAGCTTCCATGTGAGGAGAGATTAATAAGACTGGGACTTTTCAGCTTGGAAAAGAGACAACTAATGGGGGATAAGATAGAGGTGTATAAAATCATGACACGTGTGGAGAAAGTAAATCAGGAAGTGTTATTTACTCCATCTCATAACACAAGAACTAAGGGTCACCAAATGAAATTAATGACAGGTTTCAGAATAGCAGCCGTGTTAGTCTGTATCCGCAAAAAGAAAAGGAGGACTTGTGGCACCTTAGAGACAAACAAATTTATTTGAGCGTAAGCTTTCGTGAGCTACAGCTCAATTCATCAGATGCATGCAGTGGAAAATACAGTGGGGAGATTTTATATACACAGAGAACATGAAACAATGGGTGTTACTGTGAGAATGTGAGGCAGCAGGGAGAGGAGAGTGTTGACCTGGGAATGTGCCCTGGGGGTGGGAGACCTGAGAGCCTGTCACCTGAGCCAGGAGGGGGAGGGGGAGGTGACACCTCTGCCCAGGAATGTGAAGACAGGCTGCGGAAGGGAGCCTGCTGGGGGGGTTTAGTTTCAGTTTGGGGCTGGGTGGAGGAACGCAGGGAACCCCAGGACACTGCTCCCCCAGAAGGACTTGACTGAGGGGTCCTGGGTGTCCCCACAAGCTCTGTTTTGGACTGTGTTCCTGTTGTACAATAAACCTTCTGTTTTACTGGCTGGCTGAGAGTCTCAGTGAATCCCAGGAAGAGGGGTGCAGGGCCTGGACTCCCCCACACTCCGTGACAGACGGTGCCCCCCCCAGCCTAGAGAGGGGGAGAGGGAGGGGGAGGGGGAGGGAGAGGGAACAGAGGCCCCCCCCAGCCCGGAGGGGGGGAGGGGAAGGGAGAGGGAACGGAGCCCCCACCCCAGCCTGGAGACGGGGAGGGGGAGGGGGAGGGGACGGAGGCCCCCCCAAGCCCGGGGAGGGGGAGGGGAAGGGAGAGGGAACGGAGCCCCCACCCCAGGCCGGAGCCGGGGAGGGGGAGGGAGAGGGGACGGAGGCCCCCCCGCGAGCTCGGGGAGGGGGAGGGAGAGGAAGGGGGGACGGAGGACCCCCCTGAGCCCAGGGAGGGGGAGGGGGAGGTAGAGGGGACGGAGGCCCCCCCAAGCCCGGGGAGGGGGAGGGAGGGGGGACGGAGCCCCCGCCCCAGACCGGAGAGGGGAAGGGGGAGGGAGAGGGGACGGAGGACCCCAGCTGGGGAGGGGGAGGGGGGATGGAGGCTCCCCCCAGCCCGGGGAGGGGGAGGGAGAGGGAGAGGGGACAGAGGCCCCCCCCCAGCCCGGGGAGGGGGAGGGAGAGGGAGGGGGGACAGAGGCCCCCCCCCAGCCCGGGGAAGGGGAGGGAGAGGGAGGGGGGACGGAGCCTCCACCCAAGCCCGGAGAGGGGGAGGGGGAGGGAGAGGGAGAGGGGATGGAGGGCCCCCCAGCCCAGGGAGGAGGAGGGGGAGGGAGAGGACGGGGGAAGGAGGCCCCCCCAGCCCGGGGAGGCAGAGGGAGAGGGAGAGGGAGGGGGGACGGAGGCCCCCTCCAGCCCGGGGAGGGGGAGGAGGAGGGAGAGGGAGGGGGGATGGAGGCCCCCCCCCAGCCCGGGGAGGGGGAGGGGGAGGGGACAGAGGTTCGTCTCAAGCTTTTGTTTTTTGTGCCATTGGTCGGGCTGATTCTGGGAAACACCATATGTAACACCAGTTGGATAAGAGTCTTTGCAGCCTGCGGTTTCCAAAGGTGCCAAGCTAACCACAGTTCACTTGACATCATGTCCAAATGTCAACCAACGAGCCTCCTTGCATTTATGCTAATAAGGCTCCTCTCTCTCTCTCTCCATTGGCCAAGAGCGCCAAAAATGGGCGGGTCGTGGGGCGGAGTCACCGCGAGGTTTAAAGCGCAGCCGGGCGGAGGCCGCTGAGGCTGGGCAGGCTCCGGGCGCGGACGGTCGCTGCTGAGCCGGTGAGAAATGTGCAACCCGCGCTGGGCTCATGGGGGGAACGCCGGGACACGGGGGGGCAGGGGCTGGAACCCCCCTGAACCCTCCCCCCCCGCCTGAACCCGACTCGTTGGCCACTCCCCCTAAGGGACTCCCTCCCCCTCTCCGCGCTGGGGCGGCGGGGGGCCCTCTGTCCCTCGCCTCTAATTCCCAGGTTTCTGGTGCTTGAGTTTTGCTGATGCCCACGTTCTGGAAGGGAAGGAGCTGTCCCTGCCCGGCAAGCCGGACCTCTGCCTGCATGAAGTCTCTGCTGTTTAACTGATTTCAGATTCCTGCCCCTGGTTGGAGCTGAATTCACACTGCTGCGGGGTGGCGGGGGGGACAGTCTCTCAGAGCCCCACAAGTCTTGTCCATCCCAGCGGCCTTTCAACCCTCTGGCTCTCTGTCTGTGCATGCTCAGTGTAGTCCGGGGTCCTCAAACTGGGGGTCGTGAGGTTATTATGTGGGGGTCATGAGCTGTCAGCCTCCACCCCCAAACCCTGCTTCATCTCCAACCATTATAACAGTGTTAAATATATTAAAGTGGTTTTTAATTGATAACGGGGGTGGGGGAGTTGCACTCAGAGGCTTGCTGTGTGGAAGGGGTCACCAGGACAAAAGTTTGAGAACCACTGGATAATCCATTTGGTTCTTGGGCTGGAGGCACAACCCTAAAAGGAGACGCACACGCTTTTGCGTCTCCTGTTCTCCTTTTTGCTCCGGCTGGTGGGGCTGCAGGGGTAGCTGCTGCCCCTGTCCCAGGCTGGGTAGGGGGAAGGGAGGGACAAGGACCCTGGGCTGGAAGCACTGGGAATGAATTCTCAGCCAATCAGATTGTGGGGCGTGACACCAGGAGCATGGGCGAGGGTATGAAGCCAGAGAACTGGGTGGGGAATGGAGGGGCAACAGCTCCGGAGCCCATTGGGGTGGCATGGGGACAGGGGTGCTTGGGAGAGACACCACTGGTCACAATCCTGTAAGTGGGGACTGGATGAACACGAGTGAATGTCACCACGTGCCTGAGGGATTTCACCAGGCCAGGGCCAAGGACTGAAGTGAGATCCCTCTATCTGGTCCCTCCAGGGCCTGGTGAGGGGATATAAGGGGGGAATCCTGTTACGGGGACCCCACAACTGGTTCTAAACAAAGAAGGCAATGTCTTGACTGACAGGTCTGGGAGGAACTGTCCGAGCTCCCCTTAGAGAGAAGCTTGCCACGTTCAGACAATCTGCATGGGGCCAGGAGGTGACCAGCCCTGCAAACCAGCTGCCCAGCCACCCCAGAGGGGCCTGATCCCAACCCAGCGCTTGCCTGGAGCCCAGGTGGATCCAGCAGCTTCTCCCTCTGCCGGGGCACCGCAGCCCACAGGGCATCTTCATGGCAGGGATGGGCCTGACACAGCCCCAGGTACCGCACTTCTCTGCCCGGGACGGGGAGAGGCTAAACACAGACCATGCAGGGCTGAGTGGCAGCAGGTGCAGCTGGCTGGTCCCTGTGTGGATCCCCTGATTGGGATCTGCTGCAGCTGCTCTTGGGGGGGACAGGGAAGGGGCCCTATGGCCAGGCAGGGGGCACAGCTGTGTGTGCAATGGGTGCAGGGGCTGGAGTTGGGCGGGGGGGGGAGGTTGTGGGAACTGGGGTGGGTGAGATGGGGGATTTCAGAGCAGCTGTAACGAGTGGACTGAAATGGTTCCATTGACTTTTTTTTTTTTTTTTTTAGGAAAAATTGGGTGTTTGATTAAAGGCAACTTTTTCTGGAAAGTGTCGGCTTTAATAAAAAAACATTCACTGTCTTCCTGGAAAATTCAAAAACCAAAAATTGTTCTGTTTTCAATCATTCTGGACTAATTTTTTCTGATTCTGGTAGAAGATTTTGGCGGGGTTGGCCATTTTTGTCAGAAGTTTTTCTTGTTCTAGCCCTCCTGGATGGGGAGAAAAGCTTGAAAAGGTGACCCCTAAAGGCTCCACCACCAGGAGATCAAGAACAGAACCCAAAGTTGTTTTCAAAATCTCATCTTGTTTAAGCCAATCTGATGGTTTTGGGGGGCTCTGACTTGTGATTTTTGGTCACTGGGGGTTGGCCACATGGGCTAGAACCAGCTTGGCCAGGATCCAGATGTTAACCCCGGTGTAGAGGGCCCTGGCAGTGGCCCAAACCCAGCAGCTGTGGGGGACAGGAGAGAGCTTTGATGTGTTCCCTGAGGTTCAAATTAGCAGGAGAAGCGGCCAGGGAGACGCATTCTAAACTGGGGGATCAGTGACATTCAGAGTGAGGCAACTGTGACGAAGTGGGACTGTTCTTAATGTTTCCTCTGAATAGTGTGGGGGTGCCTCAGTTTCCCCTGGGCAGTTCTTAAGTATCTAGGTGGTGGGATAAGGGTGTATGATCAGTGCAGAGCCCTAGAGGGCAGGTGTGTGCAGGGGTCTGGACAGAGAGAATGGCCGACACCCTGTTTCCTGGCAACTAATGGCCCGGGCCCTTCCCCCCTGCAAGATGAGAGCTAAAGGGTGGGAGAACAAAGGAATCAGGTGACCTCCTGGCCCGGGAAAGGGACAGAGGAGGAGGGGCTGGAGGGAGTTCCAGTTTGGGGCTGCTGGGGAGTGGAGTGAAGGGCAGCCGTGGTTGTCTGGTTCACTGCCCCCCAAAATGGACCCAGCTGAGGGGTCCCGTTCTCTGCACCTACAAGCTCTGTTTTAGACCATGTTCCTGTCATCTAATAAACCTCTGTTTTACTGGTTGGCTGAGAGTCATGTCTGACTGCGGAGTTGGGGGGCAGGACCTTTTGGCTTCCCCAGGACCCCGCCTGGGTGGACTCGCTGTGGGAAGCGCCGGGAGGGGCAGAGAGGATGCTAAATGCTCCGAGGTCAGTCCCAGGAAGGTGGAAGCTGTGTGAGCTGTGTGTCCTGCAGACAGTCTGCTCACAGAAAGGAGACTTCCCCAGAGTCCTGACTGGCTTCATAGGGAGCAGTTCCAGAGCGTCGCCCAGGGACTCCGTGAGAACTGGTGGCAGCAGTGGGATGTACTGCACCCCATGGATGGCACTTCCTGCACTAAGTGACTGAGGAGCAGTAACACAAAGGGGGATTGACGAGGACCAGGTGTGCTGAAGGCTCAGAGAGGAGCGGTTTCAGGGGGCGGTTAACCCCTGGGAGTGTGTGACCAGCGAGAAGGTCTGTGCAGTAATGGGGTCCCCCTGGGGACTGTGGTGAGCAGTCTCAGTGGCGGAGGAGCCTGTGGCTTGGCCCTGGGAGAGAGAAGGACTTTTGCAGTAACAGGGTTCCCCTGGGAATTGCAGCGAGCGGTCCAAGGGGCGGAGGAGTCTGCAGCTCGACCCTGGCAAAGAGGTGGTGACCTCGAGAAGGGCTGGCACATCAGGGGTTCTCCCTGGAAACCGTGGGGAGCTGAGAGCACACAGGCCTGTGAGTCCGCAACAACTTGGGAAGAGCGGAGTGATGGCCTGTCACCGTCTCCTTAAGAAGGACATTGTAACCCTGTGCAGAAAGAGGGGGTTGAGCATTGGAAAGTTCACCAAAGCACAGTTAATCGTGCAGCTGGAGGAGGATGACCGCTCTAAGGGACAGATTCCTGACCCCAAATGGAGCTAAAGCAGTATCTGGGAGCAGCTGGAGAGGTAGCTAGGCATCGCCAAGACTCCTGTCCCCGACCAGACGAGGCTCTTCACGATCGGGTTCCCCATCAGGGGATCGGAGAAGGATGGGATTGGAGCTGAGTCTGAGAGAGCAAGAGGACCGTGAGAGACAGCGAGAGCCCGAGAAAGAGCTGCAGAAGCAGCAGCAGCATGAACTGGCGGTGGGGGAGCGGAGAGGCCTAGGCCTCCCAGGGGTGAGTGGGGATAGACCCTGGGGTGCCAGCTCCACAGGGAGCCTCAAGACTAAATTGCTGCCCCTGGTTAAGGAGGGGGGGATGTGGATGCCCACCTCACTGCCTTTGAGCAGGCTGGCGATTTGAACCAGGGGGACCCTGCGGAAAAGCCCCAGTGTCTAGCTCCCTTGCTGGGTCCCAAGGCCGTAGACTCCGTCAGCCAGATGGGTGGGGAGGTGGACAGGCTCCCACTCCTGACCCCAACCTATATGTCTCTGTGAAGTTTCCTGGGGCCAGGCCCCTCAGACCTCCAGTGGGAGTGGAAGGTGACGGTCAATGGGGAGACATTCCTGGGACGGCGAGGTCCTGGGACAGAGAGAACTGTTGTCAGGCCCTGGGTAGTGCAGCCTCAGATGCTGAGGGGCTGGGTGAGGGTCCCAGGGATGAAGCCCCTCACCCTGCCTATGGCCCAGATCCCTGTGCAGACCCAGGAGGGGTCGGGCTGGCTGGCCGTTGGCGTTCTCCAGGATATCAGCTGTGAGACCCTGTTATGGGGTGACTGTGTCTCTTTGGGACAGGATCCAGGCCCTGTTCCTGTAACTGCCAAGGGTTTGAATTTGAATGCAGGGAACCAATCGGCGGAGAGGGAAATGGTCAGTGAAAATGCAGATGACCTGGCTGGCAGCAGGGAGGAGCTGCTAGGCTCAGGCTACCTGCCTGCCTGTAACCAGCCCCCTGGGGCTGGGTGGGACAGAGAGATGCTCCCCACCCCCTTGCACACCGGAGAGGGGGCTCACACTGGCTCTGATGCAGTGAGGAAAGCAGCGAGCTTGCTGCCTATCCCCACTGGGACAGTAAGGGCAGTGCTGAGCACAGTGGAAGCTGAGACCCCAGCTGAGTGAGGGGAGACACAGGCAGGGCAGGGCATCTGTTGGGAGTGGCAAGGTGCTTGGTAAGGAAAGTCTGGATGAGCCTAGGCAGCCTTGTGAGCTGATGGCTTTGTCTAGTCATCAGGGTGGGAAGACGAGGAGAGTGGAAGATGAGTGTCCCTGGACCTTACCTGTTAGCTGGGTGGAGAATTGTGACAGTGAAGGAAACATGCCTGTGTCTGTCAGGGGTATTGACTTGCCTAGGGAGAGAGCTACCCTGATCTCCAAGCAGTTGTCTGTGACCAGCCTTGTGTGCTGGGACAAGGGGAAAGAGATCCCAAGCTGTGTGTCTGGGAAAGGAGAAAGTGTGTCCGGCTCTTCTTTGTCTGTGGAGCAGACAGAAGGGGCCTTTCAGCCTGTGATGGTTGAGGGTCATGCAGTCGTCTCAGAGCTGGTTCTGGATTCAGCTAAAGCCCAGGAAGGGAAGGGTCCTAAGTTTGGATCTGCTCGGGAGAATGGCCCTGTAACTAGGTCGCATCCAGTCAGTGTCTCTGTAAAATCCCAGAGCCCAGACAAGTCTGCTGCTTGTGTTTTGCCTGTTCCTAGTGTGTGGCAAAGGGAAGGAGAATGCTTCTGACCTTTTATCTAGGAAGCCTGTCAGTTTGCCTGAAAGGGGATTGGGTAGGAATCCGCCTGATGGGCCAGAGGTGATTCTGGACGTAAGTGAGACCCAGAAAGAGTCTGTTGTTGCTCAGGAAAGTGTTCCTCTAGAGCAAGCCCTCGGTGGAGAGGGTAAAGGCAGAATTTCTGTGAGGGGTGAATTGTCGCAGAGACAAGCCCTAGGGAAAGGAATCCTCATGGAGTCTTTGCAAGGAGTTTACTGCCACTGAAGGGTGTGAAAGTGATTTAAGCAAGAAAGTCTCCGTTCCTAACAGCCAGAAATGTTCTGTTGTGAATGAAGCCACTGACTTTCCTGTTGAAAGATCCAGGGTGGAGAGCTTTGAGAAGGTCTCAGATGGAGTGAAAGCTGTTAAGAAAGTTAAACAGTCCTCTAACCAAGTGGCTGTGTTTGGCCAGCTTGTTGGGGAGACAAGGTTGTTGAGAAAGGAATGTCTCCATGCGAGTTGTGTCAGTGAACGGTATGTGGCCCAGGTCAAGAGGGGGGCTCTTAACCAAGAGAGCCCGAATTGCAGGCCTCCAGACTGGAGCGCTGGGAGAAGACCCGATTCCAGTTTGACCCCCGGGGGTTTTGGGGTGGCCAAAGGGCACAGGCCGCATAAACCTTCCCACATGTGGCCTGCGAGTGCTATCGACCACCCCCGACCTAAGGGAGGGCCTGAAACTGGAAGGCTCTGGGGTAAATCCCACCAAGGAACGGGAGAGATGCTGGGGCATCCATGGGAACATTGGTGGCTTCGAAGTTCCCCAGGTCACCAGCTAAAGTGACCCCGCTCAGTTCGATCTCGAAGGGGGGAGAGATGTGACGAAGTGGGACTGTTCTTAATGTTTCCTCTGAAGAGTGTGGGGGTGCCTCAGTTTCCCCTAAGCAGTTCTTAAGTATCTAGAGGGTGGGAGAAGGGTGTATGATCTTTGCAGAGCCCTAGAGGGCAGGTGTGGGCAGGGGTCTGGACGCAGACAATGGCCAACACCCTGTTTCCTGGCCACTGATGGCCTGAGCCCTTCCCCCCTGCAAGATGAGAGCTAAAGGGTTGAAGAACAAAGGAATCGGGTGACCTCCTGGCCCGGGAAAGGGACAAAGCCCAGAGGAGGAGGGGCTGGAGGGGGAGTCAGTTTGGGGCTGGCTGGGGACATGGAGTGAAGTGCAGACGGGGTTCTCTGGCTCACTGCCCCCCAAAATGGACCCAGCTGAGGGGTCCTGTTCTCTGCACCTGAAAGCTCTGTGTTAGACCATGTTCCTGCATCTAATAAACCTTCTGTTTTACTGGCTGGCTGAGTCCCATCTGACTGTGGAGTTGGGGGGCAGGACCCTCTGGCTTCCCCAAGACCCCGCCTGAGCGGACTCGCTGGGGGAAGCGCACGGAGGGGCAGAGGATGCTGAATGCTCCGACCCAGGAAGGTGGAGCTGGGTGAGCTGGGTGTCCTGCAGACAGGCTGCTCCCAGAGAGGAGACTGCCCCAGAGTCCTGCCTGGCTTCATGGGGAGCAGCTCCAGAGCATCACCCAGGGACTCCAGGACACCCCCCGAGCCTGGAGAGGGGAAGAGGGAGGGAGAGGGGACGGAGACCCCACCCCCCAGCCTGGAGGGGGGAGGGGAGAGAGAGGGAGAGGGGACGGAGGCCTCCCCCCATCAGCCAGGAAGGGGAAGGGACAGGGAGAGGGAGAGGGGACGGAGGCCTCCCGCCCCCAGCCCGGAGAGGGGGAGGGGAGGGAGAGGGGATGGAGGCCTCCCCCCCCAGCCCGGAGAGAGGGAGAGGGAGCGGGAGGGAGAGGGGATGGAGGCCTCCCCCCCACCAGCCCGGAGAGGGGGAGGGGGAGGGGATGGAGGCCTCCCCCCCGCCAGCCCGGAGAGGGGGAGGGGCAGGGGACAGAGGCCTCCCCCCCCCAGCCCGGAGAGGGGGAGGGGGAGGGGGAGGGGAGGGAATTCTCAGTGGAAGCCGGCAGCTGGCTAATGAATTCCAGTAAAATGTGACCGAGGTTTAAACTCCCCCTGCTGGGCGGGTTGCAGGGTTGCGGGACAAACTCATCTCCGGCCGCCCCTCTCTCTCTCTCTCTCTCCATTGGCCACAAGCGCCAGGATGGGCGGGGCGGGGGTGGAGTCTGCGCGAGGCTTTAAAGGGCCCCGGAGAGCAGGGGTGGAGCCTTGCAGAGGACGGGGAGGCTCCAGGCGCGGACAGTCGCTGCTGAGCCGGTGAGACACGTGCAACCCCTGCTGGGCTCGTGGGGGGAGCGCCGGACGGGGGGGGCAGGGGCTGGAACCCCCCCGAACCCTCCTCCATCCTTACCCCGACTCGTGGGCTGGGCATCGTCTCCATTCCCCCTCTCCGGACTGGGGGGGCTCTCTATTCCCCCACTCCCCCCTTTCCCCTCCCTCTCTCTGAGTGTGGGGGGGGTCCTCTCTCATGTCTCACCCCCCCCGCCTCTGTCCCCCCCCTTTCTCCCTCTCTGGGCTGGGGGGGCCGTCTGTCCTCTCTTCCTCTACTCTCCGGGCTGCAGGGGGGGGGGGTGCCTCCCCTCCCTTTTTCTCCTCTCTGGACTGGGGGGGCTCTCTTTTTCCCCCTTTCTTCTCCTCTGGGGGCAGGGCCTGTCTTAGGTGTCTGGTGGCTCTCCCCACCCCTCTGCTCTGCTCGCTGGGGATGGGGCACCTGTGTGCAGCATGGAGCTACCTGGGTCCTTCCCCTCCCATGGCCCCAAGCTGGGGGGGGCGGGGCATCAGCGCACTGTTGCCCCCTGTCCCCCGCAATGTTGGGAGGCCCCAGGCTGGGCTTCCCACAGGCATCCTGCCCCTGCCTGCGTTCCCAATGAAAAAGGGGGAAGGAAAGGGCCACTCCCACAATTTCCCCGCCCCTCCCCACCCCCCTGTGGGGGAAGTTTTGAACATGAAGTTTTAATGGTTCTGTCGCCCACTGGGTGGGCACTTGGCCTTAGAAAATTACTGAAGTGTAAATTGATAAGTTGATTAAAATTGATCATTTCAATTGAGGCGTTGGACTTGGTGATTTAATTGCCTTGATTTTACTCAATCCATCCTGGTTCTCTCCCCCTGCCCACCAACTCCCCACTCCTGCTAGGATTCTCGACTTGCTCTCGATTGCAGGAGGTATGTGTGGGGAGGGAGGGCTTTTTCCTCCTGTCAACCCCAGCTGGGTGCCTGTCACGCGGGGGTGGTGCGCGGCGGGTGGGGTCCCTAGCAGATCAGGTCTCTGAAGCCCTGGGGGATGGAGGGGCCGATGGCGTTTAAGGGGGTTCAATCATCCTGGCACCGCCTCTGGCTGGGGGTTGGGCTGTTGGGCAGGGAACGAGAAACCACAAATCGTGCCCCTCCCCCCACACTGACCTGTCCTGCTGGGTCCGTCTCGACTTTCAGATCGGCCGGAGAGTCCGGAGCAGGATGTGCGGGGAGCCAGGGCCAGGACCCCGGCCCCAGCTCTGCTTCGCTGCTGCTGAATCGGACCCAGTCACAGAGAGGAGCTGACCCCAGCCCAGCGTCTCCAGCAGAGTGTGCGGCCTGAGTGTGGCTGAGAGAGACAATGGGGGGGCCAGCAGCTGGACCTGCTGGGAGCGAAGAGCCGCTGCAGGAGTGGCCTGTTGAGTGCAATGGACACCTGGAGACTGGAGGGGAGCCAGGTAATGGGGTGTCGCTGCCTGGGAACAGGCTGGAGAGAGACACTGAGGCTGCCCCACATGGGGCCAGGCTCTCAGTGGCAGCAGCGAGTGCCCAGCAACCCCCCGTCTGTGGGCAGCAGGGACTGGATCACCCCCAGGGGCTCTCAGGGCACTGATCCCTGGCTCACAGCTGCTGTCTGGCAGACACAGCGGTGGCCGTGGGGCTGTTCAGGGCCCTCCTGGGCTGGGTGTGTCAGACCCCCTGTGACAGCCCTGGCCCATCTCGGCCTGGTTCGTTCTCCCCCCTTCTGCTGTGTATGGCCAGTGTGAGACCCCAGTGTGTGGGGACAGGGGCACTCGGCAGTGTGGGCCCAGCCAGCGCTCGGCAGGGGGCAGAATGGGGGTGGGGATGGTGGGGGGGCAGTTGGAGCAACTGCCACCAGGACATGCGGGTCCTTATCTCTGTGCCCCTGAGCTCACCAGGCCTCCTGGCAGCCTGGCTGGGAGTGCCCAGGGGAGGGCACTGGGCTGAGGGGAAGGAGGGGCTGTTCTGCCAGCCCCAGCCTGCCTGACCCTCCGGACTCCTCTCCCAGAGCATCTGATGGAAGGAGCAATCGACAGAACGGTGCATGTTTGAGTTCAGTGGTTCTCAGCCTTTCCAGACGACTGTCGCCCTGTCAGGAGGCTGATTTGTCTTGCACTCTGCTAAGTTTCATCTCACTTAAAAAAACTACTTGCTTCCAAAATCGGACATAAAAATACAAAAGTGTCACAGCCACTATTCCGGAAAAATTGCTGACTCTCTCATTGTTGCGTATTTAATTATGAAATAGATCAATTGGACTATCAACGCTGTACCTTTCCATGTATAGTCTATCGAGCAGTATAAACGAGTCATTGTCTGTATGAAATTTTAGCTTGTACTGACTTAGTGCTTTTTATGTTGCCTGTCGTAACATGAGGCAAATCTCTCGATGAGTTGATGTGCCCCGTGGAAGACCTCTGCTTACCCCCAAGGGTACACGAACCGGTGGGTGAGAACCACTGTTCTAAGGCAGCTCCAGCCCTGGTGCCGTGGGGGAGACGTGTCCTCGCGGCCCTGCCTGACGGGTCTTTCTGTTTCAGATCCTTGTCCTAACTGCAGGAAATATAACTACAAGAAATGTACAATTGTGCTCGCAGTCGCCCTCGCAACCATGTTCTTAGTTCTCATCATTGTCCTGGCAGGTGAGTTCTCACCCTTCCCTTCCCCCTCTCTGCACATCCCATTCCCCCTGGAGCCACCACAGTCAGTCTCTCCTCCTGGCCTGTCTGGCTTCTGCCCCTGAGACAGAGGATTCCTGGGGGATGTTCCTCCAAGACCCTCCTCCTGCTCCCTCCCAGACCCCTGCACCTGGGCACTCTCTGTGTCGGGACTGAAATTAGCTCCCCCCGGCCCATCTCTGAGCACTTTGGGTCCAAGTCACTGTTGCCGGGCCCCAGGCATGGTCACTGATAGCCATGCAGAGTGGGGGTGATTGACGGTGCAGGGCAGCAATGAGCTGGGCCCTCTGCCTGCAGCGTGTCGCCCTGAGGTGCCAGCCTGGCCTTCCTGCATCCCCGGGTGGTGCCCAGTGCTGGGCAGCTGCTGGCGTGTCACTGAAAGGAGCCGTGGAACGCAGTACCGACACCTCCCTTAACGCAGTGTGAAACCCACCCATTGGTGACCTCGGCAGGGCAGGGTCTCGTCTCGCTGTTGACGTCCCCGCCTGCACAGACAGCGTGTGCGAGCGCAGATGGCAGCTGTTTGTGGTGACCGTGAACCTGGCTGGCTGCGCTGGACAGGCCGGGCAGCGGGCGTTCGGTCTCCTGAAGGAAAGGGAATTTGTTCCCGTCTTCATCTCAACCTGCCTCTCCAGGGAAGCAAAGCGCAGAGCAGGGGGAGGGGGCAGCAGTCCAGGCTAGCAGAACTCCTTGGGGTACTAGACCTGGCAAATCATGTTGAAGTTAATCTCCTACCCATTAATTATTGCCCCCCTGCTGGCCCCCTGGTAACTGTCCCCTCCCTATGTGGCTCTCTGCCCACCCCGTGTTGTAACACTGAGCTTGGGCCCAGCTCTCTGTCCTGGGCTTCATGGCATGAGCTGCTTGTCAGCTGCATTCCTGTTGAATGTGAACCCAAGAGAGGGAGAGCAGAGTCAGATAACCCCCCTCTGGGGTTGGATTCCCAGCGTCCTCCTGGCTCCCTCACAGCCTTTCAGTACCCACCCTGGTTCGAGGGATCTCAGAAGCCTGGGGCGCAGGGGCTGATCTCCCCCTGTTCTCCTCGTTGGCGGGTGGCGGGTCTCGCTCACACCATGTGTCGCTGTCTCATTCTCAGTGTGGAGACCTAAGCTTCCGTCAGCTGAACCGGGGCCCGTTGCTGTATCGCATACCAAGGGAAATGCTACTATTTCTCTGAGGCCGAAAGGAACTGGACCTACAGCCTGACCTACTGCTCTGCGCTCAGCGCCTCCCTGGCTGAGATCAACAGTGAGCAGGAAATGGTGAGAGATGCTCGAATTGCAACGTTCTGGTCTTGGCTCAGCAGCTGCTGCAGGAGAACCTGGGCTCGAGGAGCAGCTCTGAGTAAATGAGCTTCCAGTTGCTGAATGCCAGGCCTGGCTGGCTGGCTCGGGGCACCTCTAGTGTCCGTGTCTGACTGCGGGGATCACTCGCTGTCAGCCCTCTCAAAAGGAGACCGCCCCTCTCTCAGGCTAGGCTGGCTTGAGTGTCTTCTGGGTGGCATGGGGCCAAAGGGGTACTGAGATCCCAGATTGACTTGAAGAGCCAGTGCTCTTGGGTAGCCAGATGAGGATGGGGGGCTCCTCTTAGCCCTGGCCCCTTCTGGCTGAGGATTTGGTGGCTCTTCTCCCATCCCTGGCCCTTCCCAGCATCCCTTATTGAGATCAGCTGGGCTCTTTCCTTCCCCTTCCCCTGTGATGGGGAGGGGAGCTCAGCTGTTCTGTAAGGCGAGGCGAGGTTTGGGATAGGAAAGTTAATACTGAATTACAAAGAGCTGGGCAAGAGGGAGGCGAAAATCCCCAGCCCTTCCCTGAAAACAGAGCCCTTCAGTGTATCCCTGTGATTCTCTGGTGCACAGAGCCTGTGCTCTGAACCCACCTCTCCCTCTGCTGTTTTGAGGCTTTCGTGCTGTGCTATAAAGGCAGATTTGACTACTGGATTGGCCTCCAGAGGGACCCTGGGCAGCTCTGGAAATGGGCCAATGGCACCAAATTCAACAACCTGTAAGTCCTCTGTGAATTCCCAGGGCTTTGGGTCCCTGGCGTCTGAGATAGCGAGTTCAGGCCGACGCACCAGTCAGTGCTATGTACTCTGTGTATTAGTGATGGGTGGAAGCAAGTGTTGTCTGCTGGGAGACTGGCCAAAGCTTTCAGATCTGTCTGGCTTTAGTGGGGCCATCTGCGTTAAAGATGCACATCTGATAGTCACAAATGCTGAGTGCCTGGGGCTGCCATGAGAAGTGGGGTACAGTAGAGATGGCCCAGACGACATCCCAAGAGGGATTTCAGTGGGATCTGGGTGGGATCAAATAACCAAACCCCAGTTGAGCCGTTAGCAGGGTTTGACCCTGGACCATCAGCACTGAAAGAACGGCAGATTAGGTCACGCTGGCGGGGGAGGGGCACCACGTGTCCAGGAAAGCATAGAGTAAAGAACAGTAAAAATCTTAAACGAACCCAACTGTATCCTAGCATCTCTAAGAATAGGAATTCCACACTTGAAGAATAAGAATCTAGCAGCAGGAATATACTACTGACCAGGATGGTGACTGTGAAATTCACCGAGATTAGAGAGGCTACAAAAGCAGAAAACCCAATAATAATGGGGGTTTTCAACTATCTCCATATGATTAGAGATATGGAACAGCTTCCATATGAGGGGAGACGACTAAGGGGGGGATATAGGAGGTCTATAAAATCATGAGTGGGGTCAAGAAAGTGAAGAGGGAAATGTTATTTATGCCTTCACGTAACGCAAGACCTAGCGGTCACACAATTAAATGAATAGGCAGCAGGTCTGACACAAACAAAAGGAAGTATTGCTTCACACAACACAGTCAACCTGTGGAGCTTGTTGCCAGGGGATGTTGTGAAGGCCAAGAGTATAACTCTGTTCAAACAAGAAGTAGACAAGTTCACAGAGGATAGCTCGACCAGTTCCTATCAGCCAGGATGGTCAGGGATGCAACCCCATGCTCTGAGTGTCCATAGACATCTGACTGCCAGAAGCTGGGAGTGAATGGGATGGATCACTCGATACTGACCCTGTTCTGTTCATTCCCTCGGAAGCACCTACCGCTGGCCAGTATCGGAGGACAGGACACTGGGCTAGATGGACCATTGGTCTGACCCATGTGGCCAGTCTTATGTACTTACAGCTGAATGGTGTTTTTAAAAAAGCCCTTTGCGATTGATGGGAAGCACCTATCGCTGGCCAGTATCGGAGGAAAGGACACTGGGCTAGATGGGCCATTGATCTGACCCAGTGTGACCAGTCTTAGGTACTTACAGCTGAATGGCATTTTTAAAAAAGCCCTTTGCGATTGATGGGAAGCTGGAAAATGTGCCCAGAGGAGGCTTAGAAAACAAGTCAGTTGATGACCTGTTGTTTGATCCCAGTCATATATTTTCACATATTCCAGCAAGGATGCCCTGATGTCGGCAGCAGTCTGTCTTTGTGATTGCATCATGAGCCCATCTGTTAGCAGGCCTGTTTGGGGTCTGTCCACACCGCAGCTGGCACTATGCCATTGCAGAGAAACTAAATGAATTCTTTGCAGCAGTCTTTATGGCTGAGCGTGTGAGGGAGATTCCCAAACCTCAGCTGTCCTTTTTAGGTGACAAATCTGAGGAACTGTCCCAGATGGAGGTGTCATTAGAGGAGGTTTTGGAACAAATTGAGAAACTAAACAGTAACAAGTCACCAGGACCAGGAACTCAAATGTGAAATTGCAGGACTACTAACTGTAGTCTGTAACCTATCATTTAAATCCGCTTCTGTACCCAATGACTAGAGGATAGCTAATGTGACGCCAATTTACCTGAACTGGGTAAACAGGCATCTCAGTGGGGTGTTAACCCTGAAATCTGCCACCCTGTGGGCACCCACCCCAGCAGAAGGCTCTGGGTGCATCATTGCCATCCCATCAGAGCTCTTCTGGGGTGATGCTGGTGGGGGAGCTAAATTATTGTTCCCAAAACTTTTAAAAGCTGAGCCCCCTCCTCAAGGCAAAGAAACCAATCGTACCCCTCACCCGTCAGCAATGTGTTAGCGACCCCACCCCCCCATTTTCATGTACTCGTCTTCAAACCCCACCTTTCCCACCATGGCTAGCCCTTCCCCACGCTTCAGGAGACACTGGAGTAGATGATCATAACCTTCCCCTCTAACCTTAAGACCTGAGGGACCCCATCCTGGAGCATCTTAAAAATCCCAGTTCCCAGACTCTGGAACAGGGGCTGCTTTGCCGGGCTCACCTTTCTCCCTCCGTCAGGTTGGCCGATGGGGATAATGAGCCTGGAGATCTCATTCCCGCTGCTCTGAGTGTTGCCCATGTGCACAGGACCCAACTCAGCTCTTCCTGTATCCCAGGAACGTCTTCATCTTCTGGGATCCTCATGGAAGCAGTGGGATAATTTAATTGAGTCCCTTAGTCATGGGGTCTTTCTCTCTTTTGTTTCAGAGCCAGCGTCCTGGAATCATCTCATGGTGCATAGAGTGGTGGGGGTGGTGGGGGTCCTGGTCTCACTATACCTATGTGGGTTTTGAAAAGGTAGAGGGAAAGTGTTTGCCTACTCTCGACTCGTCTTCAGGAAGCTGCTGACTCATCCGTCCCAGCAGCCTGGAAGTCTGCAGGATTCACAGGAATATGAGCTCACCGCAGTATGTGACAGGGATGGGGACTAGGCCCAGGGAATTAGAAACAGGAATCGAGACCCAGCCCTGGAGAATGGTGAAGGAGACCTGCTCATGGAGGACAGACACTGCACCCAGGAACCCAGAGGAAGGGATCCATTAGGTGGGGACACGGGTGTGGCCCAGGAAACTGGAGTAGCATTGCCAATCCTCCAGGATGACCGGGAGTCTGCAGGAATTAAAGATTAATTTTTAATTAAAGATTATGTCATGTGATAAAATCTTCAGGAATACGTCCAATTAAAATTGGCAACCCTAAACCGGAGTGGGGGGAGGGACCCATTAAATGGAGACAGACTTGGGCTGGGGAACTAGCTAGAAGAGCTGATCCCTCCTACGATGCCCCTCAATGGTGGGGACTAGACTGGGCGAAACTTTTCATCTAAACCTATTTTAGATTCAGCAGTTTGCGAATTCATATCCATTCTGCTGAATTGTTCACGTCCAGCCCCTCCCCTCAGTTGTTAAAAAGTCGAAGCATTTCGTTTAGACACTTTCCAAACAAACCATTTTGATTTTTCACTTTGAAACAATTTTTTGTTTAAAAATGTCCTTCAGTTTTATTTTAAAAATTCAAAATGTTACAACCCTTGAAATGTTCCTGGGTCTTTTTTTTTTTTTTTTTTTTAAAGCTTTTTGGTTCATCAAAAATTTGGAAAAATGTTTTGTTCAACCTGAAACCAGTTTTTTTCCATCTTTTTTTTTGGAATTGCCAGTGACCAGAAAATTCTGTTTGCCCAGCTCCAGGGGTGGGTGAGGATTTTAGCGGTTCTATTGTGGGTCTCTGAGTCTCCTTGTTGCTCAAAGTTTTCTTATTGTAACAAATTTATTTGAGACGACGGCAGGATGGGCAAAAGCTTCCTACAAGTGGGGGGGGGGCTGCTGGCACCCAAACTGTGGCCTAGCCCCTGTGCCATCCCTTCTCCTTGACCCCTGGCCCCCTCAAACCGCCCCTTTCCGAGGCCCCCCCTCTTGCCGCCTTTCTCCCTGAGCCCCCACTTCATGCCCCCCCTTGTCCCCAAACCCCGCCCCCCCGCACCCGCTCCCTTCTCTCCCTCTTCATCCAGTCGCTCACAGTTATGGCCAGTAAAAAGTGGTGGGCCCTGGTCCCCCCTGTTCCGGCACCCCTGGCTGAGAGTGGGAGAGGATGAAGAACTCCTTTCAAATATAACTCCCCCCCCACACACCTCAAAAAAGCACAATTTGCCAGCAACAGCAAAACATGCACCTCACCAACCCGGGCCAGTCCCGCTGTGCTGTGTGTGACATTCCTGTCCTGGGGCGGTTTATGTCTCTGAGAATGTGAACCCCGCAGGCCTGGGTGTTTCTCTGCGTCATGTGACCTCAGGGCTCCTGATGAGAGCCGTTGTTTGTAAATGTTTCAGTAGCAGACTAATTAATCATTCATGGACAGACAGACATTTATTCAAAATTAGAACTGGTCAAAAATAGCGGGCGTGGGGAGGGTCATGAAAATTGAAGAAGAAACCACTTCCCCCCCTCCCCCATATTCTTCAAACTTATTTGCAAATGTTTTTAATGATCAAATTTTTGTTTAGTTTTGGTGGGAAAAACTCCACGTTCTCTCTCAAGTGGGCAGAGAAATCCAAAATGTTTTTTTTAAAAAGGGAACTTTTTTCAAATGATCAATGTAATCCAAAGTGGCATTTTCAGTTCAAAGGTTGCATTGTGAGTGTAAAACCATTTGGAACCAGCTCTATTACTGTATAACAAGATGAGTTTATTTGTCATGCTGCATTGTTTGGGCCAAGTTCCAAGTGGTATTTCAGTTTTTGCACAGCTCTTCTCTTCTTGCATCTGCACCTCTCATAAGCTGTGGCCTTAATCTCGGCCCTGGAAACACTTACGTGCATGTTTCACCTTAATGACTGCTATGAATAATTCCATTTCAATGGGACAACTCTGAGGCTGGGTTTACATTACGACCCTATATCGGTGTAACTACGTCATTTATTTCGTTTTCTTTCTTTTATATATGAAAGTTATTGAGAGGTTAAAGCAGGTAAAATACATGAACAGGTTCGGACAGTCCAAGTTTGTCAGTGCAAAGTGACAGCAGAGATGTGGGATCTGCTAGTTTTCCAGAAGTCTCTCAGGGTTACCCAGGATAACTTTGGGGATCTCTGTCTTGCATCTGGAATGTTCCCTGAAAGTGTCCAAACAGCTCAGAGATACAGAACCATTCCCTGGATCCATTCTTATAGCTGTCTTCCCCGGAAAGCAGTCTGGCAAGTGTTCCTGTCAGCTCTTTGCTAAGTTATCTGCCAAAACACTAGAGTTTTCAGGTGCCGAAGTAGCCCTTTGAATCATGGTGAAATTATCCTCCCCGTCACCACCAAAATTTGAAATGGTGCCCCTGAGTGCACGGTACCCTACCATGCTCCCCCATAGGAGCTGTATTAACAGGCAACTCTGCAAGTTCTCTGCATGCCTCTGCAAGTGACCCCCATGCCTCTCCATTTCCTTGGCCACATGTATCCTGTCCCCATGCTGGCGGCTACTCCAGAAAAAGAGGGAAAGAGCTCACCACTGCGACCACCTGAGGGAGGTGTTGGGATGAGATCAGCTGGTCAAAGGAGGCAATAGGGACAGAATCTGAGACTTGAAGCTCCTAGAGTGACCTCTGACCTTTCCAGACCTGCCCTTCAATCAGACACAGCGATTGTAAAGTTGAATGTGATAGTAACTAGACCCATTTTAAACCCTTCACCACACAAGACAAAGCCCGTAGGATTCATCATGAACTATTTATTTCTCCTCCCCTGGCTCCCTGCAGCCACCTTGGAGCTTTCCCTCGTCTCTCCCAGGCTGAGCTCACTTGATTGCAGGAGCTCAGCGGAGGGTCCAGCTTTGCTCTTTCGCTTCCATTCTTCACGTCTTTGGGTGGCTGCATTTGCAACTGAGCAGCCTGATGGAAACACTGAGTCCTCTGTCTCGGCAGGCAGGCCCAGCCGCGAAAGCCAAAGACTCCCTGAGAACAGGGGGAGGTTCGCCTGAACTCTCAGGAATGGAGGCTGGGCCCATAGGGTAGGGTTACCATATTTGAACTTTCAAAAAAGAGGACGCTCCTGGGGGGGGGGGGGAGGAGTTGTAGCCCTGCCCCCTATCTACTCCCTCCCACTTCCTGCCCCCTGACTGCCCCCCGCCCCCAGAACTGCCAACCCATCCGACCCCCGCTGCTCCTTGTCCCCTGATCACCCACTCCCAGGACCCTGCTCTCTATCTAAGCCTTCCTTCTCCCTGTCTCCTTAGACCCCCCCAACCTAACTGCCCCCCTAGAACTTCCCCCCTACCTGTCCCCTGACTGCCCCGCCCCCTATCCGCACCCCCGCCCCCTGACAGACCCCCGGGTCTCCCACACCTATCCAACCACTCCCTTTCCTCTGACTGCCCTCACAGAACCCCCAACCCATCTAACCCCCCCTGCTCCCTGCCCCTGACATTGCCCCCAAACCTCTGCCCCATCCAACCCCCCCTGCTCCCTGTCCCTTGTCTCCCCCGACACCTCTCCATATGCCCACCCCCTGACAGGCTCCCCCCAGAACCCCTGACCCATCCAACCCCTCCTGCTCCCTGTCCCCTGACTGCCCCTTGGGACCACATGCCCCTTCTCCAGCCCCCCATACCCTGCTGCTCAGAGCAGTGTGTCTGGGGTGCGGAGCCAGACACAGTGTCGCATTCCCCCGCAGAGCGCGCAGCTCCCCCCCCCACCAGCCCCAGAGTGCTGCATTGGGAGGGAAATCCTGGCCCTTTGGAGAGTTTTACAAATTCCTCCCGGAGGGCGATTTAAAACCCAAAAAGCCGGACATGGCCGGGAAAATCCGGACATGTCCGGGAAAATCCGGACGCATGGTAACCCGACCGCAGGGACTCCAGGATCTGCAGCTGCTGCCACCTCTATGGTGAATCCTCCGACTCATCACCAACCAGCTCTTCCCCATTCTGCCAGCTGGCCCCACGGTCTGACCGTGCAGGAGAACAGAAACCCTTTGGGACAGCAGGAGAGTCTCCTCAATGCCGCACTCTTTGCATGGCTTCCCGCGGTCACCGGGAAACACGACTACCCTGCCCCCAGCAGTCTCTCAAGGAGCTGCCGGCGCAGTCACTGGGCACCCACTCGTAATGGTATCGGGCAGTGGCATTGCAGAGGGAGCTGAGCAGACCGTCCCTTCTGTGACTTCCTGAATTGCTGCCAGGACGGATTCTCTTCTGCGCTAGGGAGAGTCCCCGAGGAAAAGCAGCTGTGGTGGGGGAGGGGGCAAGACAAGCTCTCCCCCTGAGCCCTTGACTAGCAGGCAAGCAGGACTCTGGGAGCCAAGGGATCGGTGTGTCTTGCTGGGAGAGCAGAGCTGGAGAGCAGAAAAGGGCATTGGAGGAAATGCAGAAAAGTCAGTGTCATGGCCGGGTCATGGGCAGCCAGACCTAGTGGTCAGAGGCAGAGTCCACACTCACGAGACAGGAGTCGAGAGTGAGCTGGGTCAGGACACTGGAAGAGCAGAAGCAAAAGACCAAATTGTGTTCAGCACCTCAAGTCAGATGAGTCACCCCGAGTCCGCATGCCAGGAAATCAAGCCTGGGGAGTGGGAGCAGGAACAGCAACACACGGTCCAGAGCCGGGGAGCAGCTCGGGTGTTCAGACAGCTTCTTGTTCCTGCTGCTGGTTTAAGGATGTCCTGGGGGCCGATTAGCTGCTCTGGGACTCTGCCAATAGGAGCCTCAAACTGGGTCTGGACTTCGTCAGTCCTAGGTAAGCAGTTTTTCGTAGGCTTCCAGGTGGCGTGCTGGAGGGTGGCTGCTCCCAGGAACCCTGCAGACCCGGGTTAATGACCCATGGGTCATGACAGTGAGTGATCTCTCCCCGCTCAAACCTCCTGCACAAAACAGTCTCCAGGGTCCCGGCCGCATCCTCTGAGAATAAAAAAACACAGTCACGATGACAAATAGGCTATGGAACAGGAGTCCCCTCTTTCTTGCAACAGCCCCAAGTGCCCGGAAGAGTGGATGGTTCTTACCTCCAGGAGATGCCTGGGATCTTCCATCTAAGCCTCAATGGGACCCTTGTTTCTTGGTCTGACAGGATGAGATCATCTGTCCCCACTGCTCCCTGCGCTGGCCTGGCTGCAGCACACGTCTGTGTAAAGAGGCTGGGCCAGAGAGATGTTACAGTCAGGGTCCAGGCAGCCCAGAAGGAGAACAGAGGGTCTGAAACCAGAAGACGAAGCAATCAAATCAGCGGATTCGACAGAGAAGTTTTCTACCCTACAGGGACATCAAAGAAGGTCTATTAGGAAAGCTGAGATGTTAGTCTGGAAACTGCTAAGGCAAAGATTGTGACTTGTTAAGATTCAGTTTAAGTCACTACAAAGTGTGTTGTGTTTTGTTTGTCTGTTTGAAATTTGTCTCTTTCTCTTACTTAGTTTCACTTAAAGCTCTTCTTTGTTACTGTGCTTCCCAAAGCACCTCAGGGTTGTGTGTTTGAGTGAAGTGTGAGTCTCCAGCCTACCCAACAGGCTGAGCTGTGCCCTGTCTCTCTGAAGGTAGCGAATAATTTCTGAGCGGTGCTGGGCCCAGAGTCCAAGGGCAGTTCACCAGACATCTCCTGTGAAGCCCAAAGAGACCAAAGGAGCAGGAGAGCTTCAGGCCCCACTGACCCATGGGAACTTCCCACAGAAGAGGCTACACAGGTCTCCAGACACAGCCAGCAGGATCCCTCCCACAAGCTGGGCCATGTCCTTCCGCTCCCAGCCCCACAGCTTCCTCCCCACCCCAGCCTCAGGAACCCCTCCCACCTCCCTGCTCTCCCCACCCATTCTCCAATACCAGGCTGTTTCCAGAATGGAAGCAGGTGTGTACCAGAGTTCACTCACCGCTAGATGCTGTCCAGGCCTCGGGTCACCGCTTTCTAGCTGGGCTAGCAACCCCGCTGATACTCACTCTTGCAGTTTGTTGGCTGGGAACTCAGCCCTCCAACCAGGTGACTGGCCTTTACTCCACTCCTTCCTGGGTCGTGCTCCTTCCAAAGTCCAAAAATGTCTTGAACAGAAACAAGGCCTTACACTCTCGTGGGGAGTTCTCTCTCAGCCTGATTTCGGCTCGCCCTGCCCTTCTTGGGTTTCTAGGGTCTTCTATGTCCCCTTCCTTAGGGACCATGAGAGAATCCAGTCCTACCCTGGACTCCAGGTTTTGGCCCAAGGCCGTCGACTGAACAGCTCGCTCTGCTTCTGTACTTTTGCTGCTGTTTCCCCTTGTTTCCTCTCAGGTGGGGCTCACTTGGTCATCAATTTGGCCTAGCCCCAGGCTAGGCAGCCATATGCCAAGCCACCCTCTTAGATACCCTCCTCCTTCAAATCCGGTCCAGCCCAGCTGACAGGTTTGCTGAGGGGATGGTGAAACCCCATTGCTGATCAGAAGGAGGTCAGAGTCTGTTCTCTAGGAGCTGAAGGTCCGTTTGTCCTGCTGCGGGAAGTGGAGCTGGAGAGCGGAGATGTTAGGTGAAAGAGACTGCATGATGGAGTTGGAGACTGAGGGATGGGAGCCTCCTCCCAGAAACGCTCCCAGGAGAACAGGTTTGAGGAGGCGTTCTCTGGGGAGTCTCTTGCTAGGAAAAGAACAAGGGTGGCACATTGATGGAGATGTCTCTGTCCCAGGGATGGGGGAAGCTCCCACCCAGGCTATGCAGCAGAGATCCCATTTCTCCCCCAAGAAACCCATATGCCCAAAGAAGTCAATGGTTCTTACCTCCATGAGGGAGCGGGGTCTTCCCTCTCAGCCTCTTTGAGAACTACCACTGCTTGGTTTCCTCGGACCAGGGACCTGCCCCCACTGCTCCCTGAGGTGGTTCAGCTTCTGACTGCACCTATCTGGGAGGCTATCACACACCCCAGGGCCTAGAAGACATGGGGGGAGGAGGCTCCTCTTCATGTCAGACTCTGAGAGCCCAGAGAAGGGCCAAAGGAAGAATAAAGGGCAGGAGATGAAGCTAGCCCTGAGCCTCTGTCCCATCCTCACCTCCTCAAATGTGGAGCTTCCTGATATTCAGTTGGGCAGACAGTCTGTAGCTCTGACACAAAGGTCCTTCTGCGCCATATGGGGCAGGAAGATCTCTACCTGGGAGCACGGAGGATGGGATGGGGGTGAGATCAAGGAAAGAGGGGAGGGGTATGGGTGTGAGGGAAAGGGCTCCTGCCCCAGATGAAAGAATTTGGGGGGCCGAGGGAAGGACCTGGCTCTACAGAGAGGGGAGAGAATTTCTGTGAGTGCCAGGGGCCTCCATTTCCTCTTCCACTAGCCCCCCATTTACAGTGAGACAGAGCAGTACCTGCAGCAGGGAGCGGGACTTGCTGAACAGGGAGGGGAACTTTTCAGAGCATCAGACGAGCCACAGCCCTTGCAGCGCCTCGGGCATCTGGTGCAAGTGCCTGATGATGTGAAGCTGGCACATGACCTTGGCTGTGACATCCTCGTGCTGCAGGGGAATGAGAACATGTCAGAGACGGAGACACTCCCCAGGGATCAGGGAGGATTAAGGGCACCTGGAACCAGCACCATCATTTCCACCCAGCAGCTGCTCATGTCTGAGTGGTGGATTCACCCTCCCGACCCCCAGGATGGAGGCTTGCTGTCCTCTCTAGTGACCTCCAGTGCCAACCCCCCTCCTTGTTGGCTGAACTTCTGCCACCTCCCCATCCGTGCCCCTGACAGCTGTTCCACCTCCAACCCACCTGGGGACACCGCTCAAGTTCGTAGAACTCTCTCCTCCACCCCTACCTCCATTCCCACCCAGGTAGGGCAGGGAGGGGGCTCTAGCAGGGTAGCGGGGGGCAGGAGGGATTCTGGCAGCAGTTAAGTGGGATGGGGAGAGCTTGAGACCTTTCCCCAAGTCACCCCAGTGACAAAAGCTGAAGACACAGGATGGCAGGCCTGGGGAACGGGGCAGGTCAGCAGCCCCGGCTGACTGAATCCTCCCAATCTCTCGGGAGCAGGTCCAGCCCTACCAGCAGCAAGACCAGCTTCCCACGCCCATGTGCCTCAGCCCTTCCTGCTCAGTCGCCATCACCAGTCAGTCCTTGGCCTCCCAGGATGCCAGGGAAGGGAGTAACTCTCGATGGTGGCTCGGGTGACATGGACACTAGGCTATGGGGAAATGGGTGCAGCTCTGTGGGGCAGGAAAGGTTCCCAGAGGGCACTTAAGGGACTCTCCTGTCCTTCCCAGGAGTGATAGCAGAGCACCACATCCTAAGAAGAGAAGTCCATGAAGTCCAGAAGTCCCCACTAGGCTCCTTGCCACCAGGCCAGCGAATGGCGATTGGATGGGAATGAGGCCCCAGCCCCCACCCCAAGCTCCTGAGTCGATTGCAGCTGCTTACCGTGACCCCCATCAGTTGCTGGGCTTCCCCCAGGAGGGAGTAGACGAGCACCAGCCCAGCCTGGCTGACACGCAGTAGGGGGTCGTGGATGGCCAGCACTGCTGTCTGCAAGAAGGATCTTTTCTGCCCGATGGAGAAGAATTTTCCAAAGACCTAAAACCAAGAGGACACGAGGCTCGAGCAGATTGCCCACAGCCAGGCTCCAAGTCCCGGCGGTACAATGGCCTCTAGTGCCCCAAAGGGCGGGGAAGAGAGCTGCTGTGGCCAAGGCACTTCATTCCCCAGGAGGCTTTCAGGCTCCCAGGGCTCAGGGAAGCCCCTTTATTAAAAGGTCGCAGATGCTTAGGGACCAAAGCCTCCAGTGGCTCTTTCAGGAGGGCAATTTATGGCAGGGGCCAGGATGGGCTGGAAATGGATCTCTAATGTGTGTGAGCAGGCCCACTCTGCTGTGCAGGGCACAGAGACCACAGGGGACCCTGTGTTGCTTCCAGCAGAGAGATCTCCTGCACCTCAGCGGCTAGAGGAGTGTGCGTGTGTTGTGGGGGGTGAGGGGGTTGGAGATGACAGACCAAAGGTCTCTTCCCCCAGCTAAGTGATTTCTCTAGTTGCTGGCTATGGCCTCTGCAGCTCCTTGGTTTCTTCAAGGGGAATCCAACCTGCAGCCTGACAAGGACAAGGAGACTCATGGCCCAGTCCCCATCCCAGACGCTCCTCGGAGACTTTTCTTCCGCTGCAGCAATTCAGCTTGTGGGAGGTGGGACAAGCTCACACAATCTCTTTCACGGGACGTCTGTGGAGGAGCGTTCTGTAGATGCCCTTCTCGATCCAGGAGCCACTCCAAGGCCTCCTCTGTGATGTTGTGGAAATCACCCATTTCACCTTTGACTCCAGGCTGGGGGCACTGTGTTACAGTGTGTTCGAAGGTTTGGATATTCTCACCACAGTTGTGAGACGGGGGTGGGGGGGGTTTCCTTGATTTTCTACTTGTGCCGCAAGTAGCCGCAACTTGGCTCAGTGACAATGTGCTTCTTTGGAACAGTGGCTGAGGTCCAGATACTCTGCCATTCCCTGGCCGGGTCTGGAGACATGAGGGGGGCGCATGTGTTCCATATTGGCTCTGGAGCTCCCTATGTCCCCTACCCAGTTCCCAGGTTGGGGCGTTCTGCTTCCTGACCGGCAATGGAATTGGGCAAAGCCCACCTCCTTTCTCTGCTTCTACAGGGTGCAGGGAATTAAACAAGGGTCTGATCAAGCAATCGTGACTGACTGACTCAGGGCTCTCCTCTCAGAAACTTGGCAATCAGCCAGGAGGTCAAGGAGTACAGAGACACCCAGAGCTATAATCCTATATTAACTCACCCACCCGGGGATCCTCCTTATGCCACGTAGCAATGCAGCCATGTAAGACACTCAAATCACGGCAACTAGCGAGGTTCCAATGTGGGACCTTTCGCACCAGCCTGTCCCACTGGTTGCTGGATGAGGAACTCTGAGCTGGAAATAAGGAGTGGGCTCTTTTCCTGTCTCCAGGAGGCATCCGCTGCAGGGAACCCAGCCAGCCACACTCCCTGAGCTGTCTCATGCCCTGGCACAGTGTCCTTACCTCCCCAACTCTGGCTGTATTCTTGTAGCCCAAGAGCCTTCTGTCCTGGTGCCAGTCATAGCACCAGAGATCTTCCGCGTCATGTATGGTCAGGCCTGGAAGAGAGAGAGAGAGAGAGAGAGAGACTTTTCTCATTCTGGTTGCAGTGTCTGTGTCCTTCCAATCCCATTGGTGGCTGCACAGTGGAGTGGAGAAGAACAGAGGCAGAGAGAGACTTGTCCTCCAGCTGGGTTCAGTCTGAGAGAACTGGTCTGGGGTCCCATTATCCACCTGTGGTCACTCATAGTCCCCTATTGGGTTCCATGTCCCAGCTGGATTCCTTTCCCCTCTGTTGGAGCAGCAGTTGGTAGAGCCGGTAAGTCCCCTCCCTGGCCTGCCGGCTGATGTCCTTGTCTGGATCGCTGACAAATAGAGCCAGCTGGGCCACATGGTGACCCATCCTAGGGAACTCAGCTGAGATCTAATGGAAGGGAGAGGAGAGGGGACTCCCTCAGCATATTCCTCTCAGCTCCCCTGGGCCAGAGGGCTCCTTCCCCTTAGCCCCTCTGCAGGAGATGCTGGGGGAGAGGAGCTTGAGATCGACCCTTCATTTGCTCTGCTGCCAAGGGAGCCCGGAGCTGCTTTGGGATGCCAAGCAGGGGCTGGAGCATGGTCCCCTTAAAGGCCCAGGGACAACACTGAACCAGGACAAGAAGAACTTGACTCAAGCCTAGCTCAGTCCCTGCTCTCACTCTGCCTCCCCATGAAGAACCCTCCTAAGCCACAGCCCCGGCAGCAGCAGATTCTGCAGCCCGCTGGAGCCAGCCTGCCTCCGCCTGGAGCCAGCAAGCTGGGCTTGGAGCTCTCTTACGTCAAACTCAGGGAGGGTGACTGTGTATCTCAGCAGGGCTGTGCTGCTACTGATAGCCCTGGCTCGCTCCTGCGACACCCTGGACACGACCCACAAGTTGACATGCTGTGGGGAGAGGAGGCAGGTCAGACTCAGTGGCCAGGTGCACCTGCTTTGCAAATGAGCCCCACGCCCCCAGCCCCAGGGGCCTGAGACATTCTGTGCAGGGGGGAATAGCTGAGTCATTGATGGCAGAGCTTTAGAAGGGGATTCTTTCCCCCAGGACGCAGCTTGTACCCTGCAGGTCACAGCTTCTCAGCGTCTCTCTAGATTGGGACAATGTTTGGGGTCGGGGCTGGTCCCATCCTTCCAGAACTCCTGATTCCTGAACAGTTCACCAGAAAGGAGACTGAACCCTCGGCCCTTCCCTGCTACAAAAATCCTTGCGGGGATGTAGAGAGTGACTGAGAACACAATCCCCCCAGGAATTTCAGAGCAGATAAGAGGGAAGGGCTGATTCCCTGGGATCCTCCTGTTTCTCTAGGAAGGAGCCTGTGCCTCTTCTCTGAGAACCGTCTCCCAAATCTCATGGGGTGTGTGTGTTGGAGGGGTGGGGGAAGGGTGGGTTTTCAGACTCTCACTCCCCAAGACAGCCAGGAGCCCTGTGCTTAGTGCTCAGCAGAACCAGGCAGAGCTCTGGCTTGAAGTCCCAGCTCCTTCCTCTGTCCCTCAAGAAGGAAGGACCTGACACTGCATTGCACTGAGCTCCCCAACCAAGGACAGCCCACTGGGGACCCAGCTAGGAGGACAGAGTAGAAAATGGATCTTCCAGTCTCTCCTTACCAGTCTTCCAAAGAGTTACGGTCAAATGGGGCTCACCTCCAAGATGAAGTGGAGCCTGTCTGTGTCTGGGGACTCTGCCAGCAGGTTCCCCAGCATGGCATCCAGGACCTCTGGGATGACTTTGTGCAGAGCCTGCAAAGCATGGGTCAGAGTTAGGGAACCTGGGCCTACACCTGCCACAGGATGGGAAGAGGGGTCTCTGGGAAGCACTGGGGAGACTCCCAAACACATCTCCTGGCCTCTCTCCTTCACATCCCACTGCAGGCAATTCACAAGAATTGATGACCCCTAGACCTTTGATCCATGAGCTTAGCAGGTCTCTGCAGAGGACCTTGTAGGCAGAAGAGTATGAAACAGCCAAGTTGTCATGCATGGAAGCTGGGCTTCTGGGCAAAACACGGCTTATGGAAGAAAGAAAGAAAGAAAGAAAGAAAGAAAGAAAGAAAGAAAGAAAGAAAGAAAGAAAGAAAGAAAGAAAGAAAGAAAGAAATCCCCCAGGGAGGGGTAATCTCTTCCCTGCTGGAGGGAAGGATCCAACCCTGCAGCTTGTTCCATCTCCGCCACCCCACCCCTAAATCTGGAGCTCCAGCGAATCAAGGGAGCAGGGACCAAGGACTACTCTGGAAAAGTAAGAGGATGGAGGAGGAGGAGGTACCTGGATGTCGGTGGTGTCCTTCTCCGTGCCCAGGGTGAAGACGGAGTGAAGGGCAGCTCGCAAGAGGTGGGTCTCTAGGGCTGGCTCCAGGGCAGGTTTCATGGTGCTGGCAAGAGAGAGGAGCTGGTATTAGACTGTGCAGTACGGGCGTGGGACTGTCGCCAAGACGGACACCAAGCCACAGGGATAGAGGCACAGGCTGGCGAGAATGGAAACTGAGGCACTTAGCTAGGGAATGACAAGGCCAAGGCGTCCCAGACAGACAGTGGCAGGACAGGAATAGCTCCTGTTCCCTGGAGCCTGCTGCCCCTCCTGTATCTGAGCCGGGGAGTGAGCCCCTCCCCAAGGCCCCTGTCATGTTATGGGAGTGAAAAGAACAGCCCTGCCAGGAGAGAGTGACCCTTCCCACCCCACCATCTCTGCCAGAGGCGCCACTCTTGGGAGGTGACCTGGGAGGGACAGTGACGGTGACTCCCAGCCTTGGGCCTGAGCAGCACTGGGGTGAGGGGAGCCGGCGGGGTTGGGGGTGGGGCTGTCTCAGTACCAGAGGTTGCCCACTGCAGCCAGGGAGTGGGCGAGGATGGCGCTGGGTGACGAGTCATCGGGAAGCTCCTCGATGAGCTCCTGTGAGATGCGAAGGAGACAAAGGAGCATGTGAGATTCAGGCCCGACTCACACCTCCCAGTGAGGAGATGACACAGCCAGTGCCCCACATGGCCAGCAGGATCCCCCACCACCTCCCGCTCCTCCCATTCCTTCCTGCCCATCAGACTTGTCCCCCTTCCCGGATTCCTGCCCAGCTCACTCCCAATCCCCTTCTCTCCTCCTCCCTCTCAAAACTGCCCCCATTCAGCCCCATCCCGACGACCGAGCTGGGACCATGTGATTCCTTGGCCCCCACTCTCAGCTGCCCTCCAGCCCCACAAGTCCCCCCCTGCCCACTACTGACCAATCTCACAATTTCTCCCTTCTCTTATCCCAAGTCTTGAGCCCCAGCAATCCTTGTCCTCTGCTGCCCCCTCCAACACCACCCAGCCCCCACCCATTAGCCCGGCCATACCCCTGCCAATCCCGTGTCTCTCTCCTCCCTCCAGCTGCCATATGGCGTGTCTCACTCACCACGATCCTCTTCACCACAGCCGCCTTGCAGCAGCGCGGCTCCAGCGTGTCCTCCCCTCTCTCCCGTGCAGCCAGACATGGGGGGTAGATGGCCTGAAGGAACAGGAGCTGCTGCCCCTCATCCTGGACCCACCAGGAGTGGGGTATAGCGAGAGAGAACCTGTTAGCTAGGGACCTTCCTGCCCCACCCACACCAGCTCCAGGGCTCAGGCCTCAATGGGGGATTGTGGGGACCCGCCTATTGTCCAAATTCCCCACCACTCCTACACAAGAAGGATCAGGAACTGGGACAGTGCCTGTGGGGGGAGATGACCTCGGCTTTTGTGGGACAAACACCCCCATCTTGGGGGTCCCACATCATGGATGTAAAAGGGCCCCATTAGGGGTGGTGGATCAGGAGGGACAAGGCCCTCGGCAGGGGGTGGGGATGCTGGGAAGGGACAGGGCAATCTTGCTTCCAGCCCAGGTGGGGAACATTTGTACCTTATCTCTGCACTGGAGCTGCTCTCGGATGACCTTGAGAGCAACTTCATCTTTGGCCATGTCCACCCCTTCCTCCTGCTCCGAATCCAGGGGGGTCCCTGCACCAGGGAGGGAAGGACAGGGGTGTGGTGGGCAGAGCAGGATTCAAGACCCCCCTTCCCACCTCAGGCACCCAGGGCAGATCGGGCCCCAAACCTCCCTCTCAGGGATGCCTTCAGCCCCCAACAGCTTCAGAAGCCCAGAGCAGAGCCCCCCTCCCCTGCCCAGGACTCCAGGGGAGGTGCCTGTTCCCCCCGCCCGGAGCAGCAAGGACCAACATGGCAGCAGCTCTTCACGCCCCCACCCCCAGGTCCCCGTGTGGAAGGGGCAGCTGTGTGACTGCTCCTGCTGTCCGTGGGGTTCGCGGGGCTCCGGTCAGACACCTGGGCTGGGGACCCCCCCCCCGTGTCCCTGGGAGAGCGTCTGGGCCCAGGGTGTTCACATCCCATCCTCAGCCCTCCCTCAGCCCAGCCTGGCTCCTCACCTGGAACAAAGCAGTGGCCTCCATCGCTCTGGCTGCTGCCAGAGGCCCAGGTGCTGCCGCTGTCCCAGGCTGAGCTGCCGGTGCTGGGACAGGGACCTTCCCCCTCCTGGCCGGCGGGGGCTGGAACGGCCTCAGAGACCGGGCAGGGCGATGCCTCCTGATGGGAAGGAGGGCTGGGCTCCTGGGGCCGCTGCTGCGCACACAACGAGCCCCAGAGCCACCCTGCCCGGCGCAGCTCCTGGGATGGATCCTGTTTGCGAAACCGCAGCCTGGGCCAGCTCCACTGGGGCCTGGTCGGGGCCTCTCCCAGCTCGGTGCCTGTGCCGGGAGCTGGGTTCCTTTTCCAGAAGGCCGGGCACTTCCGCCGTCTGGCCTGGACGGGAGCTGCTTCCCCGCCAGCGGGGACGCAGGGCTTGCTCTGCCCCTTGGGAAGGTGGCAGCTGCTTCCCTCAGGCTCTGGGGCCACCTGCAGAGCCTTCCTCCGGAACATCCGCAGGAGCCTGGCCATCCTGGAACCGAGCAGGGAGCAGGGGTGAGTCTGGGCTCAAGGCAGCCTTTCACTCCTGGGCCTTTTCCGTCCCTCCTCCTCCCTGCTCCAACCACACCAGCCCCCTCTGCCCCCACAGGAGTGCAGGGAGTGCCATCTACACACACGGGCAGGAGTTCATTGCATGATCTGCTCCCAACATTCCCCCTCGTAATCCCTGCTGCTGCAATAGCCAGGAAGTCTCATCCTTTTCCAGCAAGGGGGTCAGTCCCAAAGACCATCCGTTACTCTGGACAAGCAGCCCCCTCCTGTCGTCCCAGGCCACTCTCCCGCCCAGGCTAGAGAAGGAACAGAACCCAGGAGCCCGGACTTCTCCTGCAAAACCATTCTCCACGTCAAAGTCACAAAGACCCTAAGCACAGGAAGACCAGGGCCCTCCTCGTTCCCCATTGATTTCCAGACTCAGCAGCTCACAGGGTCTGGCCCAGCTCAGAGACTCTCAGCCTGGGGAACAGTGTCCCACAAGGGAAGGGCTGGGAGCCCCATTGCTGGAACCTTTCCAAACACACCGGAGACGGCTCTGGAGAAGCCCCTGCCCGGTCTAAGAGTAAGGGGCTCTTGGGGGCTGTTTGCAAATGAAATCCCCCTTTGGAGATAGTCTCTCCCCCTGTTTCTCCTCTCCCCAGACAGACAGGGGAAGACACGGAGGAACCCGAATGCCACTCACTTGCTCTCAGTGATGGGATGACGGATGGCGGATGTTCAGGGTCAGCAGACGTCCCTCGCCCTCCTCCTCACTCTCCAACCCCAAGGCAGGCTGGAGAGGGTGGTGACCTCAGGAGTTACCCTGCCCAGCCAGCAGGCAGGGTGATGACACGAGGGCGATCGACTGGCTGTGAAAACAAGAGTCTGTCTTATTGCCAAGGGACGGAGAAACTCAGCCAGCAGCAGGGGGGTGCAGAACACTGCCCTAGGGCGGAGGTGACAGCGCCTCCAGGATCCTGACATCCCAGCACTTTACACACCTTCCTGGAGCCTCCCAACCCCGCTGGGCTGTAGTCATGGGACCCCAACCCTACTGATAGCAAACGGGCCTCAGCTACCGGCTCAGGGTCACACTGAGTGTCAGAGCCATGGATGGACCCCTTCACTAACCACTGCTGCACACTCCCTCCCACAGCTGGCAATTGCAACCAGGCCCTAATGTCTGGTCCCCCTGCCTTTGAGAGGGAGGGTCACTCCTGCTTCCATTGCTGCTTCTTGATCTGTGGGACTTTGGGCAAGTTGCTCCCCCTCTCTATGGCTCTCTGGGACTCACATCCCTGAATGGCCTTTAAAAAAGACAATGGTTAAAGTTTGGCCCCAACTAGTTCTTGTTTCTCGAGACTAGCCATTTTAGCAAAGTTTAGAGTTCTTGACATTCAGCACCTGGAAACATCCCTTTCTCCTTCGCAGACGGCCTTAACATCCCTTATCTCACCCAGGCTCACTGCTGCCTGGAGTTAGAGAATTGACCCTGTTCCCATTGGACCTACCCAAGGTGTCACACAGCAAAGCGGTGACGGAGCCAGAAAGAGAAGACAACAGTCCTGACTCCTGTTCTAACAGACAACAACCCCCCCAGAGGCAGGGATAAAGCCCAGGAAATAAGGTGTGAACATTTGCATGGAAACCGTTTTCTGTCAGAAAATCCATTCAGACGAAACCACTTTGTTTCTTGAAATCGTAACAAGTAGGATGAAAATTCTTTGCAAAAATATTTGTCTGGAAAAAAAGAGCATCTCCTGTCCGACACAGCGCATTAAACTGTCTCATCGTACACAAAGGGGAGACACTATGCTCTAGAAAATTAGATGAGATGCTTCAGTCTGAGCTAAGTAGTTGCTGCTTTTCACAATTTCAAAACAATAAAATACAAATGAAATCGAATATTAGGTCATAATCTGCTATGGCTCAGTGTGATAGGACACCCCCTAGTCTGCACTGCTCCGAGTGACACTCTTCAGTGGATCCCCAGCATCCACCCATGGCGAGGTAGGTGGGAGAGGATTGTTATTCGTACTTGACAGAAGGAGAAACGAAGGCTGAGAAAGGAGCAGTGACTTGTCTTAGCTGATGCAGCCAGTCAGTAGCAGAGTTGCTCTCAAATGAGCTACAGACCAACAATTGTTCCTAGTAATTATTCAGCAATTATTTCAGAAGAATTGGAATGTTCGAGAGGATCATGAACTGCTCCGAGACAATGAATGGAGAGCAACGTCAACATTGGTCTAACATCTAACTGGTTGTGACTTATTTGCTTGGTCATAAAAGAGAACAACAAAGACCAGAGTTTCCTCCCTGTCAATAGCCCCCTCCTCAGCCAATCAAGGTTGGGACTTTGAGGGGTGGGAGGCTAAGGGTTCTCATCAAATAGCCCAAAGAATGGCCCTGGTCACCACCAAGGGGATCACTCTCGGAGCACTAGTCCAGTCTCACCTCTCTGTGAGGGCCTCCCACAACCCCCCGCCCCCCGGCCCCCGCTCCACCCACAGAGCTCCTGGTGGTGGGAGGAGAGCAGAGGAAAAGGACAAAGGAAGCAAGAAGAGAAAGGTAGGAGGGACAGAGGAAAAGGCAAAACAAAAAGGAGAAACCCCAGTGTCCCCAGTAATTCTAAGGGACAAAGTCCTAGGTCGGAAATAAAATGCTGCCCCCACAATCTAATGTTTTTCTTTCCTAAAAATCAGCCAGCACCTGATGGATCAGACTGAACAGGTTCCAAACCTCTCCGAGGCTCTTACCTTCTCTACAGGGACGTCTGTTTTCCAGCAAAACCACTGAAAGAAAAGGAGAAAACTCCAAAGAGGGTCCTCCTTGCGCTCACGAATGTGAAAGTGAATGCTCTCTCAGTCCTCCAGGAGAGACCTCGAGAAGGAGACGTGCTGAAGCAAAGCCACAGGGATCTCCCAGGTTGCCCCTGTCCTGCACCCCTGTCCTGCCTGGCTGATGTCAAGATCTCTCTGTGAGGTCATCGCCTCCCCACCACCTTTGTCCAATAGGCTGAGGTCCTGCCAAAGGCCCTTGTGATGTCACTGCCACACCCACCCCTCCCCTGCAGTGCTGATGTCCTGCCCCTGTCCAGCTACATTGGATGTTTCAGCTGCTTCCCCTGGATCACCCCACTCAATGACACTTCCTTGTGGGGTGACACCGACTACACAGTAGAACACAGAGGTTCTTCCCCAGGCCACAATTAGGTTTCACAAGTTAGTCGACTTTATGGCCAGAAGGAACCGTTCGAGCATTTAATCTCATCCCCTGCGTATCCTGAGGCCTCCTGTATGTCAGAAGAGCTGGGCTTTTCTTTTACTCAAACATTTTCCAGAAAGGCATCTAGTCTTTATTCGAAGAGATCAAGAGATGGAGAAGCCATCGTTTCTCTTGGTTCTTTGTGCCAATGACGAACCACCCTCTTACAAATCTGGGTCTTATTGTCATTATACTTTTTCTGATTTCTGCTTCCATCCATGGGGTCTTGTCATGCCTTTCTCTGCGACATAAAAGAGCCCTTTTATACTCAACATTTTCTCCCCATGAAGTCAAGCAACTCACTTCTCATTCTTCTCTTGTAGATACTAAACAGATTGAGGTTTTTCAATGTCTCATTATAGGGCATCATCCCCATTACTCAGTTATGAATCTTTTCTGCACCCTCTCCAATTGTTTTAACATAATATTCAAAATGTGCACACAAGAACTGGATTCAACATTCCAACATCAGTCTCACCAATGCTCTTTCACTTCCATTTCCATCCTCACTACTCTATCCAGCCAAGAATGGCTTTAACCTTTTTTAACACAGTTTCACATTGACAGCTCATGTTGAGCAGCTCGTCCACTATGGCCCCAAAATTCTTTTCAGGGTCACTGCTTTCCAGCAGATTGTCCCCAATTCTGTAGGGTGCTGCCTGACTCCTTTGTTACTGGAGGTATGGGGTTGCATTTGGCTTGATTAAAACCTAATTATTTAGTAAGTATTTGAGAAGAACTAGCCCATTAGAGAGAGAATCGTGAATTACTCAAAGACAATGAATGGATAAAAGCGGCAAGAGCAATCAAATACATATTTGGTTACGGCCTATTTCCTTGGTCTTAAAAGAGGGTAACAAGGACCTGAGCCTCCTCCCTCACAATAGCCCCAAGCTCCCCCAATCAGCATTGAGACTCTGCGAAGCAGAAAGCTGAGAGTTCTCACCAGATGTCCCGGGTCACCACCGGAGGGAGTCACTCTTAGAGCACCATTCCAGCCACATGTCTTTGGAAGGGCCTCCCGCAATGAGAGTTGGAGTGCAACCCCTCCCGCCCCCCCTCCGTCCCCAACTCCACACCCACAGACAGGTCCTGGTGGTGAAAGGAAAGCAGGGGAAAAGGACAAAGATGCAAGAGAAGACGAGAAAGGAGGGAGAGACAGGAAAAGGGAAAACAAAAAGGAGAAACCCCAATGTCCCCAGTAATTCTAAGGGACAAAGTCCTAGGTCGGAAATAAAATGCTGCCCCCACAATCTAGTGTTTTGCATTCCTAAAAATCAGCCGGCACCTGATGGATCAGACTGAACAGGTTCCAAACCTCTCCGAGGCTCTTACCTTCTATACAGGGACGTCTCTTTTCAAGCAAAACCACTACAAGAAAAGGAGAAAACTCTGAAGAGGGTCCTCCTTGCGCTCACGTACGTGCAAGTGAATGCTCTCTGTGTCCTCCAGGAGAGACCTCGAGAAGGAGACGTGCTGAAGCAAAGCCACAGGGATCTCCGAGCTTGCCCCTGTCCTGCACCCCTGTCCTGCCTGGCTGACGTCAAGATCTCTCTGTGAGGTCATCGCCTCCCCACCACCTTTGTCCAATAGGCTGAGGTCCTGCCAAAGGCCCTTGTGATGTCACTGCCACACCCACCCCTCCCCTGCAGTGCTTATGTCCTGCCCCTGTCCAGCCACATTGGATGTTTCAGCCGCTTCCCCTGGATCACCCCTCTCAATGAGCGTTCATTGTGGGCTCAAGCCGAACACAGTAAAACATCAGAGGCTTCTCCCCATGCTACGCTCAGTTTTTCATAAATTAGCAGACTTTATGGACAGAAGAGACAATTAGAGCATGTCATCCGACCCCCCGCACATCACATGCTTTCTGTAGAGCATAGGAGCTAGTTTTTGACTACACATGTTCCAGAAAGGCATCTAGTCTTCATTAGAAGACATCAAGAGGTGGGGAATTCCCACCACTTCCCTTTCTAGTTTGTTCCTTTGGTGATTCATCCTCACTGTTGAATATGTGTGCCCTCTTTCGAATACGAATTGGTCTCTTTTGAGTTTCCAGCCGCTGGGTCTTGTTATGCTTTTCTCTGCTAGATTAATGAGCCCTTTAATACCACATATTTTCTCTCCATGAAGTCACTTCAACACTTCAATGACATCACCTCCCGATCTTTTTTATCATCTAAATAGGCTGAGCTCTTTCAATAGCTCATTCCCAGGCATTTTTCTTCAGCCCTCAAAACGTTTCGTTGCTTTTTGCTGCCCCATCTCCAATATTTCCAAATCTTTTTTCAAAGGTGGATGCCAAAACTGGATGCAGGATTCCATGATCAGTCTTCCTCATGGTGTGTCACCTCCCTCTGCGCCTCACTGCTCTTTTCATACATCTAATGATGGCTTTAGCCCTGTTCACCACAGCATCACCCTGGGTGCTCATGTTGAATGGCTTGCCCAGCATGGCCCCGAAATACTCTTCACCGTCAGTGCTTTCCTGGATACACTTCCCCACTCTGTAGGTGTGGCCTGCATGCTTTGTTGCTAGCTATAGGACCCTTCCTTTGGTTATTTTCAAACTTGTTTTCTTTGAATGGGTCCAGCTTCTCAAGGGATCCGATTTCTCTGTGTCACTGCCCTCTGTGTCACTGCCCTCTGAGATAGGACAGATTCTTCTGCTGGGCTAAGAGTATAGTTGGATGCACTTCACTTCACTTCATCGGATGCATTCAGTGGAAAATACAGTGAGGAGATTTATATACACACAGAACGTGAAAAAATGGGTGTTATCATACACACTCACTTCAGATGAGCGATTACCAGCGGGGCGGGGGGGCGGGGTGGAGAAAACCTTTTGTAGTGATAATCAAGGTGGGCCATTTCCAGCAGTTAACAAGAACATCTGAGGAACAGTGGGGGGTGGGGGTGGGGGAATAAACATGGGGAAATAGTTTTACTTTGTGTAATGACTCATCCATTCCCAGTCTTTATTCAAGCCTAAATTAATTGTATCCAGTTTGTAAATTAACTCCAATTCAGCAGTCTCTCCTTGGAGTCTGTTTTTGAAGTCTTTTTGTTGTAATATAGCAACTTTTAGGTCAGAGATCAAGAGACCAGAGAGATTGACGTGTTCTCCGACTAGTTTATGAACGTTATAATTCTTGACATCTGATTTGTGTTCATTTATTCTTTTACGTAGAGACTGTCCGGTTTGGCCAATGTACATGGCAGGGGGCATTGCTGGCACATGATGGCATAGATCACATTGGTAGATGTGCAGGTGAACGAGCCTCTGATAGTGTGGCTGATGTGATTAGGCCCTATGATGGTGTCCCCTGAATAGATATGTGGACACAGTTGGCAACGGGCTTTGTTGCAAGGATAGGTTCCTGGGTTAGTGGTTCTGTTGTGTGGTGTGTGGTTGCTGGTGAGTATTTGCTTCAGGTTGGGGGGCTGTCTGTAGTCAAGGACTGGCCTGTCTCCCAAGATTTGTGAGAGTGAAATGGCCCACCTTGATTATCACTACAAAAGGTTTTCTTTCCCCCCCTCCACTCTCCTGCTGGTAATAGCTCATCTGAAGTGAGTGTGTATGATAACACCCATTTTTTCATGTTCTGTGTGTATATAAATCTCCTCACTGTATTTTCCACTGAATGCATCCGATGAAGTGAGCTGTAGCTCACGAAAGCTTATGCTCAACTAAATTGGTTAGTCTCTAAGGTGCCACAAGTCCTCCTTTTCTTTTTGCTTAGATGAATGGGTCTGGAGTTGCCTGGATCACTTTTTTCCCTCTTGCTTTACTATCATCGGATACTAGATGGGGAGGAAGAGCCTCACCAGCTCTATAAAACCAGCTGGGGGAAGGCTGGGAACAACAGATATCAGAATAAGCTAGACCCGGGCTTCTCAAACTTTTGTTTTTGCTGGCCCCACTTTGAAAGTATTTCAGGCTATGACAACCCCTGACCCCCAAACAGTCATAGCAAGTTACTGTACGGACTCATAGAAACATACGCATGGTATTGCCACCCTTACTTCTGGGCTCCTACGGGCGGGGCACTGCCCTCAGAGCTGGGCAGCTGGAGAGGGGCAGCTGTTGTAGCCCTCTTCCCCTCCTGCCCCCCTCCCCTGAGAATATTTTTGTGATCTCTTGACCCCCCCTTCTCCCCGCCATAGCCTTGCAACCCCCTTTTGGGTCAGGACTCCCAGTTGGACAAATGCCGAGCTAGACAATCTCAAACCATGAACTAGTTCCCAGGCGTCTCTGGGCCGATTCTCAGAGGAGGCAGCTCCCAGAATCAGGCCCTCGATGGCTCTCCCAGTGCAGCAGGCCCTGGGTGCAGCGATCGGTTTGAAACAGGAACCCCTGCAAGATGCTCTCTACCTTCAGTTCCTGACCCCTCCAGGGGCCGAGTGCATCTCCCCCATCCTCAGGCAGAGCTCAGAGCAGAGTCAGCAGCAGCAGCCCCTCCCCAGCGAGAGCTCCAAGTGAAGGCAGGGGCCTGGCAGAGAGAGCAGAGGGGCACAGGCAGGTCAGCGGAGGGGTGGAAGGTGGATCCCACCCCAGGAGATTTAACAGAGAGAGGAAAGCGGGGCTGTGAGAGCGCAGAACAGAGACACCCCCCAGCAAATCCCCCCACCCCAGACACCGAGATCCCGGCCTGGGAGTGGGGTTCGCTTCCCAACACTTACTCACGACAGCTGCAGCAAGGGGTCCCTGTGGGGCGGGAGGAGCTTCCACCCCGCTCCGGCTGGCTGGATCTGGAAAGAGAGAGAGAGAACAGGGAGAGGAGAGTGCGGTGAGGAGTTGGTGCCCAGGGGTCCCCCTCCCCCGCTCCTAGCTCTGGACCCCCATTGCAGGGGTATCTTTGGGTGTGTTCAGGGAAGGGCCGGGGGCTCTGCTCCATCAGGCCTGAGAGTGTCAGAGCAAAGTAACTGTAACACTGCTGAGTATTTTCAATGTTGCCTCACCCTGAATGTCACTGATCCCCCAGTTTAGAATGCGTCTCCCCGGCCGCTTCTCTTGCTAATTTGAACCTCAGGGAACACATCAAATCTCTCTCCTGTCCCCCACAGCTGCTGGGTTTGGGCCACTGCCAGGGCCCTCTACACCGGGGTTAACATCTGGATCCTGGCCAAGCTGGTTCTAGCCCATGTGGCCAACCCCCAGTGACCAAAAATCACAAGTCAGAGCCCCCCAAAACCATCAGATTGGCTTAAACAAGATGAGATTTTGAAAACAACTGTGGGTTCTGTTCTTGATCTCCTGGTGGTGGAGCCTTTAGGGGTCACCTTTTCAAGCTTTTCTCCCCATCCAGGAGGGCTAGAACAAGAAAAACTTCTGACAAAAATGGCCAACCCCGCCAAAATCTTCTACCAGAATCAGAAAAAATTAGTCCAGAATGATTGAAAACAGAACAATTTTTGGTTTTTGAATTTTCCAAGAAGACAGTGAATGTTTTTTATTAAAGACGACACTTTCCACAAAAGGTTGCCTTGAATCAAACACACAATTCTTCCGAAAAAAAAAATTAATTGAACGATTTCATTGGTTCTCAAACTTTTGTCCTGGTGACCCCTTCCACACAGCAAGCCTCTGAGTGCAACCCCCCGTTATAAATTATTAAACCACTTTAATATATTTAACACTGTTATAATGGCTGGGGATGAAGCAGGGTTTGGGGGTGGAGGCTGACAGCTCATGACCCCCACATAATAACCTCACGACCCCCAGTTTGAGGACCCCTGGACTACACTGAGCATGCCCAGAAAGAGAGCCAGAGGGTTGAAAGGCCGCTGGGATGGACAAGACTTGTGGGGCTCTGAGAGACTGTCCCCCCCCGCCACCCCGCAGCAGTGTGAATTCAGCTCCAACCAGGGGCAGGAATCTGAAATCAGTTAAACAGCAGAGACTTCATGCAGGCAGAGGTCCGGCTTGCCACGCAGGGACAGCTCCTTCCCTTTTAGAACGTGGGCATCAGCAAAACTCGAGCATCAGAAACCTGGGAATTAGAGGCGAGGGACAGAGGGCCCCCCCGCCCCCCAGCCTGGAGAGGGGGAAGGGACGGGGGACCCCCCCCAGCCCAGAGAGGGGGAAGGGGAGGGGAGAGGGGTGACAGAGGCCCCCCCCCAGCTCGAAGAGGGGGAGGGGGCCCCTTAGGGGGAGCGGTCGCCAAACGGCGATGCCCAGCCCATGAGTCGGGGTTCCGGCGGGGGGGGGCTCTGATGGGGGGGGTTCCAGCCCCTGCCCCCCAGTGTCCCGGAGCTCCCCCAACGAGCCCGGCGTGGGTTGCACGTTTCTCACCGGCTCAAGACCCTGAGGGGAAAAGGACCCTGCCAGATTTACTTGGGGGTGGGTCTTTTGCTCATGGGTTGTGTTATGAATCCTGTGGGTGGTGTTTCCCCAGCATAATGCTGCATTGTTTCCCTCCTTTATTAAAAGGCTTTTGCTACACTCAGACTCTGTGCTTGCGAGAGGGGAAGTATTGCCTCTTGGAGGCACCCAGGGGTGGTTTGTAATTGTCCCAGGTCTCTGGGTGGGGGCTCAAGCTGGTTTTGTATTGCGTTATTGAAACCCCTAGATACTCAACCTGGCCCTTGTTGCTGCTAACTCTGACGTGCAGAAGGGTTACAGTTACATAGGAATTAGATACAGTGCTCCTGTCAGCTAATTTCCAAGTTATCTGCAAAAAAAACCCTAGATTTTTCAGATGCCTAAGTAGTAACTGTTAAAGTTGCCCCCCCATCTGAAATGGCACCCCAGCACCCCCCCCAGCATGTACTGAGAGTTGGTCAGTCCCTGTCCCAACACATAACACCCCCCGCCCCCCATGTATCTCTACTTTTCTCCAGCTCCCTCCATCCTACCCCCATTTTCCCTGCACCCCTGGGTCTCTCCCTGCCCCCAGATGTCTATGGGGCTGTCTCTCCAAGGCCCCATTCCGGAGAGAAGCGTGTGGCAGAATTGAGAATGAATGGCAAGTGATAGTTACATTCCACAATTTTCCAGGGAAACTTTGTTCCCCTGGGTTTGTGGCTGGCTGCTTCTTGGCTCTGTTCCCAGCACTGACGTGCTCCCTGGGCTGCTTTTCTGGCCCCCCTGGCTGGCATGACCCTGTTCCGCAGCTCAGCTTGGACCCCTGCTTTCTCCTTAGCTCGGCCCCTCTCTCTCTGACCCAGGCAATTCTGGCTCACACAGAGGATGGGACCCCCCTGGCCTCCTGACTCCCTGATTAACCTGCCCGCCCTGTCAATCAGGCTGACCTGGCGCATTGGCCTCTCCCCATTGTTCCTGGGGACCGGCAGTCTCAGGGTCCTGATTTCCCATTGACCCTTCCCCTTCCTTTTGGTACTGGGAGCTAGCTAACCCAAACACCCCCACTGAGTTTTAGGAAGTGGACAACAGTCGCCTTACATCAGGGAGACTTGTACCCCCAAAGGGAGCAATGTACCCCCAACTTCCTTAAACTGATGTGGCTCTCAGCCACTGTTGTAAAAGCAGGAGGGTTTATTAGCTGTCTGGAACACAGCGTAGAGAGTCCTTGGTTAGAACAGAGAGTTCCGGCATGGTCCATCCGCGTCAACCGAGAGCCCTTTGACCCCTTTGTTGTCCCAGTTCTGGAGAGCGTCCCCGATTCCAGCGGCCCCACACTGAACAACCCCCAACGTGGCTCCTCTTCAGCCCTTTGTTTTTGTTCCTGAGCAAACCTTGTCCCCTGGCCTTCCTCCTCAGCCCTTTGTTTTCCAGCTGGTCCCATCCCACTGGCTTCCTGCAGAGGGTGGGCCATCCATGGTCGTTAGTTGCTGGGTGCCAAATGTCTGGGCAATTGGAGTGGCCATTGTCTTCTGGGGGTCTCCAGGGCATGGGGCCCCAGGGCCCAGGCATCTAGGCGTCGGCCACGTCTGTATCTCTGGGTCTCTACAAAGGATAAACAACCTTTTCCCACCACCTACTTAACCATGCAGCACATAGGGGAAACTGAGGCACATAGTATTCATACAAAATAGTACAGAAAATTCCCACTCTGTCACAGTTCCAACCCTCCCCCAGTCTGTGCCCGGGGCAGAGAGGCCCTTCTTTGCCCCTTCTCCCCCGTCCCACCAATCTCTGCCCCTGCTCGCCCAAGGATTGCAGTGGCTCTCAACTTTTCCATACTACTGTACCCCTTTCAGGAGTTTGATTTACAGACCCCAAGTTACACCTAACTTAAAAAACATTCGCTTACAAAGCCGGACATAAAAATACAAAAGTGTCACACAGCCACTATTATGGAAAAATTGCTGACTCTCTCATCGTTACCATATAATTATAAAATAAATCAGCTGGAAATGTACATGTCGGTGTACACTCCATAGAGCAAGATGAAGAAGTCACTGTCTGGAATGTTGGTTTGCACTGATGTCACCGGTGCTTTTAGGCAGCCCCTTGTAAAACTAGGCCACTAGCGAGATGAGCAGAGGCGGAGGAGGGTTTCCTGGGGCCCTGGGCCAGAGCAAGTGGATCCTCCTCCCCCTCCGGCGCTCCTGCCCCTTGTCCAATCAGAAGCAATATGCTAATAAGGCGTAGGATCTCCCCCGCGCTGTGTAGTTTCATTCTCCTCGCGGCTGTCTTTTTCGCGCGCTTTCCCTTGCATGAGCAATGGGGGAAGACATGATGTGTGTGAAGGGGGGAGTTGGGGCTCCCTGCTCAGCTAATGTGCAGAGAGGGGGAGATGGAGCAGGGACCTGCCTTGCAAAGGATGCTGCAGGCATGGAGTCCCTGGAGGAGGTAAGCTGTGATCTTCCTCCAGAGCAGTGCCCTGGGAACCTGACTCCCACCCCAGCTCTGCAATGGGGGACTGGGGTTAGGGTGGAGACGGGGGGTTATTCTGAAGATCCCAGAGTCATCGCAGCCCTGTGATTATTGTTACAGCCCCCACAGGCAGGCTGCAGTGCCTCGCAGTGTATGTGAATGACGTACGATTTGTACTGCAGCCGCTGTTGAATTGTGTGGCCATTCTTCGGCAACAAATTGAGCTTGAAGATTTTCGTTTCCCCCAAAGTGAGGTGTTGGGTTAAGGGGAGACTGGGGGGGGGGGGGTTTCCAGGAAATGAACAGGAGCTTTTAGACGTGCCAGAAAACCCAGTAAAACACCCAGAATTGCTCCCAAGTCGGCGAGACGTCCTGCCTTTCAGAAAGGGCTCCTGTTCTCTGGCAAATCCTCCCTTCGGGGGACAAATCGACCCCGTGTGCAGACGTCACTTCTCCCTTCCCGAGGAGCCTGGCCCAGAGCGCGGCACGCATCGCTTGGCCCTCCTGCCCCGGTCCCTCCAACCTCTGGGGTCCCATGCTCGTGGCTGGGGGGGGGGTGTTACGGCAGCTGGGGGGGGCAGGCTCCTGGGGGACAGGGGAACCGGGGTCTTTGCAGGAGCCTTGGCGAGAGAAGCTCACCCCTGAGCAACCCGACAGCTGTGCTCGCCCCTCGGGGGCTGCGAGCAGGAGCCGCGAACAGGCCATGTGGCCGGGGAGCTCTCCGGGGGAAGGGCAGAGGGTGTCTGACCCTGCATTGGCCTGGCTGGGGCGGGCGGGCTCGCTCTGCTCGTAACTCCAGCAGGAGAACAATGGTCCGCCGCCAGGGTGATGTTTAAGTTGAGGGTGGGGGCGGGGGGAGAGACACCTTTAAATCTGCTTGAATGCACTGGGTGCCGTTGTGATGCGCTGTCACCCCCAGCACCCCTGTCTTCTTTCACTTCATCTCTCCCAGGTGGTGGGTGCAAGACCCAGGCTGTGGCTGCCTTTGTCTGTACCCCGATGGCTGGGTTCCTCTCCCTTCTCGGGGGCAGCGGCGTTGTGGCCGGGCTGGTCCCGGAATGTGAGAGAGACAAGACGGGGAGCTGACAGCTTTTCTTGGACCAACTTCTGGTGGTGAAAGGTACAAACTCTGGAGCTCCACAGAGCTCTTCTTCGGGTTTCCTCTGATGGCCTCCCCCAGCCCTGAAGACGAGCTCTGTGGAGCTCCGAGTTTGTATCTTCCACCAGTGGAAGTTAGTCCAGGAACAGGAATTACCCAGCTGGTCTCTCTCTTGCCTTGTTGCCATCCTCCTCTTTCTCTCCACCCATTTCACATCAGATGTTTAGGCTGGGAGCTCTTTGTGGCAGAGATTGTCTTACTATCTGTGCGCAGCATCCCTAGACCAACCCCTAACCCGATCCAGGACAGGAACCTCTCAGCTCTACCCTATTTCTTTCCACTGCAGTCCTGCCTCAGGGATGGAGGCCCCATTGTGCCAGATGCCATCAAAAACACATCACAGAAAGACAATCCTTTGCCCAGGGAGTGTGCAGGCGAAGCACAATAAGTAATTCTCAGCCGTTCCTGCAGAGGAGCAGCAGTGACCTCTAGTGGGACGAGGAATTCCCATTGCTGGAGCACAGACAATCATAACAATAGTGTAATAAAGAATACAACTGCTCTAGAGGTTGGATCCCAAAGTGCTTGTCATACTCATGGGAATCCTTTCCCCCCACTACTGACATGCAGCCACCTCTGGAGTGAAACTCCACAACTGTTCAGCAGCACACAACACGGGCAGACGATGTCTTAGGGGAATGGTTGAAGCAGAATCCACTCACCTATTGGAATTTCACAGGGCATTTGAGAGAGGCAAATTGTAGTCCCCCGAACTGTCATTTGAACCGACTCAGATCTCCACCATTAAAGAAGAGCCATAGGATTTGTAATGACCACAATGGGACCTTGCTTTTAATTCCCAGCTGAATCCTGACACCAGCAGAGGTACAGCGCCCCCAGCTGCCAGGTTGAGTCTCTAGGTTCAGTTCTGCCTTAGTCGGGGGTGTCATCCTTCTTATTTGTTTCAACACTGAGTTTCCCTTGAGGTTTCCCATTGGGAAACAGCCTGGGTCTGACTCTGTTCAGCTTTTATAAGCTCACACGGTCAAACCTCAAGGAATTACATTTGAATGCACCAAGCCAGAGATTTCTCCCAGCCGGTAATTCCTGCATCGAGCCCAGAACTTGTGACTGAGTTAGAGCAGATGATTCGTAAGAGAGCAACTCCGTGTAAAGACTTGGAGTGAATTCTCTCCTCTCTGGCCTCCCAGCACCTTGCTTTCCTGACCTACAGCGTGCCCGGCTGTTTGAGTGCTGACCCTGAGAAAAGCCCTCACTACTACATTGAGCCTGAAGGCTTTTTACTAGGGCTGGCAAGCGATTAAAAAAATTAATCGCGCTTAATCGCACTGTTAAACAATAAGAGAATATCATTTCTTTAAATATTTTTGGATGGTTTCTACATTTTCAAATATATTGATTTCAATTCCAACGGAATACAAAGTGTACGGTGCTCACTTTATATTTTTGGTTACCAATATTTGCACTGTAAAAAACAAAAGAAAGAGAATATTTCAATTCACCTAATACAAGTACTGGAGTGCAATCTCTTTATCATGAAAGTTGAACTTACAAATGTAGCATTATGTGCAAAAAATAACTGCATTCAAAAATAAAACAATGTAAAACTTTCAAGCCTACAAGTCCACTCAGTCCTACTTCAGCCAATCGCTCAGACAAACAAGTTTGCTTACAATTTGCAGGAGATAATGTTGCCCACTTCTTATTTACAATATGACCTGAAAGTGGGAACAGACGTTCGCCTGGCACTGTTGTAGCCGGCATCACAAGATATTTATGTGCCAGATGCGCTAAAGATTCATATGTCCCTCCATGCTTAAACCACCATTCCGGAGGCCATGCGTCCATGCTGATGAGGGGTTCTGCTCAATAACGATCCATGGCAGAGCAGACCGAGGCATGTTCATTTTCATCATCTGAGTCAGATGCCACCAGCAGAGGGTTGGTTTTCTTTTTTGGTGGTTTGGGTTCTGTAGTTTCCGTATCAGAGTGTTGCTCTTTGAAGACATCTGACAGCATGCTCCACACCCCGTCCCGATCAGATTTTGGAAGGGACTTCAGATTCTTAAACCTTGGCTTGAGTGCTGAATCTATCTTTAGAAATCTCACACTGGTACCTTCTTTGCATTTTGTCAAATCTGCTGTGAAAGTGTTCTTTAAATGAACATGTGTTGGGTCATCAGCCGAGACTGCTATAGCATGAACTATAGGGCAGAATGTGGGTAAAAGAGAACAGGAGACCTACAATTCTCCCCCAAGGAGTTCAATCACAAATTTAATTAACGCATTTATTTTTTTTAACGAGCATTATCAGCATGGAAGCATGTCCTCTGGAATGGTGGCCGAAGCATGAAGGGAGAGATGAATGTTTAGCATATCTGGCACATAAATACCTTGCAATGCCGGCTACAAAAGTGCCATGCGAATGCCTGTTCTCACTTTCAGGTGACATTGTAAATAAGAAGGGGGCAGCAGTATCTCCTGTCAATGTAAACAAAACTTGGTTGTCTTAGCGATTGGCTGAACAAGAAGTAGGACTGACTGGACTTGTAGGCTCTAAAGTTTTACAGTGTTTCGTTTTTGAGTGCAGTTATGTAAGAAAAAAATCCACATCTGTAAGTTACACTTTCATGATAAAGAGATTGCACTACAGGACTTGTATGAGGTGAATTGAAAAATACTATTTCTTTTATCATTTTTACAGTGCAAATATTTGTAATCAAAAATAATCATGTAAAGTGAGCACTGTGCCCTTTGTGTTCGGTGTTGTAATAGCAATCAATATATTTGCAAATGTAGAAAAACATCCAAAAATATTTAATCAATTTCAATTGGTATTCTATTGTTTAACAGTGAGATTAATCACGATTAATTTTTTTAATCACAGTTGATTTTTTGAGTTAATCACGTGAGTTAACGGCGATTAATTGACAGCCCTGCTTTTTACACAACTGTAGGGGACACTTCAGCAATGTCTAGAACTAGAGCGGATACAGTGTAAGCCTAGTTCATGAAAAACGTGAAAAGAAATGACACTTTGATGTCCTTTGAAGGAAGCAGAAAAGTGAAAGTCCTCCCCCACTTTTCAAATGGAGGGAACTGTTAAGAGTAAATGTTTATTTCCCCTCCAAAAATGAATGAAATCCTCCCTCCCACCCTCAAAACCAGTATTTCCATTTTAAGTCCACTCCCCCATCAAAAAGTGAAAAATGGCAATCAGAATAAAAACTTTCATTTGGGTCCAAATGGCATTTTCCATTAAAAAACAACTTTGAACAAGAGTTTTCATCCAGCTGTAGTTTGAAGGTTCAGAATTAATGACACCTCAGTTCTCATCTCTCCCTCCAGAGGGATCCGGGTGCAAACTCTGCTCCAGGGACTGGCTGCTGCACGGGGACAAGTGCTACTGGCTGTCTAAGGAGCGTAAAGACTGGACTGGGAGCCGTGACGACTGCTCGGGGAAGAGCTCTCGCATGCTCGTGACCCAGAACCGGGAGGAGAAGGTAACATCAAATACAGGCTCATCCAACTCCAGCTGGAGAAAGACGTGTGTCACTAGTTACAATCCCAGTGTAGCCTGACTCTACCCCCCACCCCCACCCCAATCAAACTGCACACTGGGGTGTTTTCTCCCCTTCTGGGGCTCTGGCTTATTAACATACAGTTCAGAACAAGAACCCTACAGCTTTCCCACCCCAGACTGCCCAGCTGGCTCCTGTAGGCGTTTCACTCCCAGGCCCTCTGTCTGAGAGCTCAGCGGAGCCCTTCTGCATAGAGCTACTCACACAAACCTCCTACCCCATCAAATCTCTCCCTGCCCAGACTGGCTGCCCTTGTAGCCCCACCAGGCCTGGCTCCTGGTCACCTGCTTCCATCACCTTTGCCTCTGAGTCCAGGGGCACCTAGTCACAGGTGAGGCTCAACCCAGGACTCCCTTAAAGGGCCAGCTCACCCTGTGCCACCAAGGACTGGTGCTGATGTTACCATGTCTGCATAGAGAGAGCCACGTTTACCTGCACTGGGACCCTGCCCACCCAGGGGAGAGGGTGAACTAACTCAGGGGCTGGTGGGGTCTCCTGCTGGCATTATGGGCAGAGCTACTGAAGGAGAGAGCAGGCACTTCATGGGATCACTAAGGGAATTCTAGCATGTTACAGGATACTCATCCCCACCCCCTCTGCTTTGCCCATCACAGGATTTCATACAAGATGTTGTACAAGATGCAAACCACATCTGGATTGGCCTTAAAGTGACACCCCCAGGGGGGAAGTGGACCTGGGTGGACGGTTCCCCATTAGATCCAGTGCGGTGAGTGCTGCTTGACGTTTACTCTTTGAGATGTTTGGGGAAAGCTCCCATTGTATAACTTGCTCGTGTTAAATGTCCAGCGTCTGTCTGAGGCCTGGTCTACGCTGAAAAGTCTTCCCAGCGTAACTACGTGGGCTAAGGGTATTTCCCTAACAGAGGGGTGCCAGCAAAGGCCCTGGTGTAACGGCAGTTCTACCAATAGCTCTGTGTGTAGAGCAGTGTAGCTTAGGGGGATCGGGGAGCTGGCATAAGCGATAGCGGTAGAAGCAGTTGTATATGGATATAACTGTACTTATCCTGAGGGGACCCAGCTATTTTCCTCTTTCCATGGTGAAAACTGAGCATTTATTCCTGTTGTTTCCTATCTTTTAACCAGTTACTGATCCATGAGAGGACCTTCCCCCTTATCCCATGACAGCTTCCTTTGCTTAAAAGCCTTTGGTGAGGGACCTTATATTTTCCTACTTCTAATGTACTTAATTTTTTTAGGTTTTGCATCTTTAGGAAGTTGCTTCTCAAACTCTTCCTTGGCCTGCCTCCTTATACTTTACAATTTACTTGCTGGAGTTTGTGCTCCGTCCTAGTTTCCTCATTAGGTTTAGACTTCCAGTTTTTCAAGGATGCTTTTTGCCTCTAATGGCCTCCATTACTCTGCTGTTTAGCCAGGATAGCATTTTTTTGCTCCTCCTCCTGTCTTTTTTTATTTGGGGTACACACTTAGCCCTGGTCTACACTGGGTGTGTGTGTGTGCGGGGGGATCGACCTAAGATATGCAACTTCAGCTAGGAGACTAGCATAGCTATCTAGCTCGACTAACCTTGGCATCTTCACAGCACTCCCCCCTCCACTCCGCCTGCACCTCTCGCGGCGCTGGAGTGCCGGAGTCGACGGGAGAGCGCTCGGGGTTCGATTTATCGCGTCTAGACTAGACGTTATAAATTGACCCCCAATAGATAGATCGCTACCTGCATTTCCATCGGGTAGCGTAGACCTGCCCATTACAGACTTATGACGGTATAACTATGTTGCTCAAGGGTGTGAAAAATCCACCCCCCAAGCGATGCAGGTATCCTGACCTCACCCCCAGTGTAGACAGCGCTACGTTGAGGGGAGCGCTTCTCCTGTCACCATAGCTATCGCCCTTGGGGAGGGGGATTGGCTCTGCTGATGGGAGAAGCTCTCTGGTCAGCGTAGGTAGCGTCTTCACTGCAGCGCTGTGAGTGTAGACAAGCCCCTCGTCTGAGCCTCTCATGCTGTTTTTAAGTCATGTCTGTGATACTAGGAGACATTTGACCCTGGTGACAGCTCTGTGCAATTTCCATCCAACAAGCATCCACATGGTTTTGTGGTTCCCCTTTTAGAAGTGAAATGTGGGGGCTAGAAATCATCTCTCTGCATCATGCCCCGAGGTGACAGTTAGTCTGTCTGCTCCAATCACTCTTCATCCCGAGTCTGGAACAGGGTTAACAGGAGAGAATAAGGGACCCCCCCCCCACCACCACCACCTCAGACTGTCCGCTAGCTCAGTGGCGTGAGCCTACTCCTAAGAGGTGAGAGACGCCTGTTCAAATCCCTTCTCCTACCCAGCTACAAGGGGGACTTGAGTTGGGGTCTCCTACTTTCCAGGTGAGTGCCAGAACCCCTGGGCTAAATGTTACCAGGAAGCGCTTGCTCCTCTCTGGTTTCAGAGTAGCAGCCGTGTTAGTCTGTATGCGCAAAAAGAAAAGGAGGACTTGTGGCACCTTAGAGACTAACAAATTTATTTGAGCATAAGCTTTCGTGAGCTACAGCTCACTTCATCGGATGCATTCATCGGCTGCATGCTCCTCGCTGCCAGTCTGTGGACGCTCACCTGTGGGGCCCAAGCTGGTACGGGTCCTTTGAACATGCCCACTGGCTTGGGGCCCCAAGGCAAGTCAGGCGGAGACTGGCTCCTGGATCGTACTGGGGCTTAGGCAGCCAGCAGCCTAGAGGGAGGGAGCAGCACAGGTGCTCGGGGCGCACACAGACGCCTCGTAAACTTTGACTCAGAAAATTGAGGCACCGAGCAAGTTCAGGCGCTTCCAGGGTTTGGTGGCAACTGAGCTGGGGTTTGGTGAATCCCAGGGGGATGCGGTTCTGGGACGGAGGTGTCTGAAGTGGCCATTAGCCTCTTAAGTCTCTTTGTGAATCCAGCCCTAACCGTTCATCGGGACAAGTCCTCAGCTCCCTGCAGCTGTCCCATTACCCAGGTCTCACGGTGCAGGTTTCCTCTCACCCATCAGACTTTGTTTTTAAAGGAAAGCTGAGATGTAGGAGATCAAGGTGGCGCTTCCAATGAACAAGTACCAGGTCACCAACCCCATGGGATTCAGCCTCGTATGGTCCTTGCTCCAGACCCCCTAACTCTGTGGGTCTCAAGCAGGGCTACATGTATCCCTGGGGTACACAGAGGTCTTCCGAGGAGTAGGTCAACTCATCTAGATATTGGTCTAGTTTTACAACGGGCTACATAAAAAGCACTAGCGAAGTCAGTGCAAACTAAAATTTCAGACAGACACTGACTTGTTTACACTGTTCTATACGCTACACCCTGACATGTAAGTACAATACTTATTTCCAATGGATTTATTTTATAATTGTGTGGTACAAATGAGAGTCAGCAATTTTTCAGCAATAGTGGCTGTGGCAACATTTGTATTTTTAGGTCTGATTTTCTAAGCAAGTCGTTTTTAAGTCAGGTGAAACTTGGGGTACGCAAGACAAATCAGACTCCTGAAAGGGGTGCAGTGGTCTGGAAAGGTTGAGAGCCACTGCCCTAACTCACCTCACAGCCTGGGACGTCTTCTCGACTGACGCTCTGCAGGAAAGTTAGAGATGAAGGACAACACCAGAGCCCAGCTTCCCATTAGGGGGAGGGGGAGGAAAGACTCACCCCTGGCCCTTTCCTTGTTTCAGGGACCCACAGTGACACGGACTCTCTCTCACTCTGCAGCTTCTCAGGCTCTGCTGATGGGAACAGCTGCGGGTGGATAAAAGGCAGCCAGGTTCTGTCTGAGACGTGTGCCGCGGAGCTCAAATGGATCTGCCAGAAAGAAGCGGCCGTGATATAAACAGTGCAACTGAGGATCCACATTTGTGTATCTGTAATGTGAAGTACCCCCCTGTTCAGTTTCATGGGTATGGCCGTACCAAATTCACCCATCCAGTTGATAAATTTCATGGTCATGAGATTTTTAAAAGTCTTTTAAATTTCACAGTTTTAGCTATTTCAATCTGAAATGTCACCCTGTTGTAACTGTGTGGATCCCATCCCAGAAGAGGGTCATGGGGGGGGGGGGGGGGGCGGTCTCAAGGCTATTGGGGGAGGGGTGTCACGGTATTGCTCCCCTTACTTCAGCACTGCTCCTGGCAGTGGTGCTACCTTCAGAACTGGGCTCCCGGCCGGCAGCCACGGAGCTTTCTGCTGCTGGGGGAGGTTCCTGGCGGTGGCTCTGATCTGGCCCTGGGAGCAGCCCATGCAGGGGACGAGGTCCTGTTCCTCCCCAGCCCAGCCCGAACTTGCAGCTAGAGCCTGGCACATGGTAGGAGCCCCTGCCCAGGACACTCCCAGCCCTGCCCCTCCCCCGTTCCAGGGTCCAGCACTCAGAGGTTAAAAGGGCCTGGAGCTGGCGGTTGGCGGGGTTTCCTCCTGACCACCGTCCTCTGGGCAGTTGCCCGCATCACCCACCCATAAGGTTGGCCCTTCCCCCCCCCCATGCCACCCTCACTTCTGCACTGTTGCTGGCAGCAGTGCTGCCTTCAGAGCTGGGCACCAGACCAGCAGCTGCTGCTCTCTGGCCACCCAGCTCTGAAGGCAGCGTAGACGTAAGGGTGGCAGTACTGTGACATATTTCCCCCACCCCCACCCCCACAGCAAGATTGCACAGGGGAGACCAGATTTCACAGTCTGTGATGCATTTTTCATGGTCATGAATTTGGTAAAGCCCTACTCACAGGGTGGGACTGTGGCTTTAGGCAGAGCAGAACTCTGGGCGGTGCTGGGACTCAGGTGCCCCCCCCCACAGTCACAGTTCCTCTCCTCGGTCCTCCTCACTGGACTGGGGCCTTGGGGTGTGTCATAAATATAAAGGGAAGGGTAAACCCCTTTAAAATCCCTCCTGGCCAGAGGAAATCTCCTCTCACCTGTAAAGGGTTAAGAAGCTAAAGGTAACCTCGCTGGCACCTGACCAAAATGACCAATGAGGAGACAAGATACTTTCAAAAGCTGGGAGGAGGGAGAGAAACAAAGGGTCTGTGTGTCTGTCTATATTCTGTCTTTGCCGGGGATAGACGAGGAATGGAGTCTTAGAACTTTTAGTAAGTAATCTAGCTAGGTACGTGTTAGATTATGATTTCTTTAAATGGCTGAGAAAAGAATTGTGCTGAATAGAATAACTATTTCTGTCTGTGTATCTTTTTTGTAACTTAACTTTGCCTAGAGGGGTTCTCTATGTTTTGAATCTAATTACCCTGTAAGGTATCTACCATCCTGATTTTACAGGGGGGATTTCTTATTTCTAATTACTTCTATTTTTATTAAAAGTCTTCTTGTAAGAAAACTGAATGCTTTTTCATTGTTCTCAGATCCAAGGGTCTGGGTCTGTAGTCACCTAGGCAAATTGGTGAGGCTTTTTATCCAACATTTCCCAGGAAAGGGTGGGTGTAAGTGTCGGGAGGATTGTTCATTGTTCTTAGGATCCAAGGGTCTGGGTCTGTAGTCACCTAGGCAAATTGGTGAGGCTTTTTACCCAACCTTGTCCAGAAAGTGGGGTGCAAGATTTTGGGAAGTATTTTGGGGGGAAAGACGTGTCCAAACAGCTCTTCCCCAGTAACCAGTATTTGTTTGGTGGTGGTAGCGGCCAATCCAAGGACAAAGGGTGGAATATTTTGTACCTTGGGGAAGTTTTGACCTAAGCTGGTAAAGATAAGCTTAGGAGGTTTTTCATGCAGGTCCCCACATCTGTACCCTAGAGTTCAGAGTGGGGGAGGAACCTTGACATGGTGGCATAGTGGTGGGATTAACCTGAAATCATTTTGAAATCCAGTTGAGATTTTTTGAACTAGAAATACAGATTTTAAAAAGGAATTTTTTTTTCCTTTGGAAAGGAAGTCCAAAAAGCAGCTGAAACTGAAAGCAGCTTGTTTTATCTCTGCTTTGTGGCCAAGCAGAGACAAAAGGGGATTATCTTTGTGAATTGCAGGTTTTCTTTGCCTGGAGGCAGGGTACTTAACTCCTGCAGGGAAATTCACAGTCTTCCAAGCCAGAGTTTTATTTTTTTTCCCTAAAAGTAAATAGGGGGGGTGTGTTCTACCCATTTGCTTTTTCTTTGAGCTGGGTAAGCAGGTTTCCAAGTAGTTGGAGGTTTTTTGCTTTGATTTGGGCCCAGAGCAGAGACAAGGGAATTGTCTTTTTCTGTAGGCTGACAATCACTATCAGAGAATAGGTATTCTATTCCAGCACAGCAAAATTTTACAGCCAAGTTTTGTTTGTTTATTTCTAAACCTCGGGTGTAAAGTTAGTTAAAAACAGAGAGGTTAGAATGACAAAATCCGCGGCTCGACTACAGCTGGAATTAGCCAAATTTCAGGCTGAGGAAAAACAAAGGGAACATGAAAGACAGATAGAACTCATGCGGCTGGAGAAGGAGGTACAGGAAGCTGCCCCCAAGAGGGAAATGGAGGCAAGGAAGCATGTGGAGGAGGAGAAGGAAAAAGAGAGGAAGCATGTGGAGGAGGTGGAGAAGATAAAGGCTCAGCAGAATATACCAACAAACCCTAGCAATCCTTCTCCAGGTACCACTTCCCATCCCAGAAAGTTCCCCACCTACAAGGCAGGTGATGATACTGAGGCCTTCTTAGAAAACTTCGAAAGGGCCTGCCTTGGGTACAGCATCTCTACCGACCAATACATGGTAGAGCTGAGGCCACAGCTCAGTGGACCCTTAGCTGAGGTGGCGGCTGAAATGCCTAGAGAACACATGAACGAGTATGAACTGTTTAAATCCAAGGCGAGAGTCAGAATGGGGATAACACCCGAGCATTCTCGTCGGAGGTTCAGAGCCCTAAGGTGGAAACCAGACGTGTCATTTACCCGACATGCCTACCACACTGTGAAACATTGGGATGCCTGGATATCAGGAGCAAGTGTTGAATCTCCAGTAGATGTGCCCTTCCTCATGCAAATGGAACAATTCTTAGAGGGTGTTCCTGAGGAAATAGAAAGATCCATCCTAGATGGGAAGCCCAAAACTGTAATTGAGGCAGGAGAGATTGGAGCCAGGTGGGTGGAGGTGGCAGAGAAGAAGAAAACTGGTCGCAGTTGGAGCGGAGACCAGAAGGGACAACCCCAGACCCCACCCTATTACCGGGGGCCGCCCAAAGCCCCACCTACCTCCCAAAGAACCCTCCAGACCCCTTATCGTCCCACCACCCCGTTCTCCAGCAACCCTCCTCGCCCCAGTGATCCGTCAGCTGGACGATGTTTTAAATGTAACGAGCTGGGGCATGTAAAGGCCAACTGCCCCAAGAACCCCAACAGATTACAGTTCATTGCACCGGAATCACACCAGAGGTCCACAGGCCCAGATACCTCCCAGATACCCTTGGAGCGGAGGGAAACTGTGAGTGTGGGCGGGAAGAAGGTCACCGCGTGGAGGGACACCGGAGCACAAGTGTCAGCTATCCATGCTTCCTTAGTGGACCCCAATTTAATCAATCCAGAGATCCAAGTGACGATTCAACCCTTCAAGTCCAACTCTTTCGATTTGCCTACAGCCAAGTTGCCTGTCCAGTACAAGGGCTGGTCAGGAATGTGGACTTTTGCAGTCTATGATGATTATCCCATCCCCATGCTGTTGGGGGAAGACTTGGCCAATCATGTGAAGCAGGCCAAGAGGGTGGGAACGGTCACCCGCAGCCAGGCTAAACAAGCCGTGAGGCCTAGCTCTGTTCCGGAAACTTCTATCAGGACCCGGTCAGAGGTGATGGACCCGGACCCCAGGCCAATGTCTGCAACAGCAGTAGTGGATCCAGTCCCAGAGACCCAGACGGAACCAGTCCCAGAACCGGAACCAGCCGAACAACCAACACCAGACCCATTGTCAGCACTGAATCCAGTACTTGCAACCTCAACACCAGAGGGCCCCACCGACCCTGAACTGGCAGCAGCCGATAACCCGACACAAGAGGCTCAGCCGGAGCCTGAATCCCAACATAGTGCACCAGCGGAGAGCGGTTCACAGTCAACAGAAACAGCTCCATCCCCTATATCGCTTCCAGAGGGACCAAGCCTAGGTCCACAATCCAATGAGGAACTGATGTCTCCAGCATCAAGGGAACAGTTCCAGACCGAACAGGAAGCAGATGAAAGCCTCCAGAGAGCTTGGACGGCGGCATGGAGCAACCCACCGCCTCTCAGCTCTTCTAATCGATCCAGGTTTGTTGTAGAAAGAGGACTTTTATACAAGGAAACTCTTTCTGGTGGACACCAGGAAGACTGGCATCCTCAGAGACAGTTGGTAGTTCCAACTAAATACCGGGCCAAGCTCTTGAGCTTAGCCCATGATCACCCTAGTGGCCATGCTGGGGTGAACAGGACCAAAGACCGTTTGGGGGGCTCATTCCACTGGGAGGGAATGGGCAAGGATGTTTCTACCTATGTCCAGTCTTGTGAGGTGTGCCAAAGAGTGGGAAAGCCCCAAGACCAGGTCAAAGCCCCTCTCCAGCCACTCCCCATCATTGAAGTTCCATTTCAGCGAGTAGCTGTGGATATTCTGGGTCCTTTTCCGAAAAAGACACCCAGAGGAAAGCAGTACATACTGACCTTCACGGATTTTGCCACGCGATGGCCGGAAGCAGTAGCTCTAAGCAACACCAGGGCTAAAAGTGTGTGCCAGGCACTAGCAGACATTTTTGCCAGGGTAGGTTGGCCCTCCGACATCCTCACAGATGCAGGGACTAAATTCCTGGCAGGAACTATGAAAAACCTTTGGGAAGCTCATGGGGTAAATCACTTGGTTGCCACTCCTTACCACCATCAAACAAATGGCATGGTGGAGAAGTTTAATGGAACTTTGAGGGCCATGATACGTAAATTCGTAAGTGAGCACTCCAATGATTGGGACCTAGTGTTGCAGCAGTTGCTCTTTGCCTACAGAGCTGTACCACACTCCAGTTTAGGGTTTTCCCCATTTGAACTTGTATATGGCCGTGAGGTTAAGGGGCCATTGCAGTTGGTGAAGCAGCAATGGGAGGGATTTACACCTTCTCCAGGAACTAACATTCTGGACTTTGTAACCAACCTACAAAACACCCTCTGAACCTCTTTAGCCCTTGCTAAAGAAAACTTACAGGATGCTCAAAAAGAGCAAAAAGCCTGGTATGATAAACATGCCAGAGAGCGTTCCTTCAAAGTAGGGGACCAGGTCATGGTCTTAAAGGCGCTCCAGGCCCATAAAATGGAAGCATCGTGGGAAGGGCCATTCACGGTCCAGGAGCGCCTGGGAGCTGTTAATTATCTCATACCATTCCCCACCTCCAACCGAAAACCTAAGGTGTACCATATTAATTCTCTAAAGCCCTTTTATTGCAGAGAATTAAGGGTTTGTCAGTTTACAGCCCAGGGAGGAGACGACGCTGAGTGGCCTGAAGGTGTCTACTACGAAGGAAAATGTGCTGGTGGTGTGGAAGAGGTGAACCTCTCCATGACCCTTGGGCGTATGCAGCGACAGCAGTTCCAGGAGCTGTGCACTAGCTACGCGCCAGCGTTCTCAGCCACCCCAGGACTGACTGAACGGGCATACCACTCCATTGACACAGGTAATGCTCACCCAATTAGGGTCCAACCTTACCGAGTGTCTCCTCAAGCTAAAACTGCTATAGAACGGGAGATCCAGGATATGTCACAGATGGGTGTAATCCGCCCCTCTGAAAGTGCATGGGCATCTCCAGTGGTTCTAGTTCCCAAATCAGATGGGGAAATACGTTTTTGCGTGGACTACCGTAAGCTAAATGCTGTAACTCGCCCAGACAACTATCCAATGCCACGCACAGATGAACTATTAGAGAAACTGGGACAGGCCCAGTTCATCTCTGCCTTGGACTTAACCAAGGGGTACTGGCAGGTACCGCTAGATGAATCTGCCAAGGAAAGGTCAGCCTTCACCACACATCTCGGGCTGTATGA